>NW_028318430.1:16686495-17005949 GCF_062004578.1 Staurois parvus | reverse complement strand
GTCAGCAGTCACATCAGCAATAAATACAAGAGAACCAGTTCCATTGGCAACCATACATGCCCACGCCATGACACTACCACCACCATGCTTCACTGATGAGGTGGTATGCTTAGGATCATGAGCAGTTCCTTTCCTTCTCCATACTCTCCTCTTCCCATCACTCTGGTACAAGTTGATCTTGGTCTCATCTGTCCATAGGATGTTGTTCCAGAACTGTGAAGGCTTTTTTAGATGTCGTTTGGCAAACTCTAATCTGCCCTTCCTGTCTTTGAGGCTCTCCAATGGTTTACATCTTGTGGTGAACCCTCTGTATTCACTCTGGTGAAGTCTTCTCTTGATTGTTGACTTTGACACACATACACCTACCTCCTGGAGAGTTTTCTTGATCTGGCCAACTGTTGTGAAGGGTGTTTTCTTCACCAGGGAAAGAATTCTTCGGTCATCCACCACAGTTGTTTTCTGTGGTCTTCCGGGTCTTTTGGTGTTGCTGAGCTCTCCGGTGCATTCCTTCTTTTTAAGAATATTCCAAACAGTTGTTTTGGCCATGCCTAATGTTTTTGCTATCTCTCTGATGGGTTTGTTTTGTTTTTTCAGCCTAATGATGGCTTGCTTCACTGATAGTGACAGCTCTTTGGATCTCATCTTGAGAGTTGACAGCAACAGATTCCAAATGCAAATAGCACACTTGAAATGAACTCTGGACCTTTTATCTGCTCGTTGTAATTGGGATAATGAGGGAATAACACACACCTGGCCATGGAACAGCTGAGAAACCAATTGTCCCATTACTTTTGGTTCCTTAACAAGTGGGAGGCACATATGCAAACTGTTGTAATTCCTACACCGTTCACCTGATTTGGATGTAAATACCCTCAAATTAAAGCTGACAGTCTGCAGTTAAAGCACATCTTGTTTGTTTCATTTCAAATCCATTGTGGTGGTGTATAGAGCCATAAATGTTAGAATTGTGTCGATGTCCCAATATTTATGGACCTGACTGTATACAGGTATATATCATATTTTTTCACGTGTGTCTGTATGTGTGCACTCTGATTACAGACTTTCAGATTTGATCACTTAGTGTATTAAAACAAATAAAATGGTAATATGTAGTTCCCATAATTACCTGCACACCCTAAATGAGGCTTAATATGGAAATGCCAGTATTTAAGGTAAATAAAACTCAAAAAGACACTGAAATAAATGATACTAACCAAAAAGAAACCACTAGGGCTTTTTTTTAGGCACCATACTGACAAAACTCAATACAAAAATTGGAAAAAATTATAGCTTTATTATAATTACATTTATTGTTAAAAACACAATTGAGATAGAAAATTTTAGCATAGACATTGCTCAATACATAAAAACAAGTAGCCATTGCATATTGTGACAATACAGAACATCAAGCTTGCTGCAAAATACTCCAAAGGGTTCCCACACATAATGCAGTAGGTGTATGTACAACTCATAGATTTAGCACACAGTTCTAAAATTATAAACAAAGCCATAATAAACAAAGCAAAACATATATACAAAAACCAAAAAAACATTGATCACTAAAATATTAACATTTACCAAAAGATGGCATCTAATTTTTCATGGAGCAGCCAAGGAGCCATGACCATATGAATCCCAAGAGGACTCTTCAATGAAAAGTTGCAAAAGAGGAAAGGAGATATGGGCCAGCTAGATAACAGGGTTGAGCCCATTCTGTATAAAAAAGAAAAAATATATAGTAAGTAATCATCAAGAAGGGAAAAAAGGGGGGAGGGGGGAGACACCTTGTAAGTATAAAATTATCCATTATACAAATTCACTCATCTAAGTTATTACTGTGTCCCATAACTTTCCAAACTACACCCCCACTTGTAGTTTACAAGGTACAAGGTGGTCTCTTCTCTCTCCCCACTGCTCCCCCTCTCCTCTTTTGCTCTCTTTGTGATGATTACTGCTACTATTTTTCTCTTTTTTAGACAGAATGGGTAATTTGTGTATGGATTTTTGTCAGTATGGTGCCTAAAAAAAGCTCCACTAGTTTCTTTTTGGTTAGGGTCCTATTTTTCAGTGCCTTTTCATTAAGGAGTGTGGCACCAGTAAAACCCACTATCAAGGGTTGAGACCATTATTTATGTGTCTCTCTCTCCTTTTTCTTTGTAATAAAACTCAATAAGACTCTGCTGTATTGAAATAACTGTCCTGCCAACATGTTTAAAGCAGGCCATAAATGAGTCGAAAACTGAGCAAAAATTCTTGTCAATTGTGAATCATTCCTTTTTTACATCATTAGGCTCCATGTACACGGGACGTTTGGAAAACACTTTTAAATTATGGAAACTGACTGCTGGAAAATGTAGGTTAAAAAACATCTGTTTAGCCGCGTTTGCATGTGCGTTTGCGTTTAGAAGCGTTTTTTTAAAGATAACATCAGGAGACCTTCCAAAATGCCCAGAATGAACTGAAAAACAGTACAAAATTTACTATTTCAGACATTTTTGAGAGGAATAGAGAGAGTAGAAGCAGAGAGAGCAGTATGTGTTGAGATTACCGATCTTTTCTGGTTGTATTCACTATGGATCCCATCATGAGCATAATGCAGCACATTCTACCATTTTTTCCTTCACGCAAAACCTGGAACTGACTGCACTGGTGTACTGGGTCCATTTGAATACATGGAAAATGCTTTGCATGCATTTCTGATTATGAAAAAAGGCTCTGGACAGCATTTAGATATAGAACAGTTAAAAAACGCTTAACTTTAAAGTCAACTGCCTGTAAACAACTGTATACGATATAGTGTACATTACAATAATGGTGCAGCGCTAAATAATATTACAATTATGACCATAAATCTGATAAAAGGGTACTAGATAAAAGTTCATAAATGAGCATAAAATAAATGATAAACAGTTCAAAGGTGACTATCAGTGCTTTTAAGGTGCCTGTTTTCCTGGTGGGCTGTTGCTTGTGCAATAGCTGTGGAACAACTATGGTCATAATGTTAATATTATTTAGCACTGCACCATTATTGTATTGTTCTATTGAGGTTTTATCTTGGTTACCTTTGTGCATAGCTGCTTCCCCCCCCCTCTTTCTTATTGCGCTCACATATTCCTACTTTATAGATATACTGTACATGGACAAATAGGAAAACATTAGGGAGAGTTCAGGGGCTGCTGAAAAAAATGCAGAAAAGCTCCTGAACGTGAGTTTATCAGCTGCAGTGTACATGAACCCTTAGTGCGCCGGCTGGCGCAATCGAATGTGCCTGATTCAACATGCTGGGTTTAGGAAAAAAAACAAAAAATAAATGAAGGCACGATTGTATGAGTTGTTTCTGGTTATTGATCAACAAAACGTTCAGTTTTTGACTCGTCTATGGCCTCACCAATGGAGTGGGGGAAACTTGCTACAGCTGATGATGAGCCTTTTACGTATCTTCTACCTTTACGAGTTGTCAGTTTGTAGTCAGTGCTTTTATGCTACACTCAGAAGTTGCTCCTTCCCTCTCTTCCTTAAACCTGCTACAGCTACATGCTTTGAATAGTGATGTCACTCTTTGTGGCAGAAGTGTAAAAATCACATGAATCTCTGAAAAAAATTACAAAATGTTTCTGCAGGTAAGACAGTTCAGAAATAAAAATTTCAACTGTATCTGTAACAGTTTGTCTGTAGGTAAAACTACAGTACAATACTAGCAGCACAGTGGCTAAATGGTTAGCACTTTTGCCTGGCAGTACTAGGGTCGATGGTTCAAATCCCAGCCACAGCACCTCCTGCCTGGAGTTTGCATGTTCTCCCTGTGCCTGCGTGGGTTTCCTCCAGGTACTCTGGTTTCCTCCCACACTCCAAAGACATGCTGGTAGGTTAATTGGCTCCTGTCTAAATTGGCCCTAGTATGTGTATGTATGAATCTAAGTTAGGGACCTTTAGATTGTACACCCCTTGAGGGTCAGGGACTGATGTGAATGTACAATATATATATAAAGCGCTGCGTAAATTGACGGCGCTATATAAGTATCTGAAATAAATAAATACTATAACTTTTATAAGCCATACACCACGACTTGGATAAACAACTGAAAAGTAATTCTACTAGGCAATAAATAATACGTTTATGTTTTATTCCTCCTTTCTACCTGCAGATTGATATTCTAATACACAATTTTCTGCTTTTTTTCAGAATGTGTTTTACTGGAGCACATTAAATATACATTATTCCAAGTACATCCAAAATGTTCAAAAGCAATCAATCATCTGTCAAGATTGTCACATATGAATGAAGGTGATATTCTTTTTGCTATGTGTCCCTTTTTGATGTGCAGCCTGCGTCTTTAATACATTTCACTCAGAATTACCCTGTTCTGTTATGTGGCAATACACTAGGCATTGGTGACACAAATCCCTTAAATCTATTTAAAATGTACTTTGTTAAAATGCACCTGTTGGACGAAGATAGACAAACAGTAATGCTTAATGCAGAAGGCTGGAGGATTTCTCTTCCTATTGAAATAACGGGATGCATGAACGCACAATAATACAAGAGCAGCAGCAGCAGCCAGGAAGAGTCAAGGAAACAGGGAGACTTGTGAGAAAAGATAGGCAAGATAGTATTGATGACTTCCATGAATGTGCTGGAAGCTGTGATGTTGAAAGATGTCAGCATCAATCAGGATATGGACGAGCATATGAACAGTGCGCCTGTGATTGCAACTTGTATGTCCTGATATGTATATGATAAGAGACTCAGCTAAAAAGGAATAAAACAGACAGAGTGTTCAATGCTATCTCAGTTCTTTTTCTATTGAAGAACACCAAGACTGGATCCTACATAATGATTTTTTCCTATTCCTTTTATTCTACCTGTACATGATTTATCTGCTAGTCATTTTGAAACTGAGACTGCTATTTTTCAACACACAGACTTAAACTGGACCTATACTTAAAGAGACGCTGTCAGTGTGACAAGGGCAAATGACAATGTCGTCAGATAGAACACCCATCCAAAGAGGGTATACTCACCAATCCACACTGCCTCTTCATTACAGGAGGCCATCCTGGGTAAGTGTTGGATGGTGCTAGAGCTTACCCAGGTGGGTTATGTTCTGCCCTACCCTTGGGACAGTTTATGGGCCTTGGTGATTGGTTGCTCAGACTTTAGCACTGCCTCATGGGGGAGATCATATTCTCCCCCACTCCATATTGGTTGTGGCTTAAAGTTGTTTAGTAAAATAGAGTCTCAGCCTACTTGCAAACTACACTGCATATATGTGTTGCAGTTGTTGTACTCACAAAGGATTCCTTTAGTAATGTGCCACAAGTTACTCACACAGACTAAAGCTCAGAGCTAAGAATATTTTTTAGACATTAACCGCTTCATGACTGCCCTATAGCAGAAGTACTGCTACAGGGCAGGCAGGGATGCGCACAATCACGTATATATTGATTTGCATTTCCAGGTAGGGGGACCCTTCCCGCACCACTATTGGCTCCTCGGTATGTCAATCACTGGCTACCGATTCTCGACTGAACTCGGTGATCATCGGCGGAGCTGACAGGGGAGAGGTCTGTGTGTCTACCAGGGGTGGACTGACCATTTGGAAACCCGGGCACTGCCTGAGGGCCCGGGGTCAGTAGGGGGCCCCATGAGATGCCTTTTTCATAGGCTTTTTTTGAGTTTGGGCAAGGACACAAGGGCCCCATAATCCCCTATTGCCTGGGAGCCCCATGAGTGTCAGTCCGCCTCTGGTGTATACAACAGAGCTCTCTCTCCTCTCAGCATGGACATGCTGCTTTTTTACTGCACTGCACAGCAGAGCAATACAAAGCAGCATGTCTGCATAGTAAAACACACACAACACACTATGTAAAACACAACACAGCACACTGTTGACCCTTTGATCGCCCCCAAATGTTAACTCCTTCCTGCCCAGTGTCAATAATACAGTGACAGTGCTTTTTATTAGCACTGATTACTGTATTGGTGTCACTGGGGATGTCAACGGTAGTAGGTCAGCCCCCCCCCCCACCCAGTGTCAGAATGCCCGCTGCAGTCCTGCAATAAGTTGCTGATAGCCGCCATTACTAGTAAATAAAAAATAAAAAATAAAAATTCCACATAACTAATTAATTTACACGTATTGGGATTTTTTTTTAGCAAAGATATGTAGCCAAATACATTTTGGCCAAAATTTATGAAGACATTTTATTTTTACATTTTTTTTACTGGATATGTTTTATAGCAAAAAGTCAAAAGTATTGTTTTTTTGTTGGTCTTTTTTTCTTTATAGCACAAAAAATTAAAAAACGCACAGGTGATCAAATACCAGCAAATGAAAGCTCTATTTGTGGGGAAAAAAGGCCATAAATTTAATTTATGTACAGTGTTGCATGACTGCGCAATTGTCAGTTAAAGTACCACAGTGCCTTATCGCAAAAAATGGCCTGGTCAGGAAAAGGGGTAAATCCTTTGGAGGGCAAGTGGTTAAAGCCCCATTCACATTTACAGATTTGGGATAGTGGGCATAATCGCTGTGGATCGAGTACCATTCATTTTCGATGGCACCTAAACATGGTACAGTTTTGCCATGATTATCGCAGGATAAATTGTGTTACAATCGTGGCAAAGCTTGTCACCCAAAAAGGAGCAGGAGCTAAGCCAAAACACATAGGGCAGAGCTACACTATGAGTGACATCACCCTGCATGAGCCCTGTCCGCTTGCAGCCATTGACCGCAGCTAGAAGATTGTAATTGCACTTGATTCCTTGGTGTCGGGAATGACACAGAAGTGCACTGGCTATGTATATGAATAAATGTTGAAACTGTTTTATACTATGCAACACTCTCTCTATTCCAATGTGGCTGACACTTATCTAGTTACTGGCTGAAAAGAAAGATTTGATTGGTGCTTTTTTATTCTTCTGAAGACTGGGCTGCGTATGTGGCTATTACCCATAATAGTGATGTTTTACTTATGTCTTATGGGTGAGTGTTTTTACCTTTGAAGGTGGAGAACACTGAGTACAGGATTTGCGCATATAAAGATTTTTTTTCTAGCACAAGCTCACTACTTTATGGTAGATTGCAAGATTGTGGATTATTGGTTTTAGTTTTTGATTTTTTTTTAATTTTTATGGACATTATGGACACTTTCACTATATGAATTTTGAATTAATTTTGATTGAATTTTTGGATGAATTGTTGATATAATTTAGATTTATTTATTTACCTATTGTATTTCACATATATGAATTTCACTAGATAGTATTCAATATATCATTTATGGATTTAAGTAAGATTTAGATGAAATTCATAAACTATTGACTTGTGAGTTAATGGGAGGAGATTTTGCATGAGCTCATTTTTGATCTAGCACGGTCACAACTTGTTATTTCAATTACCCGTATGATACTTCCTTATGCCTTATCTCATTATATCAGTCCTCAGGTAATTATAATGGGAATATTCATGTTCTCCAGTACCCCTCAAACCTTACCCTGTGTCATTCTTTACACACTGTGTCATAACTGTACATGATACCTAATTACCATAATATTAATAATATCCTCATTTCTAGATGGCCCTCATACTGTGCCTTTCTATCATTTTTCAGCTATACACTCTTGAGGAAATCATTCTGACAAAAAAGCATTAAGCCGGAGATATCTGTGATGTCACGCACTATCAGGAAGTATAAGACCATCCTCCCTCTATGGTGGGTAATAATAGTTTTACAAAGCTGACCCTAAAGTACTGTTTTAGAACCAGGCATGTGAGTGTTTTTCTAAAGAAAAAAAACAAAAAACAAAAGGATGGATTGAAGAGTTTTTGAGGCACTGAATAAATGAAGTTGATAAAATACAGCATATGCACATAAAGGGTAATTCAACTTCTTTGGGAAATTGTATATCAAATAAAAAAAATAATATAGCATTTACACATGCTACACAAGCCATGTTGTCATTTAATGTAATTAAAAACTACCTTTTCCTTTCAATCTCAAGCGCTGTAATTTTCTGTAAAATTCACTGCAATATGGCAACCTGGAGGCGTTCTGTACACTGTTGAATTAACACAAATAATGGGTTTCTTACTACTTTAATTATATTTGATAACTTATTTTAAGCACTGGGCACATTGGAGTGTAAAAACATGAAAGGAGTTAGAAGCTTGAAGCAAACCAGAAAATCCTGGAGATGAATGCATAAGGCCCAATAAATTTAGAAACACATTTTAGAGGTGGTACCTTGAGTCTGATGTTCCTGGTTGTGAGTCCGACACTGTCCCCACTCAGCAGTGGTGCAACGACCTGCAAAGTTTTTGAACTTATTGATAGTCGCTTAGTGTGAGCTACAAACTTTGGACCAATAAAGTTAAAAGACTTTTGAATGACAGCTAAAGTTGGAATATCAGGAGGAGCAGAGAATGAAAGGAGGACGTTGTAGATATCTCTCAGAGACCATAAAGAAGTTTTTTTTCTGAGACCTGGAACTAATATGCTTATTGTGGGAGAATTGCACCCAGGGAAAGAGAGGACCAGTCATTATTATAAGCAAAAACCATTTAGATGTGCTTTTTGGATAGCGAGTGGCATGAAAAAGTAAAAAGCAAAGCGATATTGAGAGACTTGCAGAAGGCCTCCAAAAACAAGAAGGAAATTGCATAACCCTATTGGAAACAATGTGGAGTGAAACCCAACATAGATGGAAAATCTCAAAGACACAAATGGAAACCAAGGCAGAAGCAGTAGGAAGGCCAGAAGATAGAATGAGATAAGCCATCTTGGAAAATTAATTAATGACAACCCAGATTGCAGTATTGCTTCCTGAAGCCAGAAGACCTGTGATAAAATCTATTACAGGTGGGAACAGGGTTTCTTTGGCATAGGTAAGGGAATGAGAAGACCAGTGGGAGCTTGTGTAGAGGACTTTGATTGAGCACAGACATGGCACAGTTAAACGTATTCTCTCACCTGCCGCTTAGGAATCATGTCCCCAGTGAAGAATTTTGTGCCTCCAATAAACTGGGAAAAACTCCTTACCCAGAGGGATTTGCCTAAAGCAACCATGCATGAAGTGGCAATAACCGCTTCAGGTTTGTAGTTGGACTCTTCATCCGGAGTATTGAAGGATCTGGAGAGTGTAAAAGCCTGATATTTGAAGGAATCTGGCTTTGTTGGTGATAGTAAAACTAAAATGCTAAAAGAAAAGTTTCTGCCTGGCCTGTCTGGGATTTAGCCAACTGACATTCTGCAAATATTGCAGATTTTTATGATCAGTAAAATACTGTGGAATGTGGAGAAACGTCTAGGAGGTGATGGCACTCCTCCAAAGCAAGTTTGACTGCAAGGAGCTCATGAGTGGGCAATGAGTTTTTCTTTTGAATAGTTCATAATGAGCAATTGTTTTTATTAAAATCTAAAATGATAAAAAGCGTGAATGAGCTTATTTAAACAAAATTTACACTGTTTCTGTTGTCACCTCTTTATATTCTGTTATGTTCCTGTTTTAGGGTGGTGAGGCCTTGACACTTTGACAATAGTTATGTTCTCTATTTTATTTTTTTCTTCCTGCACAGCAGGCTTGTTGCTGAGAAGTACATCTTGACCAATGTAATTTTGTACGATTTTTCCTCGCTGAGTGGCTATTATAAAATTTTGCTATGCTTCACATACATACCTTTCAGGTTATTATTATGAGAAATGATTTTCGCAGCTTCCACCTGTTGTCTCAAAATGCCATGTATCAGGAAATTATTCTTACTGCAGGAGCTCTCTGTAAAATTTGGAAAGATGTGTTTCACAAAGTAACGATTTCTAGTCAATGACAGAGGAAGTGCATCTCATTCACAGGTCAATACGTTCTCTACACACTGTGGCAGCATAATAGACATAGGGGTTGATTTACTAAAGGCACATAGACTGTGTGTTTTGCAAATGCAGGTGCACTCATTTTCCCCAGAGCTTAGTGAATGTGGTGAAGCTTCACTTTGTAAAGAATACCCAATCATGTGCAAAGAGAATTGAAAAACAGCATATTTACTTGCACATGATTGGTTGATGAAAATCAGTGAAACTCCACCACATTTACTAAGCTCTGGGAAAAATTAGAGCACCTGCAAAGTGCACAGTCTATTTGTCTTTTGTAAATGTCTCTAGTCATAGACTGTCTGCCATTGCCAGCTTCTGCATGATATTTTCACAGGCTTAGAATTAAGAGAAAAATGCAGATTTAGACAAGAAATCAACATGTTTGATTAAAGAAACATTGGTTATTGCTATATAGACAGATGCCAAAAACATAGACAAAATAGAGTTAAAAAAAAAAAATATTAAAAAGTGTATATGGGATTGTTGCTAGAAGTAACCAGATGTGTTTACATTTCATTCTATGGAGAAATCCATTACTATGAGCTACAAGTCTCACTACCCCTGAAAAAACAAGGGATTTATTCAGCAAGATCACATCAGCCTGCCCCTATGTGCCCCCAGGTTCCACTTACTGTGGTTGAAAACCCAAGAAATAAGTGAAGCTTAATGGTTCTACTCAACATTATAACTGTCAGTTACATAATTATCTGACATTTTTCTGCACAAACTAAGTATAAATACCCATTGATCCTGCCAGCATGCTCCTCTACCATGTAGTAGGTGACTATGCTAACCACAGGGTCCAAATCCTATGGAAGCATTGTCAGCCCACAATGCATTTTTACTACAGGATGCCTTGCCGAAACATGGCTTTCCTGTAGTCCACTGTAGTCAACATGTGCCATGACAGGCAGCAACTCTAGTCCTCCCACTGTCTACACCTACAGCACTGGGATGCACTGGGAGAGCTGCAGAATGTTCAAAAGTGAGTAAGGCAGGCCGTGCATGATGCAATTTTCTTTCAAGAAAATTGCTTGATTCCCCCATCAACACAGTTAGTGTTGTTTAGGGAATCCCTTCCACGAAGGTATTGTGTTCTCCAGTGGGGGGGGGAAGCCACCCATGCCGGGAAAACACAGTGATTGCTGCTAGTGGCCATAATAGCCACTAGCATTAATCGCATGAAAAATCCAACATGCTGGTTGTACCCAAGTTGTACAACAACTGACTTGGGTACAATCAGCCTGCCCATAGATCAGGGCTTAAAATTTCAAGTCTAGACCTACTAGCCAGGCAAAAACCTTACTCTCCACCAGTTGACCCACCAAACCTTGCCCAGGCCCACCTCCAACCCCACCCCAGGCCTGTCCCCCAACCCCGCCCCCAGCCCTGCCCCCAACCACGCTGCCTTAAAGCTTATGAAATTACATTTTTCTTTAGAATAAAGAGTCCAAAATATAAAAAACAGCAGTTATAACATAGCTTCATTATGTCCATTTAAACATTACAGCAATAGCTTAATAGAGTCTAGAGGGCAAGTGGTTAATATAAAACAATGTAAACATAAAATGAAAATAAGTGTCCCCATCAGAGTCCTCCTTTACAGCAGGTGTCCCCCTTTACATCAGGTGTCCCCATCAGAGTCCCCCTTTACATCAGGTGTCCCAATCAGAGTCCTCCTTTACAGCAGGTGTCCCCCTTTACATCAGGTGTCCCCATCAGAGTCCCCCTTTACATCAGGTGTCCCCATCAGAGTACCCCTTTACATCAGGTGTCCCTATCAGAGTCTCCCTTTATATCAGGTGTCCCCATCAGAGTCCCCCTTTATATAAGGTGTTCCCACCAGTGTCCCCCTTTATATAAGGTGTTCCCATCAAAGCCCCCCTTTACATCAGGTGCCCCCTAAGTGTAACCTCAACCTTCCCCCTTGTACTCACAGATCTTCTTGTGAATGCAACTTCTCCTTCTTTCCCCCCTTCGGTCATGTGATAAGTCACATAACAAGGGGAGAGAGGAAGGACACTCTGCCTTCACTCCTTACTGCCGGCTGTCTATTGCTCCCGCAGGCAGGAGGGAGGAGAAAGCCTAGTCCTCCCTCCAGCAAGTGTCAGCATCTGCTGACACTGTGACAGGAGTGAAACTGTGATCACTCCGGTCATTGAGGAGCGGCACCAGCAGTGCACCTCCCTTATACACAGTGCTCGAGGCAGGTTGGTGCTACTAGTAGCACCAGCCCCCCACCCTCTGATGCAGAGCCTGAGACACACTCGCCCCCTGTTATTTTCACTAGCCAAATGCGAGCAGGCAAGTGGAAATTTCAAGTCCTGCCATAGAAGATTCGAATTTCGGCTGGTTTCTGCTGAACCCGCTGGGATTCAAATCATCTATGGCCAGTTTAAGGAGTTGTGATGTTGATGAAAGAAGCCATGCACTGGAAAAAAACTGCACTCAGAGCCATGAACACAGGTTCAATGAAGGCAATTACATGACCACTATCAAATACAGTTAAAAAATAGCCTTTTAGAAGATTTTTCTCATGCTTTTGTATACATTAATTTCAACATCATACCACCTAACTTTCATAGATGGAAATCTGGAACATCTTTTAGTAAGTATGTAAGCAAAGGAGAGGCCACTGCTACACCTTTAGTTTTTTTTTAGAGGTCTATTCATCAACTAAAAAGGAATGAGGCACAGAGGCATTTTGCTTCAAAAGAGGGACCAGCTTATTCAAATAAGAGATACTTGAGAGATATTGGCAATGCTGTGAAAGTCATGATACTGATCATAGTATATGTACTTGATGAGGGCTTACATAAACTTTAAATCACTCAGTAGAATTAAGGTTAGGGCTCTAGACTTACTTATCCCCACTCTATCCAAAACAAAATAAAAAAATAGCTAGAGTTAGGCTTTAAAACATGAATTCAGTCTAATCAGAAAAAATAGGACCAAAAAAGCAGGAATCCAAAATGAAGCTGCTACATTCTTATTGCTCGAACAGTGATAAACATGACTTAGGTGGAGTATAACATTAGAATTTTCTGTACAGTCAACATTCTTGGGTGTGGCAGTTCTTATTAACTGACCTTAATAACTTTCTGTGATTAATACTGATATCAGATCTCATCAGTCAAAAAGTCAATAGTAGTTAACAGGCAGCCAAGATTACACATGACACTGTTCTTTACTTTTAAAGCTACACTCCAGACACATATAAATAATAAATTACTCCCTAATATGGTTATGTATTGCATAAAAAAATAAATATAAGAAAGCCTATGCTGATAAAAATATGAAGACTATTGTTGACCCCTCCTAAAATGCTAATTGCTTGACTGTCTCTGGATGTAATATTGACACTGAACTGGAATAAATAACCAGCCAGTAAATTCAGAGTGATATTGGAACTTCTAACCTGCAGACTGGTCCCAGGTAAGTGAATCAAAATTTACTTATATCAGGAGTGCAGCGCTAAAATAAATTTAACTAAAACCATTATAAAGCTAAATCAAATGTGAATCCATATCCAAGGTAAAATAAAAGTTTATGAATAAATCATGAATAATATAATAACGAATAAAAAGTTCATAAAGTGATAGTCGTGGTTAAGATTCCAACCGCAGCGATGTTTAAGTGCTTGTGCTTTGAAGGCATAGTAAAATTGCGCAGTCACCAGATGCACATTGAAAATGCATATAAATATATCCTCAGAGGTCCTCTTTAGGGAATGGGATATGCTGGGCGTAAGGTTAACCTCCTTCTGGGTAGTAAACAGCACAGCAGAGGCTCCTAGGTTGGATGGTAATCAGCTCAGCCAGAGGTCCGCTTTAAAGGATGTATAGGTTTGCAGCCTGTTTTACAGGGACTCCCTCCTCTGGATACTAGAATGAGCCAAACTCAAAAGATAGGCTTTGAAAATCAATAGCTCCACATTGGAGCCAAACAAAGAGTGCCCATAGTGTAGTAATTTAAAAGATGATTTATTAAATCCAAAATTCCGGTAAAAATGTATCAATATATGGTCACAATAGCAAAGATGCAGGACTGACCAAGATCTAAGATGGCCGCCAGACCTTCACGGGCTCCGGCGGCATGACGTCATGGCATATTCGCTTACGCGTTTCGTGCCCTCACGACTTCAGAGGGGATGCCAATCAAAATTTATTTAAGCCATTGGATCAGCATGAGAGTCAGACATTTTTTATTTGCAGAAGGGAAGGTCAGCAATGGTAGCCTACGTATCTCTTTCAATACAGGTTTCCCTAAAATACATTTAAGTATCATTAGTATAAGTACCTTTTCCCCTTTATATTAGACTCTTATATCCCCACACTAAGACTCAAAACTGACAGGAGAGCAAGGAGAGTGATCTAACAAGGGAAACTTCACACACAACAGTTTTTGGCAGTTCCATAAATATGAAAACTTGGCATGGCCAGCCATTTTTGTATGGACCTCAGAGCTAAAATAGCAATAGTACATCATTTTCTAACCTGTTTCCCTAGAGAACTTTTGATCAGAGGTGTTTACACTCATAGTCATTAGCTTGTTGCTGATCCTGAAAAAGGATTTAACACGGGTTTGATCCCATCAGTAACTGCTTCTTCCCTGACCTATCAGCAGAATGGCTGACCAGACTTGAAATATTTTGGAAGATTTCAGCTGGAATTATTGGATTGCACTAACAATCGGTAAATCTAACTGTGTATACCAGTCATACGAGTTTCCAGCTAATGTGAAGCGTTGATACTGACATTTTTAGCCCCTGAATGCTGATCCTACACCAATTTTTACATTTGCTTCACTATTACTGTCAGCCAGACTGGCATCCCCTTGTCTTTGTTTTGTTTTTTTTTGTTGCTTCCAGTAGACATGTGTTAAAGCAACCATAGGCTTGAGATGATCATAACCTGATCCAGCTCATACAGTCATGGCCAAAAATGTTGGCACCCTTACATTTCTATCAGATATTGCTGCCACTTTGCTTAAAAAACTTGTTGCAACTACAAATGTTTAGGCATTCTCATGTTTATTTCATTTGTTTGTATTGGTATCACACAAAAAGTGGAGAAACAAAAAGCCAAATCTGACACATTTCCTTGGAAAATTTATCTGAAATCAGTTGCTTCCTGTAACCATCAATGAGTTTCTTACATCTCTCAACTGGAATTTTGGACCACTCTTCGTTCGCCAACTGCTCCAGGTCTCTCAGATTGGAAAGGTTCCTTTTCCCAACTGCTGTTTTGAGATCTTTCCACAGGCGCTCTATGGGATTGAGATCTGGATTCATTGTTGGCCAGTTCAGTCCTCTCCAGAGCTTTGTCTAAAACCATTTCTGAGTGCTTTTTGACGTGTGCTTTGGATCATTGTTCTGATGTAAGACCCATGACCTCTGACAGAGACCAAGCTTTCTGACACTGGGCTCTACATTGTACCATAAAATTCTTTGGTAGCCTTCAGATTTTATAATGCCATGCGCACGGTCAAGATATCCAGTGCCTGAAACAGCAAAGCAACCCCAAAACATCAGTGAACCTCCACCATGTTTGACTGTAGGGACTGTATTCTTTTCTTTGAAGGCCTCATTGCTTTTTCTGAAAACAGTAGAATGATAGGCTTTTACCAGAAAGCTGTAATTTTGTTTTGTCTGTCCACAGCACATTCTCCTAAAACGATTTTGGCTTCCTCAGGTAAGTTTTGGCAAACATCAATCTGGCATTTTTGTGTTTTTGTGTCGGCAGTGGGGAGCTCCTCCTGGGTCTCCTACCATAGTATCCCTTTTCATTCAGATGGCAAATTATAGTGCAAGCTGACATAGTTTTATCCTGTGCCTGAAGGTCAGCTTGAATTTGTCTAGAAGTTGATTGAGCTTCTTTAGCCACCATTCAAACAATCCTTTGTCGCAATCTTTGATCATTTAATTTTTTTCACTTTTTTGTGTCATACATTGCCTAAACATGTAATTACAACAATTTTCTGGGTGAAGTGGTGCATTTGCTGACAGAAATGCAGGAGCCCCAATATTTTAGTCCATGACTGTATAAATTACAGGTCCTTTAATATTTCCTAAACTGTGATTGGCCCATAATTGGCACCTGGAAGATCACCTTACCCTCCCCTCCAAAAAAGTCTTTTGTTGTCTTCAAGCTAATGTCATTCAAATGAAATATGCATAGTGCCAACAGTTTGTACAGTGCTTTACAATGCAATGACAAACAATACAGTTACAATACAATTTAATACAGGAGGAATCAGAGGGCCCTACTTGTTAGAGCTTACAATCCAAAAGGGAGAGTCGAGTGATACAAAAGGTAAAAACTGCAGGGGTTGAGCTGATGAGGAAAATAAAGTGCAGTTATTAGGCGGTGGCAGGATAGACTTCTCTGAGGAGATGAGTTTTCAGGGATCGTCTAAAAGTAGATAGAGTAGGAGACAGTCAAACTAATTTGGGTAGAGAATTCCATAGGAAAAAGTCCTGGAGGTGAGCATGGAGGAAGTGACAAGGAAGCTAGAGAGCAGGAGGTCTTTTGGAGGAACAAAAAAATAACAATTTGGTTGATATTTTAAGACAAGGTTAATGATATAGTAGGGGACAAGTTTTGGATGGCTTTGTATGTTGTTGATAGTAATTTGAATTTCATTCCTTGGGTGAGTGGAAATCAGTCGAGGGCAGAGAGAAGTAGCAGACATTAAACTGTTGGTAAGCTGGATGAGTCTGGCAGCAGCGTTCATGGTGATCTTAAGGGGGGATAGCCTATGTAGGGGTAAGCCAGTGAGGAGGGAGTTGGAGAGGCAGGAAATGGCCAGGGAGTGAATTAGAAGCTTTGTAGTGTCATTGGTGAGGAAGGGGCATATTTTGGAGATATTGCATTGGTTAAGGCAACAAGCTTTAGACAGTGATGGGATGTGGGTCCAAAAGGATAGTTCAGAGTCCAGGATAACACTTATGTGACCCCCTACTACGACTTAACATGAGCTCTAAAACATAAACTCCATTCATATAAAAGCATAACTCTTAGCCTCCACCTAACCCTAAAACCTAACCATTAAAAGGGATATAGACACAGGTTACCTTTTATACAAATGCATAGCAAAGAAACAGGTTCACTGTAATCCTGGTCCCAACAGCTGCTTATATTAATCTTACCTTTGCTCCCTCCCTTCACTGTTCAACCATGTGGAGACTGCATAGGTGAAGTGCAGGTTCATTATAAAAAAAAAAATGTTAATGTACCCTCGGCAGTGTTATAATTTGTCCCATCCCCTATCATTGTTCCTTTAGATGGTCAGCATGGTCTGCATGTTAATGTGGATACAAATTTTTGAAAAGGCATTTGAAAAAAAAAAAGGAATTAATCTAATGAATACTATCATTACATGTACTAACCATATGCAGTTATCAGGGTGCAATATTTTGTACAATATTTTGTATAATAGTTGTCCATGTTATGGAGGACAGGTAACAATATGATCTTTTTATAACAGTACAATTCAAACCTAGACTTGAATTAATTATAGCATTTACTCCAATTACCTTCTATCCAAAACGTTGTTATTCTCAAAATGGTATTATCATTAATGTTTTGTATGCAGTACGTTTTCATCAATGACCTTGTCTGTTTAAAGAAGACCTGTACTAAAGAAGCGTAGAGGCTGCCTTCGCTAGCCATTTTTGAAATGCTAGTTTCCTATCTTTTATGCTGATCCAATGGTTTCAGTACTTTTTAAATCACCAATGTTAAAAAAGTATGTGGTCAGTAGTTATGAATTGTTACGTTTGTTCCAGATCAGTATTTTAGAAAGTACAGAAACACCTAGGTAGTTAACATTTTCAGAAGATGTCAGCAATTAAAGCTTCCATGCAGAATTACATGTTTATTCTTGTTGAGAAGATCACTGAACTGACTTGTCTCAGACCACAAAACTAGCAATTGGGCAGGATAATCGACCAAGCCAATCAAGTGATCCAAAAGTCATCAGGAAGTATGCAGAGACATACATTGTTTATTTGTAAAACATTTTTACTGCAGAGACATATAACGGTTATTTGTTAAATAATTTTACTCTCTACATAAATCATTGTGTATGTGAACAGTATTGGCCCCTGATAAGCTCCCATAGCAGTTGTATGGTCTGATGAGCCTGTAGCTATCCCCCTTCTTTGCACTGAGAAGCACATAACTGCTCTGTACAGATAAACAATTTCTGTGGAGATTCTCATTTAACAAAGTCATGGTATACAATTCATCACTCTTCCAATTGACTTCATACGTTTAAAAACATGTTTTTTGTATTACGGTGACCTAGTGGCCCACATGGCTATAAAAACTGGGCTATGTTCCTGACATTCATTAAAATTTGGAATGCCACTTGTAAGAGTATTGAATTGTCTCAAACATTACAAAACAAGTACAAGAATGTGACTGACCACTACAAGCTTTAACAAATAATTTTACACACGGAGATGGACAAATCTGACAGTGCACATAAAATGCACATAAAATGTATACAGTAAGAATAAATGTACCCATAAACAAAAGAAATTCACAATCCAACTGTTTTATAGCAGTAATCCAGCCAACATTAAGGTAAAATATTTAGCCCATTAAAAGATAAAATAACAAAACCAATTTTTGTTGCAATCACCTTCACTGCTACTAGATGTTCTTAGTTTGATGGCAATCATCATTCAACCTAGCTTATTCTGATCTCAGGTCTTCCTGGACTCACTCCACCCTGTAACTGGACAAGAAGCAGCATGGTGATGAGCTCATCTTTCTGGTACTCTGCTTTCTCTTCCTATCCGCATGCTTTTTATCAGCGCTTGAACTAATTGACTCCTTGTGCTGCTACTTCCATTGACATTCTGGCTCAGCTCTACAAAGATTGCAATACACTGATACCAGGTCAGATTCAGGCTCTTCCACTGCTTGCTTTAAAAAATACATTCAATTAAGTATTAATGATTACAAAGATTAATTAGATTGTATCTTTTACAGTGGCAAGAAAAAGTATGTGAGCCTCTTCGAATTACCTGGTATTCTGCAGTAATTTTCCATAAAATGTGATCTGATCCTCATCTAAGTCACAACAAAGCTGATAACTCACAAACAATACTAATTTCTTGTGTATTTATTGAACACACCCATTGAACATTCACAGTGCTGGAGAAAAAAGTAAGTGAAACCTTGGAGTCAATAGCTGGTGAAACCTCTTTTAGCAGCAATGACTTCAAGCAAGTGCTTTCTGTAGCTCTGGATCAGACCTACACAATGCTCAGGAGGCATTTGAAACCAATCCTCTTTACAAAACTGCTTCAGCTCAGACACATTTGTAGGATTTCTGGTGTGAACAGCTCTCTTGAGGTCATTCCATAGCATCTCTATGGGGTTAAGGTCTGAACTGTGACTGGACCGCTCCAAAAGACACATTTTCTTTTTCTGAAGCCAGTCTGTAGTGGATTTACTTTGATGCTGAGGGTTATTGTCCTGCTTTACCACTCAACTTCTACTAAGCATCAGCTTGCAGACAGCCCCCCTGATATCCTGACACTATCCTGTAGGATATTTTGGTAAACCTAGGGATATATTTTCCCTTTGATGATGACAAGTGGTCCAGGCCCCAAGGCAGCAAATCAAGCTCAAATCATGATGTTCCTTCTAACATACTTCACAGTTGGGATGATGTTTTGATGTTGGTAAGCAGTGCCCTTTTTCTGCACCATACATAGTGCTAAGTATTCTTCCCAAACAATTCAACTTTTGTTTCATCAGTCCGCAAAACATTATTCAAGTAGCATTGTGGTTTGCCAAGGTGATCTTTAGCAAACTTCAGGTGCGCAGCAATGTTTTTTATTTCTTTTTGAAAAAAGAAGCTACCTCCGTAGTGTTCTGCCATGGACACTCTGACTGTTCAAAAACTTACCTATGGTCGACTCATGAACAGGGATGTTTGCTAGTTCCAGTGATGTCCTCAAGCCTTTAGCTGTTTACCTCATTGAGGATTCTGTGTTTTGCCTTGGGAGTCATGTTGGCTGGGAGCCCAATTCTAGGACAAATAGCCACAGCACAAAACTGTCTTCATGTATAGACAGTTTGTCTAACTGTCAACTGATGGATGCCTAAACACATTGATATTGCTTCATATCCCTTTCCAGCCTCATGTAGATCAACTACTCTTGACCGTATGTCTTCAGAAAGCTCCTTTTTATGAGGCATGGCTCATATCAGCTGATACTTCCTATGAACATCTATCTTAAAATGTTTGGGTATCTTTTATCAATCAAAGTAGCTCTAAACCACACCTACAAACTCATTTCATTAACTGAACTCTAAGTGTGCAAACTACTGACTCCAGCTGAATTATTTAGTCTATGGATTCACTTACTTTCTCCTCCAGCACTGTAAATATTTAATGTGTGTGTTCAATAGACACAAGAAATTAGAATGGTTTGTGTGTTATCAGCTTGAGCACATTGTGTGTGTCTACTGATGTGACTTAGATAAGGATCAGATCACATTATATATCAAATTACTGAAAAAAAGTTAATTCCAGGTGGTGTGCATGCTTTTTCTTGCCACTGTATATCTGCCTGGAGTTTGACTTTAAGTAGCCAAATATGTTATACGTATATCTAACAGCACCACCAAAACCCTGGTGGCTTGAGCTTTAATTGGAAAGAAAGATGTGACCAAATGAAAACCTTGTCTGATCCCTTTGCCCTGAAAAATCCAGCTTCTGTCAGCTCTTGACTCTTGAATATCAGGCGGTATCGGCTGGTTCAATAGAAACCAGCCAACATTCGGCCCATGTGTACAGGATCTGGTCCGACAGAAGCCGGCGGAACGTTCGGCTTCTGTTGAATAAGCATGACCAAAAAAGGTCTGCCGATTGGCATCCGATGGCTATGCGCACTGACCAGTGTGTCCCCCTGTTAGAACACAATACCTCAGTGGGGAGATCGCTGTATAAATATTGGATTGTTAGTACAGGATCTCCAGAGCTCTTCAGGATCTCCAGAGCTCTTCAGTTTTTTTTCGTTTAGTCTGCTGAGTTGAATGAAAAAAAATGATAGCTTATACTAGGCTTTAGGCATAGTACATTTTTATGGCATAGCTAGCTGAAAGATAAGCTTCAGGGTGGTGTAGTCATGTCATACAAAAAAAGAACCGTGAAAAGAGATTCACAAAAAAGTGGTTACATTATGGACAGAATGCAATACTCAAAGTAGTTCCAAAAATTATGCTTTATTACAAAATATAAATGTGGACAATTAAGGTAAATACCCTGATTCACCATAACCAAAGTATGAGATAATACAAGGACAAACGTAAAATCACATAAAAGCAACATCAAGACCGGTCTTAGTATTAATGTGCTGCATATATAGTGACAAATACTTGTCTAATACATTTGCAGCACCAACACATTGGTTACACCACCAGGTAGGGGGTGTATCAAAAAATTGTACCATATAGGTGTAACATACTTGGCAATTATGGCTGATAACAGGCACCAAATGGCAATAACATTATTACCCATAAACCTTGCAGGCAATGTGGGTGACAAATTGTAAACACATATTGGGATCCGGATGCCTCTATAATAACCAGATAAGGTATTGCAAAGGTGATTGTTTAAGGCAAGAGTAGGTGGTGAAAATGTGTAGAATCACAGTGGACATGTCCATATTGTATAGATACAGAGTCAGTAATGGAAGAATCACCATTGATTTCCTTAATGTAATTGAGATGGCAGGGCATCATGTCAGGGCGAGATGGTGTAGTCATGTCAGTATGCCAAACCTATCTCATAGGTCTATGGTCAAGATCAGTTACAGATGTGTCTTATATCAATAAAATTATCAATTTCTGAACATTCTGTGAGACAGGATAACAGATTGCGTTGAATTTGATTAAGACAGGCCCTGTTATATAACCTTGACCAGCAGACATTGTCTAATTATTAAATTTATATGTTGCATGCCAAGGGTATCAAATATTTGCTCTGTTCTGAGAAACACTTCTTCCTGTGTCATCAAGATACATGATCATATCACATGCATCAACAACATCTGCTTCAGTCATTGTCAAGGAAAGAGCTGTTGCTGTCTGTTCATCATTTTTTCTTTTTTTTTTCAGGGTGACCATAAGCTCTCAGCTACTCATAAATATTTGCTGAAAGCAGTGCCATGGGCTCTCGACATTTCCTGTAACCATCAGCTCCGCAGATTGTTTTAAAACGCTCATTTTTTTTGCAGCCCTTTGACATTATTTCACCTGAGGGGACACTTTTCCCTGCTGGCCACTCTATAATGCATCCACTTTCTCACTCTGTGTACTGCTGCAGTGTGAAAGAGCAGTTGTTGTTTTGTTCTTTGCCGATCCATTTTCCTTCAGTTGATAGCTGTACATTAGCTTCTTTCCTTTTCATCCTCTTTCTTTTCTTTTCTTATTTTTTGTGGTTCTTTTTCTACCAGATATGTATATCAACCACTTTAGTAAAATAATGTAGAAACATGATTGGGTTCTAGACTATTCCATAACAATGCCATATACAGTATGTCCATTATATCTCATAATACCAATATTTTATGCTTAACAGTATGACAAGCGCTGATAAGTAGTTAGTGCAAGTCCTTGGGAAATTAAATGTTTATATGCTTTGGCCAGGTTTCCAAATGTCAATGACCCAAGCCAGTTTTAAAGAGCATGTGTGTATATGGACATTTATAACAGGGAGTCTGTACAGGTCATTATTACATAAATTAGATTTGTATCCTAATTCAGTGGTAGTCATCCCAAGTATGGGTCTGGATTAAAGCCTTTTGTCAATGTTTATTTGGATAGAAAAAGAGCAGGACAGATGGTAACATAATATAGTACACGACAATGACAGTTTCTGTGCACAACTAAGTGGTCAGTACTATTTCTTTGCAGTGCTGAGGTCCTGAGCTTGAGATGCATGGATTTTCATGTACGTATGGAGTTTGTATGTTTCTTCCATTAGCTTTATCACACTATCCAATAATACACTGTCAAGTTCATTGGCTGCCACCCAAATTTTGTTATTGCCGTATGTGCACATGCATATAATGGTGCAAAGGACATTCAATTGTAAACTTTTTCCAGGGTAATGATCAATGTGAAAGGTTTTAACATTTTCAGTAAACTGCTGCAGAAAATGTGTCAGAATTATTTATTTGTTTCATTTTTGAAGCCTTACAATGGCCTGTTTCACTTGCATGGACAGCTCCTTTGAATGCATGACGTAGGTTCACAGCAACCGATTCCAAATGTAAATACCACACTTAGAATCAACTCCAGACACTTTACCTGCTTAATTGATGAAGAAATAATGGAGTAGCCCACACCTGGCCATGAAACAGCTTTTGATTCAATTGTTCAATTACTTTTGGTTCCTTGAAAAAGGGAGGATGGCTACTCTTAAGAGCTGAGACAGAAAACCTCCTGCGCTGCCAATCCTAGAACCAAACCAAACTCTGATTGGCTGCTAGCACCTATCTAAATTACTAAAATAGTGATAAAAAATATATAAGAGGGGAATGGTGCTGCTCTACCCCAATAACAAATATACAATAAATGAAATGAATAGTGATAACAATGCAGCAAGTAAACAAATAAATCAGTGGATCATGAATATAACTCAATTGAATATAACTCAATCTCGTGAGCATAGCGCTACCGCAAAAAAAAAAAAAAATATATATATATATATATATACAGTATATATACAGTATACTTGTTGCTATTTCCCTGATGGTTTCAGGGAGTTATATTCATGATCCACTAATTTATTTCTTTATATTCATGATCCATATTTACTGTACATCTCCTGTTTCTTTGAATAACGCTTATTTTCACACACAACTCCAGTTGTAATCTATACAGTACTAAAAGCAGTACAGATTATACCATGAGAAAATCAATGATCTATGCAGTAGTAATTATATTGTAAATACTACTGGTATAAGGAATAATCACATCTAGAAAATCAATACAAGATAGCACATGCAATACAGTAGATTGTTCTTCTTATGCCATTAAACATACTTCTTTATAAAACTATAACAATAATATTCATGATATTTAACTATCCATCCTGAACATATCATTTTAGTCAGTGTTGTACTCTGGTTATCACTCTGTTAGTGCAGTTCCCAAGTCATATCTGCCAATTCGATCTTATGTATTACCTCTTGTCTTAGGATATCATTCAACTGACTATTTATAACAAAGCCATCACATGCAAGTGTTTCCAGGCTCTCTAGAAAGGCAAGATTTATTTACTTAATGTATTTGTTAATTTGTTTAATGCAGGCGCTTTTGTACACACTGTTTGAAATGCCAGGACAATGCTGACACAATTCATTTTACATAGATTACAATTTAGTTCTAAATGTGATAATGCATTAAACAAACAAACTCGGGCAGATGGGAAGGGTGGTTGTAGGTCTCCTGTATTTCATTTTAGACATTCATCACTGGGACTTTACTCATTCTCTTGTAATGGTTGTTTTATGGCCCACCAAACAGTCAAGGCTGGTTTTATTGCAGGGCAGAGAGATCATTTGTAACGACATTGGCCCCAGCTTTAAAGAAATATTGTTCTGTGTTCCATATAGTTTATTTAAACTTTAAAATGTTTATGGATGGATCCAGTATTTAATATGATACAGTATAAAATTAGCACAATATATGTGTTTTAAATTGCTTGCATTTCATATAATGACATAATCAGTTATTTCCTCCAAACATCTGGATAACTGGTTCTTTATGCATATATGCTGCAATGTCTAAATCCCTTTAGAGCAGTAAACCAAGAGTGGTTATATTTCCCCTACATTATTTTACCTGGTGGCATCAGGGAATAGGAACACAAGCATTCCAATAATAGAACTGCTGCAAACTGCAATATTTTGTAATAAGTGGAAGGAAAGGCTTTTTGTACTTATCTGAAGGTTTTCCTAGCTCGGTACAAAGTCAGGTTTTCTATACATACTGTATAGGGTTAAAGTATACTGTATAGAAAGCCAAACATTTTTCGGTTTTGAATAAAGTAGGGAATAGATAAACCCCTGATATAAAATCGCTCTAAAGTGAGAGAAATTCATTCTTAGACAGCTATACCCCATTAGAAGATTTCCCCTTTGTTCCTCTTCCAGTGACAACTCAAAATTTTGGATTTTCTTCAGATCTAGACCTGGTGAACTGTCACCATGGAAAATAGAGAAGGTGACTTTCTCTAGTAGGGACACAGAAAGTTATAAAACCCTAACTCTATCTTCAGGTCAGTCTTTATGGCAGGGCAAAAGAGGCAGCTGCCCTGGGCCCAATCATTTTTGTGGGGCCCAAAGCAGCTGCCCATATTTGCCAATTGTCCAGATTTACATCCCCTTGTCCTTTGAAGTCTTCCTCCTGCACTGTGTTCCGATATCTCAGTTTGAAGTGCTGTCACTTTTACTGCCCAGCTCTGCCCTACTGCAGTGTACAGATGACCCATAACATCATGTCAGCAAATAGTGGTGGCATTCACATGTACACTGTGGTGGCATTCATATGTAAATAGCGGTGGCATTCCTATGTATACCATGCCCCCCCTAAGGTTCCATCCACCATCGTCTCTGCTGAATACTCTGCACTAGGGAGGTAAACAGGGGCATGCTTGAAAGTCCTGCCTGCAACTGTGGTCATTGAGCCTACCATCAGCCTGTTGTGCACAGGTAAGCAAAGTGGTGCGAGTGGGATGTGCAGAGGTAGGCAGAGCAGGAATCACAGTTTGGGTTGCAGGTAAGCAAGGAAGGGATCTACAGAGATAAGGAAGGTGGGTGCATAGATGAGCAGAGCAGGCATGCTGAGTTATGGTGGAGGAATTGGAGTGGAGAGGTTGGGGGAGGTTTAGGGTGCAGAGGTTATGAATCAGTGAACCGTAATGATGTGCTATAACCTCTAGCAACCAATCAGTGAGCTGTAATGATGTGCTGTAACCTTTAGCAACTTGTAAGTAAGTGGAAATGAAGCATAGTAACCTATAGCAACCAATCAGTGAGTGATAATGATGTACAGTAACCTCTAGCAACCAATCAGTGAGTGGTATGGATGTGCAGTAACCTATAGCAACCAGTGAGCCATAGTGTGTGCTGTAAACCTCTAGCAACCAGTCACAGTCACTGCCTGATCTGCTGCGGTAAACTGATTTTGAGCCTAGCTGCTATTTATTGTTTCTCTCAGAGCAGGTGGAGAGCGAAATTGCATGTGGGGGGGGGGGGGGTGTCAATAAATTGTTTGCCCAGGGTCCAGTCAGTATTGAAGATGGCTCTGTCTATCTTACTCCAAAACCTTTTGGGTTTAGATACACTTTAAAACCTCTGACAGCTTATAAAACGTTTGTCAGGATATTGGTAGGTAGGTTGTTACCAGTTGTAGAAAGTCATTTACAGCTCTGTGAAGCAACCAGGTTGCAATTAGATGTATTGTTACTTTGTGGATATGTGAATGTTCCACTCTAAATAACCCCTGGTGCATGATTGTAGGTAGACTAAATTAGACTGACCTGTTAAACTGGGTATACACGTTCATTTTTTTTTTCATTCAACCAGCAGGTTGAACAAAAAAAAAAAACTACAAAAAATCTACAGTATAACTGGCCTTCATAGCAAAGAGCACATGAAAGGGCAACTCATGTCAAACAAAAAAAAGAGAAAAATTCCCAGCTCAACTTTCTCTTTTTTTTGTTTGACATGCATTACCCTTCCATGTGGTCCTTGCTGTGAAGGCCAGTTATAGATTGGGGCAGTGGCCTTTTTTTTTTTTGTTCAACCTGCTGGTTGAATGAAAACAAAAATGAACATGTATACCCAGATTAACAGGTCAGTTTAATTTATTCTACCTACATATGACATGCATCGCCCTTCCATGTGATCCTTGCTGTGAAGGCCAGTTATAGATTGGGACAATGGCCATTTTTTGTACTGTTGATATGCTGGTGAGAGGGTGCACTGGACACTCTGGCTGCCATTGTGCTATATGGTTGCTGTCCAGTCCTGACCTCAACCCGATAGAACACCCACAATTACCTCTAGCGGGCCACTGGTCTGAATGTCTCTGACCAAACAATTACAAACAGACTTCATGAGGGTGACCTGAGAGCCTGACGTCCTCTAGTGGGCCCTGTGCATACTGCCCAGCACCATAGAGCTCGATTGGCATTTGTCATTGAACACCAGAATTGGCAGGTTTGCCGCTGGTGCCCTGTGCTTTTCACAGATGAGAGCAGGTTCACCCTGAGCACATGACAGACGTGAAAGGGTCTGGAGAATCCGTGGAGAACATTATGCTGCCTGTAACATTGTTCAGCATGACCGTTTTGGTGGTGGGTCAGTGATGGTCTGGGGAGGCATATCCACGGAGGGATGCACAGACCTCTACAGGGTGGAGAATGGCACCCTGACTGCCATTAGGCATCAGGATGAAATCAGTGGACTCATTGTCAGACCCTACGATGGTGCAGTGGGGCCTGGGTTCCTTCTGGTGCACAACAATGCCCGGCCTCATGTGGCGAAAGCATGCAGGCAGTTACTGGAGGATGAAGGAACTGATACCAATGAATGGCCCCCATGCTCGCCTGACCTAAATCCAATAGAACACCACAGGGATTTCATGTTTCAGTCCATCCAACACCGCCAAGTTGCACCTCAGACTGTCCAGGAGCTCATTGATGCCCTGGTATAAATCTGGGAGGAAATACTCAAGGGCGCCATCCGTCGTCTCATTAGGAGCATGCCCCAAGTTGTCAGGCATGCATACAAGCATGTGGGGGCCATACAAACTACTGAGTACCATTTTGAGTTGCTGCAATGAAATTTCAGCAAAATAGACTAGCCTTCTGCATAATTTTTTTCACTTTGGTTTTCAGGGTGTCTTTAAATTCAGTTCTCTGTAGCTTGATAATTTTCATTTCCATAAAATGATGGGGCATCCTTACATTCCTAACACATTACCCAGTCCATATCAGTATAGATATCCAGCATATTTTTCCCTATTGAGATCTGGTATGTTTTCCAAGTGTTCCTTTCATTTTTTTTAAGAAGTGTGTACATATTTATATATATTTGTATTCTGTGTGTTTGTATTACACTGGTGCATATAAATGCTGTATATATGTGTGTGTGCTTTTGTATTCTGTGATTTTGTACATGCTCGGCTGAGCACATGTAGCTCTGTAGGAAGAACAATGGAAAATGCATGAAGTGTCTCGACCATGCCAGTCCTGTGGTTTATATGATAGATGTTTGTCTAAGCTGATTTTCACCATTTTCCACACCAGATATTAGACTAGGAATATCTGATGTGTATGATTATCTCTATTTTTTTAATACTTAATAACCAGGTTGTAGGTTATACAGAACATAAATGAAGAAAAAAACAGCTGGTATTTATTGTCCTTAAAAAACTAGATGTTAGGATCTTAGGTTTGTCACCCAATGTCCAATGGTCCTAAAATTGACTTCAAGTCTACTTTTATGTCACCCAAGTAAGTAGCTTTGACTCCAGCACTAGACAAACAGATGATGTTGATTGCACGGAAAACATAACTGTTTTTCAGGGACACAAGTTTCCTCATCCACTGCCTTTATAAGCAAACCACATGTTTGTATTATTTAAAAGGGCTCAAGGATGTTATGTTAAAGTCAAGTAATCCCAGAATCTGTGTGTACATCTGGTTATAAACAGATGACAGAAAATAAAAGTGTCATTTGGTTAATTTCCATGTAATAACCTCTAGGGATTTAGTATTTGAGGCGGAATATTTCACCCTATCGTTATCAGATGACAGTGCAATATGCTTTATGGATCTTTTCATGTACTAAATGCAGTCATGCCTTATATAAAGATAGCGATATGATGTGAGCTAAAATTACACTGGTTTCATTCATACACAAGTCATTTTGCGCAAAATGAGGAAGATGCAAAAAATAGTTCTATGTATTTTAAAATGGCAGTTTATGTCGTTTTATAGCCATTAAAACCTTTACTTCTGTCAGTTTTTGTGTTTAAATGGTTGTATGTCAATTTACACATTCACTTTAGTCAACATGATTTTTTCTACAAGACAAACTGACCAAAATATAATTGCTTTCATGAACAGATTAAATAAACTCTTAACAAGTAGAGGAATTAGGTAATCAACCATGTGACTATCTGTTACACTCATACTCAAAGGACACATTATTAGGTACCTGCTTATATATGCAAATATTGGGCAGCAATTTCTGTAGCTGTAGCTCAATACAGAAAGCATGCAGATATGGTCAAAATGTTAATTTGTTCTTTAAGCAAAAATAAAATAGAAAGGCTCTATTACCTCAGTAACATTTAATGTCGAAGGATTGTTGGTGTCAGATGTGATAGTTTTATCATCTCGAAAACTGCTCACCATCCAGAAGAGAATAAAAAAACACGTAGTGACTGTCAGTTGTATGGGTAAAATACCTTGTAGATATTACAGAAGTAACACAGAATTGTTTGAGCAGATACAAAGACCACAAGCACTCACTTAACCACACTTTACAATGGTGGTACTCAGAGAAGTACTTCTAAATGCACAGCATATAGAGCTTTGGAAAGGATCCACTAGAGCAACAAAAGTCCACACCTAGTTCTACACAAAAAATGTGTCTATACAAGTTCACTAAAACTGAAGACTGGAAAAACATTTCCTGATTTACTGAATCTTAATTCCTGTTTTGACATGCAGACAGCAGTGTCATAAATTGATACACATGGCATAAATTCATCTAGAGTTTTATCACCAGATCAAGAAGGTTGTATGGGAAATGTCTTTCTGGGACCAATTAGGACCCTTAATGCTAACTGAGCCCCATCTGTAGAAAATGTATGATTCCAAAGAAACATTTTCAGCTGAATCAGTGGCATAAACTAATGACACAAAACAGCAGAATGTATAATATTCCAGCACAGAGAATGCCCTGGGAAGTTTGAGAAGGTGTGGGATAGTTGGTTGGCTGTACCTGGTTTGTCAACACTTGATCTAGGTCTGGACATAATTTTGTGATTCTTTACGTGTACTCAATGGTTGACTGTACCCTTTGATGTATTGCTTGCGTCTACATATTGTGGATGGTTAGGTATGATGGCCATAACAGTACTGTTTGATTTACCTTTGTCCTATTTTGTGTATTTAGTATATTCAGTCATGTTGGGTGTGCTTTGTTCTTGAGCATGCTGCCAATTTTTGATTTTATGTTCTGAAAACTTGTACATGTTTCTGCATGTGTATGCTTATCTGCTCTTTTTTGCTCAATAAACCTTTTCCTCACTAGGTAGATGTATCTAACTAAGTGGTCATGGACTGTACAGTATTATAGTACAATAAACATGAAAGACTTTTCTAACAAATGACTAGACATTTCTAAGATATCAATTAATGAGAAATAAATATAACAGTAGATAACACGAAGCAAGAAATACATTAAACATATTTGAGAGCATACGTTTTATACACAGTACAAACCGTTCAACTTTCACAATTTGACTTACTATAGTGAATCTGCACACAATTTTGTTTGCTTTCAAACATTTTATTTTCATATGTAATGATTTACAATTAATAAACTGGTCTTGTGATGATCAAACACTTCAGAAACCAATCAGATATGTGAGCACTGGTGGCCAAAAAAAAACAAAACCTAGCTTGATCACTGCTTTCCTCAAGAACAGTTGTCTAGGATGACTGCTGCAGACTCCTGATATCCGCATAGAATGTCAATCCTGATATGGATGAAATTAACTGCATTGGTCATGTTAAAAGTGCATTTTAACTCTAAACTTCCAGCATGGTAGTAACTTTATTTTATCTTATCTAAATCTAAACATTTCGAAGAGGAGTGAAATATCAAGCATGAGGACAGCAATCATAGGGTTAAAATGTTAGTGACATAAAGAGATATAGCAGGTTGGTAAGTAAAGTAGAAAGAAGTTCATCCAATTAAAAAGAATAACATCACTACTTCTGTATGAGAATTGGGCAGGGAATGTCGAAAATCATTGCATCAGATAACCTCAACATACCAAGGTCAATAAGAAATTGATCAGTTGGGTTGTAAATTTGAAGCTGATTTCTACTGTCAGTGCAGAGATAAGCCTAGAACAACATTTAACAGCCTAGGTAGTCCTAGAATGAGCAATGTGTTTGTTAGGTCAGATCATTAGCTATCTAATTTTTTTCAAATCAATGACCATAAACTGTCAAGTTTGGTTAGCATACTACCAAGTATTGCACCCCATTGTATTATGATTATGATAAATCTATTCTCTATTTACAGTTACATAAATGATAACCAGTATAATGCCAGCCTAGCCTAAAACCTTATGAGAACGTCTTCCACTGTGTCTTGTTTAAAAGAGGGTCTTGCAACATTCATGTCAAATATCTTAAATTATAGCCACATTTCTGCCTTTACTGTTTCGGCACAGGTCTGGTTTGTGTACTGACACACCAATTACTACCCCACAATACATTATCTTTGATGTGGTGGTCAACTAATTTCTTCCTCAAATACATAATTTATTGATTCAATTAATGCAAATTAAGTTTGGGTTGCCATATACCAACATATAAGCTTTAGATTCATCTGACAAAACGTATATTTCACTATAGCAACAAGAAACTGTCTACAGATGGTACTTTCAGACAGAGCTGTCAGACATGGTGTGTTGAATTCTATAAGGGGAATGTAAGCTGATCTCCATATTTTCAGACCAGCTACATGTCTAGGTCTCTATTTTTTAAGATGAAACCGTTTGTGGCATTATTTTCTACCAACCTGTCAGTTTTACCTCTCGACATTTGGAGTTTATGTATGACAAGACAGTTTACAACATCTGCTTCCAATATTCAGGTTAATTCAGAAGCTTCATGAGTCAGGATATGAACAAAGTCTTAATGGAAAAAGAACACACAAATGAACTACAGTGACTCCACTACTCATACCAGCAAGGTTATTCAAACACTTGTGATCCTTACTGAAAGGCAATAGAATAAGTTACAAACAATAATAATTTGTTTTTTCTCCACAAAGGATAGGCAAACTTTAGATCATAATTGCTCATATAAGTGTGGAAACAAAAAAGAGTAATCCATTTTATAATTCAACTTTATTTTACAGACTTCAGATAACATTTTAGCCCAAAGATCAACCCCTCCTTATAATGTAAAACAGTAATAACTCAAAAATCCTTTAAAATGGTTTGCTAGTATTCTGTAGAAAAACAAGGATATCACAAATGATTAATTCTTTTTATTCAATTATTTATTGATTAATTATACGGAAGTAAAGATTATTAAAAGGCAAATAATCAGGCCAAAACTGATATTTTCATTTTTGGCATTTTTTAGTGATTTGAAAAAAGACTCATTTCTTCTACTGGGGGGACTAGAGGTACTGGGGGTTGTTGGATCTCTGTGCTTAAGCTCCTGCACACCAGGGGTGGCCAACTGGTGATTATAAGGGCTATTCCCCTTTACCTGTATATTTATTTCCATTTATTTTATATAACTGGAAATAAAGGAGAAACTAAATGTGTAAAGGTAAGAAAACCAAAAACTCCAGGGTGGTTTGGAACCGACTAGAAGTCTTGTGAGAAATGTGCATGGGAAATGTTGCTGCTGGAGAACCCAACACATATAGAAAGTCCAGTGATGGCTTGGTGCACCAGTCTCTACAACTAAAGTATTGCTTTTGGATGGGCCAATAATTTAAATTAAAAAAGTTAAAGGAACCCAGAAAAAAATCTATAACTAGAACATCTTTGTTGATTATTTGAAATATTTACTAGATTAGCAGCCATTTACTGCCAAGGCAGTTATAGCATACCTCACAACACCAACCTCCCCACCACTATGGTTGTGTCATGTTGGGATCTCAGCATGCCACCTTTCAAAACTGTTGAGGTTTCTGTGCTGTTTGCTGGGAAATTCTCTGTTGTTTGTTAATTCAATCTTCTTCCAAATACTTAGAGAATGATTTGTTCCATGCATGTAGTAGATTACCACATGGACATACAAGTAAGAATATCAATTCAATATAGCAATGCAATGCTGATTAAATAGTTCACATCCAACTTTAAATGGTTTGGCATCAATAGCTCTACTAATAAATGCCAAAGCCTCTTATTCCAGGGCCATGATTGTAATGACCTATTCTCTAACAAATTACCTGAGCACGTATTCTATAATCTTCTTTCTTTCTTTAGTTCAAATGGACGCAAAAAAATAATGAGCCAATTGATGTCTAAAAGTCATACACTTGGTGTGAGGCTGTCAATACACATTAATAGTACTGGTGCAATTGCTTACCAGTTTCAAAGAGTTGACAATTGGAGACCAGCATGCATCTGGGTGAAAACAAATGCAGAGAGTTGGTATATTTCATATTAATTGCCAATTGCTCTCTTGCATAGTTTGCGGTGAACAAACTATGTACCTGCTGGAGGTTGGAGGTGCATGTATCAAGGGACATATCATATGGAATTGAGTATTCCCTTTCCCTCTTTTATAGCCCTGGCATGTTTATAGTATAGATAGAACTTGGCTTGGAATCCTCATTAAAATATTTTAGGGTGAAACAAAAACAATGTTTGCATATATTCATGGTGTTTTAATTTTTTTGGCTCAACCAACAATACTGGAAGTCACAAATTAATAATGTATTGTTATAATAGGTTATATAGATATAAATACTGAAAGACTGATGACGGGGAATTGGTATTTGGAAATGTGCTGATAGAATTTTTGTTCAAATATACAGTATCTTTATTCACGTTTTGTACTGTAAGATTTCAATACAAAGTTAAACAAGGCCAAACGGTAAGACAGAATTTTACTTTTTATTTGTACTTTGTCTTGCATTTCTAGGTTCAGGGGCCTTATGGCAAAGTTTGTATTCAACGCATCAGCATGATCTCTAAATGCAGAAATATCTTAGATGTCTGTCTTGAGTATTGCTGTTTTATTCTTATTTATTCTTACTTATTATCAGGAATCCTTTCTAATTTCTATATAACAGGATAAAAATCTGGCACTCCGGGCAATATATTGTTTAGGTATTAAGACATGATATATCAATAAATCTGACAATTTCATTTGTCTGACTTTAGGCAATTAACATTTTGTATGGGATTAAAGTAATGAATATAGAAATATTTTGTCCTTTAAATAACTATTTGGCCTAATCAAAATGTAAGGTTTTCTGTATGGAAATAGCTGTTTTATAGTTTGCTATGTCTGTTATGATATTTGAAATAAAGAAGAAGAAATTGTCTGCAATATTGTAAGATATGTAAAGAATATCTACACCCCAAAATATTATTTTTATACAGGATTAATATAGTGGCAACAGTTTGCACATCACTTTACAATACAATTGTGCTCAAAAGGTTGCCTACCCAGGCAGAAATCATGAAATGTCTGCATAGTCAAGTTGCACCAATGCCATAAAAAAAACAATATGCCCGACAATACTTTGACACTCCTCAACGGGCTTTTTTTGTGGCATTGTCACAGTAAAAGCTTCTTTCTGGCAACTCAACTATGCAGCTCATTTTTGTTCAAGTATTGTTGTATTGTGCTCCTTAATAAAAAAACGCACTGTCTTTTTCCAGACCAGCCTGTATTTCTCCTGAGGTTACCTGTGGGTTTTTTTTCTATCCTGAACAATATTTTCTGGCAGTTGTGGCTGCAATCTTTTGACAGTTATTTTCCACTCCCATGGCTCAGTATCTAGCCTGCTCAGTGCATCCACATGAGAGCTAACAAACTCACTCTATTTATACAGAGACACTAATTGCAATTTAAAAGGCCACAGATGAGGAAATGAACATTTAATTGCCATTTTAACCTGTGTGTGTTACCTTGTGTGTCTGTACCAAGGCCAAACATTCCGGGGTATGTAAACTTTTGATTATGGCCATTTGGGTGATTTCTGTTATCATTATGACTTAAAAAGGAGGCAAACAACTATGTGATACTAAACAGCTTCATATGATCACTATCATTAAACAAAAGACATTTTTTTTTGCATGATCAGTCATATTTTCAGAACAGATGCCAAAATTTCAAGATTTCTGCCAGGGTATGCAAACTTTTGAGCACGACTATAAAGGGGGACAGTACAATTACAACATAATTCAATACAGAAGGAATAGGAGGGTCCTGTTCATTGAGCTTAAGGGGAAGGGAGTGGTGCAAAAGGAAATAGCGGCAGGTTATGATCTGGTGGAGGTGCCTCAAGTACAGTTCTTAGGTGGAGGTGGAGTAGGCTTCCCTGAATAAATTAGTTTTCAAGAATTTCCTAAAGATGGTGAGGGTGAAAGCTGATCAGACATACTGGGATAGGGAGTTCTAGAGGATGCGAGAGGTTCTGGAGAAGTCCTGGAGGCAAGCATGGGAGGAGGTGAAAAGGGAGCTAGAGAGCAAGATGTCTTGGGAGGAGCGGACTTAACTATTTGGATGAAATCTGCAGATGAAGTTGGTGATGTAGCGGGGGGGCAATGCTGTGGATGGCTTCTTATGTTGTGGTTAGTATTTTGAATTTTATCCATTGGGCTAGTGGAAGCCAGTAAAGGGATGGCAGAGAGGGGTAGCAGTCACTGATCAGTTAGCAAGGTGTATCTAGCAGCAGCATTCATAATAGTCTAAAGGGGGGATAGACTTGTGTAAAGGTAAGCCAGTGAGGAGTGAGTTGCAGTGGTCAAGACGGGATTTAACCGAGGCATGGAAAAGTTGTTTTGTGGTGTTGTTAGGAAGGGGAAAAATATGGAAATATAGGATTACACCTAGCACCCTGGCATGGGCAGAGGGACCAATGATTGTGCTGGTGATTTCAATGGTATAGTCATGAAGGGGGGGATTGGGGAGGAGAAAATATTACAAGCTCAGTTTTAGAAAGATTGAGTTTGAGGAAGTGGTGTGACATTCATATTAATATGTTGCTCCGTAAATTTGTGATATGTGAAGAGATCGATGGGGTGAGCTGGGGAGTAGAGAGATAGATCTGGGTGTCATCAGCGTAGAGGTGGTATTGGAAGCCGTGGGAGGTTATCAAATGACCCAGGGATGAGGGGTAGAGAGAAGAATGCCTCCCTGTGTAATGGAGGGAAGGAGGATGCTATTAGTAATCTAGTAAACTAGTAGAGCAGACTAGTGACAACCATGGATACCTCCATAGATACAGTGGAGGCTTAAGCAAAGCAACCACCACCCCAGGACAGAAATGTTTCACTCGCCAGATTATCAGGTGACAATAAAAGAAATAAAGCATGAAAAGAGAAGCTATGGCAGTTGCCAAACCTTAGGATTTATAAACTGCAATATACTACATTTTTGTTTTGTGTTTAGATACATTTTAACTTCCAGTTAACAAAAGTGTCAGTTTTTAGTTGTGAGTTAGGTAGAAAGCAATGCAAGGACCAGATGTGCTTAGCCTTACACCTGTAACATGCTGTGCACTGTGCACCTGAGCACTATATGCACCATAATAAGTTAATATGTATATTGTTAGGTACTTTTTGACTAGGGACATGTCTGGAACCATTTAAATTATTCTCTTTAGATACTTAATCTGATATTTGGTACAGAAAGCATGTCTCCTATGTAATGAATTTGATCATTGCTTGTAACAATATTTCAATGTGTGTGTTCTTATAAGGTGATAAAGAGCACCTCTGTGAGCTGCGCAGGAACAATCCTTCAACCATCTATGGAGAAGAGTGATGGGCCAAAGTTCTAATCATGCACCAGTATAAACCTCAAGTGAGATATATTCCCACCATATATTCTGCATGCCTAGCTATGGTCACTCTTACTGGTAAATCTATTGTGATGCTTAAAGTCTAGATTGTCAGATTTTCCCCATTTGATCTTCGAATTTACCAGATATAGGAATTCTAGATAAAGGCTTTCGTGATTACCTGGTGAGCCTGCTGAAAAAGAGTGGTTAGATGGGGATAATCAGATTACTGAATAGTGTCATTTTTAGTTAATTAAAGTGGTTAGTCTAAGTATACAAAGCTTCAGGCATTTTAATTAACTGTTGGACAGCTGGTTCAGGCTCAGCAGCAGATGGTAATTTCAAAAGTATACATATCATACTAGATCTCTAACAAAACTTGCATTAAGTATTGTAACTAGCTTTGTAGTATCCTGCTCTAGGCTTTCAGTGGTCTGCACATGATGACAATGGTTATGTTTAATTCATTTATACTGTAACTTTTAATTCGTTTAGCAAGAGCTGTCTAAGTAGGTGCCTCACTCATGGAAAGGTAGATGATTTTCAACCAATATATTTATATTTTTTAATATTCTACCACAGTGGTAAATACTTTATACTCACATTTCTTCTTTGTGCATAATGTCTTTGTTAGCTTGCAGATATACTGAAAACATGTTGTTTTACTGCTGTTTGTCTTTTTTTATGAACAATAATATGTCTATGAAGTTCTTTCTGTTCAAAGGTAATTGTTGTCTAATATCAGGCATTTTTCACTTACAGAATGTAGCCAATGCTATACACAGAATACCTTATGTACAAATTTCCAGTTAGACCTATCTGACACATTAATACAATTTTTTTAAAAAGTTGTTTATTAGTACCAAACTTTGTGAAACTCTTCAGTAGCAACAGAAGGTTAACCTTAGGTAGATAGGATACCTACACATGTGTGGCAGCACCGGATAGCCAACATTCTTCACATTGTATATTAAATAAGATAAGATATTTTCTCTTTGCTGACTTTCCACCCAAAACCTGACACAAATCTGATGACTTTTGGATAAACTCAAGCAGTTCTGGCTTTGTTTAGTTCAGGTTCAAATGTCACGTCTCTGCTACCAAAATATTGATAATATTGGGTATAGAATAATGGAATTCCGGGGCCCCAATGCTGCGAATATGTTGGGTTGCAGCACAATGATTTTGCAGTCAGGAAAAGCTCACAGGGAATCTGCTTTATCTGATTCGACCCTGATGAAGGTACTGATAGTAGCCTCTGTGCTGACTGTAATAAATATTTCTTCAGATCTCATCTGGCCATGCAAAAGATATCTTTCATTCAGACTGCAAACTGAACAAAAGAAATGTAGCAGATTCTCCCAGCCACACTACACAGCGTGCATGGACTAATCCCCCTGCTGGGCTATTCAATTCTGACAGCTGCTGGCAGCAGCTGTCAGAACACCCAATTAGCGGCTGATTGGATGCAGAATGGATGCAGTTGTCGTTCAGATGAAAAATTTCCAGTGGGTTCCTTCAACAAAAGTCAGCCGACTGACAGGTCACAGGGTCTCATCTAGCTTCTGGTGTCAATGCACACATGCAGCTTCTACACACCCATACTTACTGCACTGATGATAAAACATACAAGGGATGAAACAAAGTCAGCTACCCTATTCCATGTATATTGTATTTCTATGTGAAAAGTATATGTTTGTCTAAGCTTATAATTCATTATTTTCTCTCATTAACTGTGTGAATAATTGATTCTGACTACTGTCTGAATATATAATTTATAGATTTATGTTTATTAATAATAAAACCGTTATTTTATTCCACAATTGTGGTTTTCAATAATTGAATACTATCCTTATAAAATGGGTACACATGAAATGTGTGTTTTTTAATATGATACCATTCATAATCTCTGTTCAATTTACACTGAGCTCCAGGAAGATACAAAATAAACACAAATACATGCAGTTAAGGACTGCAGGCAGACTCTAATCCTTGCACAGAGGCTGCAGAAAACCCCTCTTTAGCAGCCCAGCATGTATTGTTTTTCTTGAATTGCATGCTACTGTCTGCACTACCAGGATGATCTGGCTGTGGATCTTGGCAGTGTGTGGTTCACATGGTGCTGGGGGCTCACATTTGTTTGAGAGGGTATAATAATGCAGAGATGTTTGGTGAAGGTGAAAAAGTGGTGGCAGATGTGTGTAGGGAGTTCAGTGGTGGCAGAGGTATGTAAAGGTTTACAGTTATGGCGTAAGTGTGTGAAGGAGCATAGTGGTGGCAAAGGTGTGTGAAGGGTACATATGTATAGAGTTGTGCTCAGTTTGCTGGAGTGGCAGAGGTATGCAAATGGTTACAGTGGTGGCAGAGGGGTATGAAGGGGTGCAGTGGTGGCAGAGGTGTGCCAAGGGGTTCAGTAATGGCGGAAGTGCCAAGTGGGAATGCAGTGGTGGAAGAGGTGTGCGTGGATGGATACAGTGGTGGCAAAGGTATGCAGGGGGAGTCCAGTTGTGGCAGATGCATGCTGGGGGTTCAGAGTTGTGTGAGAGGGTATAATAATGCAGAGGAGTTTGGTGGGGGTGCAAAAGTGGTGGTAGATGTGTGCAGGAAGCTCAGGGGTGGCAGAGGGGTGTGAAAGATAATGGTTATGGCAGAAGTGTGCAAAGGAGTACACTGGTGACACAGGTGTGCAAAGGGTACATATATGGTAGAGTTGTGCGGAGAGTGCCATAGTGGTAGAAGTGTGCAAGGGGGCACAGCGGTAGCAGAGGAGTGTGAAGGGGTACAGTGGGGGCAGAGGTATGCAAAGGAGTACAGTAGTAGAGTTGTGCAGGGAGCGCAATTGTGTAAGAGGTGTGCAGGGAGTGCAGTGATAGCAGAGGTCTGCGAAGGGGTACAGTAGTGGCAGAGTTGTGTGGAGAGTGCAGTGGTGGTAGAGGTACTGTGGGAGTGCAATGGTGGAAGAGGAGTGCAAAGGGATATGGTGTTGTCAGAGGTGTGCAGGAGTTCAGTGGTGGCAGATGTGTAGGGAGTGCAGTGGTGGAGGAGCTGTGTGAAGAGGTGTGTGTAGGGGGGGTACAGTTATGGCAGAGATGTGCAAAGGGGTACAATGGTGTAGAGGTGAGCAATAGGGGCACTGCGTTGACAAAGGTTTGTTTAGGGTGCAGAGGTAGAAGTTCTGCAGGGAAAACAGTGGTGAAAAAGGTGTTTGGGTATGCAGTGGTGGAAATAGGGTGCAGAAGTGAAAAGTGCTGAAAGAGGGATGTGAGGGCTTTTGACCTCTGCACTATGTATGCTGGGAGTTCAGCAGTCAGGAATGTACAGCATGGCATACAGAGTTCAACAGCAGTCAAAATTATGTAACATACCATGTACATTACATATTCATGACTGCTATAGTCTGTACACTGTGTTGTACATTACATACCTCTTGTTGTTGTATGTTACATGCTGTACATTATATACTCCAGAATCCTGCATTCTATATGCTATATTGTAATTATGTACAGTACTCCAGATCAAAGTGTTCATTGTTGCAACAGTTGCCAGTTGCTTAGTAGTCACTAACTATTTTAATGATATTCTTAAGGTAGGCTCAAAGTGTTAACTCTCTACCTAGTTCTGTGTGTGCATCACCCTCCTGGCTGTGCTGTCTGTCAGGTGTAGCAATCACACAAATGCTACACAGAACCAAAAATCCTTTGGTAGAAAAGGCAGTTCATGTAAGTGCACTGGAGCATCTGGCAATGTTAACCCTTTTGCTGCCATGGATGTAAGGGTTACGTTGGAAGAAAAAGGTTTGCGGCAGGACAGCTCACTAACCCTTACGTCAGCTGCATATTCACAAGGTGGTAGTTTATGGTTGCTAGCTTCTTTTTTCACGGTGGAGAGAAGGGAGATTAGATTAAGATAATGTTTACCAAACTCCTGGAGTGTAATACTTTAAAAAAGTAAAAAAAAAAACAAATAAAATAATAGAGAATACACAAACACTCTCACTCCACACAAGGTTTAGACTTGATTCATGATTTTTTGCTGTGTTGTGATGGTCCCTTCACACACAAGGCACATTGCATCATGGAAGCACATTCATTTTGAATGGCCTGCCAACATACCCTAAAACAGGCTCACACTTACAGGGCACATTTACATATTTGTGGTGCATTAATGCATGAGTGTTAATGTGCATTATGTAAGGCGCTAATGTGTGATACGTTAAGGTAGCCCATACAAAATTAATGGGCTGCCAACACCCTCTAATGTGCTTAAAAATGTTACAGTACATTATGCTTTTTTTTAAAGGATAAATTCACCTTTCGTAACATGTTACACCCATGTTCAGGCTGTAACATGTTATGATCAGACTAGCCCCCACTTTGACAGCTAGTGGGGGATCTCCCCCGTTAGCTGTAAAATTTAAAAAAATTATGGCAGAGCGGGGCTCCGCCTGCCCAGCTGCGTCAATCATTCACAGTCCTTTGTGACAGCCTTAGTGACTGTCGGCTTGTAGTCCTCAATGAACTACCACGTTGCTGTTGAGTTCATTAATTCTTCCTGCCAGCATATCTACTTGTATGTACATCCCATACAGGCAAGCAGATATACTGACAGATCTGAAAGAGACCTGCATTGCACCAGCGATCTGCTGATTACTGAAGCAATGCTTTACAGGCTCCTGCAAACAAAAATAATAAATGCACATTTTTTTAACTGCAAAATTTGCAGTTATTATTTTTTGCTAAAAAGGTGAATTTATCCTTTAACTACAGCACATTGTGGAGTGCTACAGTGCATTGCCTTAGTGCTTTCAGATACCATTAAAAGCCAATGGCACTGTAACGCATACAAGATGCTTTACTGCACATTGTGGCAACGTTCACTACAATGCAGGTTACCCTTTTTTTTTTACAATGGAGTATACCACAATGCATAGAAGGTGTGTTGTAATCAGAGGCGGACTGACAACTCATGGGGCCCTGGGCAATAGGGGATCATGGGGCCCCTGTGTCCTTGCCCAAACTCAAAAAAACCTATGAAAAAGGTACCAGGGGCATCTCATGGGGCCCCCTACTGATCCCGGGCCCTCGGGCAGTACCCGAGTTTCCAAATGGTTAGTCCGCCCCTGTTTGTAATGAGCTGCAATGCTAGTGTTAGGGTGTCTTTTAAATTGAATAGCACCACAGTACTGTGTAGTACATGTGTTGCTGTGCATTGTAGTAACATGTAGTGAAACAAGTGTTTTGCCACATGTTAAAGTGTCCCTAAACCCACAACAGTAAAATCAGTCTGTATATGCAGTAAAGCATGCTTGTTATACTCACTGTGGAACCTAAGGGGTTAATCATCCGCATTGTGTAAAAATGCTGTTCGGTTGTCTTTTTTTTTTCTTTGGGAGGGTGCATGTGATCAGCACAGGGCAAATCAATGCTGTTCAGACAGAGGATCAGGGTCATGTAGCCTCATAGGACAATCAGATGAGAATGAAAACTCCTCCCACAATCTTTAACCAGTGCTTGGCTGGACACTGATAGAAGTTACAAGACTGCTATATACTGTTGATGAGAAAAGGTATTTAGCAGTTTATATTTACTAAAATAATTGCTATTCCATGTTCTGTGTACTGTGGAAGACCAGATATAGTGAATGCAGGGACCTAGGTTTAGTAACACTTTAACACAAAGCACATGCATGCATATGATATTATGGGCCCATTTATGAAAAAATTACATTGTATGTTAAAATTGCATCCCCCATCCTCTGAACTTCCTTCACACCATGGTGTAGAGACGGCAGTTTTTCTGCATGCATTCTGCAAGGACACAACAAAATCAATTGTTATCTATGTATCTATCTATGTGCCCTGTTCACACCACAACACTAGTATCCCATGCAGATTTTTTCTGCGCAGGAATCTACAACATGTAAAAAACTCATTGAAGCATGCATGAAAACTGATGTAAACTGATATGTCTGCAAGTGAAATCTTCACGTCAGTTTCCATCAGTTTTCAGCATGTATGGTGTGAATGAGGCCTAATACTCATCACTCAGCAATCTCACATTGTTTTTTACCTCCAAGTATGGAGAAGCATAAGTTTTTTCTATGTGACTGTGCTCTGGTCTTAAGGACCAATCATTAAGGGTTGGTATTACTGCTAGACATTGCTCTGAATGCAAACATTGACAGTGTCTCTTTAACATGCATTATTTTGTGCTTTAACCTGCATTCTGTAACCGTAGCCCATCCTTTTTTAATGGAGTGTCAGAACACCATAGAGCACATAACATGAACCTTTTTTGCAATGCAGAGCACCACAATTCACAGATAGTTCCCATTTGTGCACTGTTGTGTGTTGACACACTAATGCATTGAGATTCAATGGCAAGATTCATTGAGGTGCCAGTCAAAGTGATTGGCACCACAACTCTTCCGCTCTGCAGAATGTAAATTACCCCAACACATAGGGGTGAAGCCAGACTCAAGGTTTCTTAACTTAACCGTTTCAATACCATGCAATTTTACACCTTCCTGCCCAGGCCATTTTTCAGGTTTCAGCGCTCTCACACTTTGAATGACAATTGCGCGGTCATACAACACTGTACCCAAACTAAAATTTTATCATTTTCTTCACACAATTAGAGCTTTCTTTTGGTGGTATTTAATCACCGCTGGGGTTTTTATTTTTTGCTAAATTAACAAAAAAAGACCAAAAATTTAAAAAAAAAACACATTTTTCTTTGTTTCTGTTATAAAAGTTTACAAATAAATAATTGTTCTTCATAAATTTAGGCCGAGATGTATTCTGCTACATGTCTTTGGTGAAAATAACCCAAATTAGGATGTATTTTTTAGTTTGTAGGAAGGTTATAGAGTTCACAAACTATGGTATAGATCTGAATATTGATCAATCCTGAAGTACTGACAGCTAATCTAATTTCTTGAGGTCCAAGAATGTCAGAATAGTACAGATATCCCCAAATGACCCCTTTTTGCAGAGTAGACAGTCCGACGTACTTCATAAGAGGCATGGCGAGTTTTTTTAAGTTGTATTTTTTTGTCATAATTTTTCGGAAAATGAAAAAATGAAAAAAATTATTTTCACTATTTTTTTTTTTACATACTGTCACCAGTGCAGTACAGCATCATCATATAACTGGCATGGCGGTGAACAGGGACACTGACTGGTGACAGTATGAAAAAAAAAAATATATATATATTTTTTTTATTTTTTTTTATTTTTTTATTATATTTAATTTTTTATTACATTTTTTTTATTTTTTTTAAGATTTTTTTTCATATTTTACTATGACCAAAATAGTACAATGTTACCATAGTAACATTGTACTACTTTGGGGAAGTGATCAGTATTTTTTTTTTTACACAATTTGCTTATAGCAAAGAATTACTTTGCTATAAGCAAGCATTTACCTGAATGAAATCGATTCATTCAGCTTTTTTTTTTTTGCTTTTTTTTTTTGTGCTTAGCTGTGATTTGGTCACAGCTAATCACATGACATGTGCATGTGATTAGCTGTGACCATTCACAGCTAGGCACTAGTATACAATGGATGGCATCATGAATGAAGCCATCCATTGTATACAACTGTCATGTGACCTGCTGTGATTGGTCACAGCAGGTCACATGGTACCAGCAACGGGAGCCGGTACTAGGATCTGTCATCGGCCATGTCCGAGGTGCACGGCCGCTGACAGATCGCACTGCTGCGCCGCTCTGCATTAGCGCAAACGGCGCATGTGCGGGAGCACGCCAGATGGCGTGCACCCGGAATGCAGAGACACATCTGAAGCCGCCAAACGGCCATTGGCCGGGCGGCTAATGGTTAAAGAGTATGAAATAGAGAAACTTTTTTTGGTTATATACAGTACTTTGCAAAAGTTATAGGCAGGTTGAAAGAAATGCTGTAAAGTAAGAATGCTTTCAAATATATATATTGTTTATTTATTATTAATTTACAAAATTCAAAGTAAGAGAAAAGAAAAATAAAATCACATCAATATTTGGTATGACTACTCTTTGGCTTCAAACCAGCATCAATGTAATTCATCAAGCTCTTTTGAAGAAGCACAAATAAATGGGCAAAGTTGAACACTGTAGACACAGTGGACGGCCAAGGAAAACAGCAAATGAAAAACACATCATGCTTACTTCCCTTCAACATCATAAGATGTCCAGCAGTGCCATCAGGACAGAACTGGTGGAAACCAGTAGGACCCAGTTATAACTATTCACTGTCCAGAGAAGTCTGGCCAAAAGTGGTCTTCATGGGAAAATTGAGGCCAAAATGCCATACCGCTTATGTGGAAACAAGGCTAAGAGACTCAACTATGCAAGATAACACAGGAAAAATGGCAGCAGGTGCTCTGGACTGATGAGTCAAAAATGTGGCTGTAATGAGTGTCTACGGGAAACAGTGAAGCATGCTGGAGGTTCCTTGCAAGTTTGGGGCTGCCTTTCTGTGAGTGGAGCAGGAGATTGGGTAAGGATCAATGGTGTCCTCAATGCTGAGAAATACAGGGAGATGCTTATCCATCATGCCATACCATCAGGGAGGTGTGTGATTGGCCCAAAATTTATTCTGCAGCAGGAAAACGACCCCAAACGTACAGCCAATGTCATTAAGAAATATAGTGTAAAGAAGAATAAGGAGTCCTGAAAGTGATGGTTTGGTTTCCATAGAACACTGATCTCAACATCATGGAGTCTGTCTGGGATTACACAAAGAGACAGAAGTATTTGAGGCAACCTACATCCACAGAAGATCCATGGTTAGTTCTCCAAGATGTTTGGAACAACCTATCTGCCTAGTTCCTTCAAAAATTGTGGGCAAATGTACCATTATTTTAGTGTATTTTTATGGAAATTATAGATTTGATATACATTTGTAAAACTATTATAGGACGTATGAAGTGGTCTTGTACTAACTTGCCAAGCTGTCACACTTAAATTAATTGAAAAGGTTATGTGAACTTTTGCCATTCATACTGATTTAGCTACTAATACAAGACCTAGAGTTTGGGACAAACATACTATTTCAAGTTTATTGTTTACCTATTCTGTTTATCGTTTATTCTTTTACTGATTTTTTTCTGTTCCAAATGCGCTGGTGGGTTAAATTACCTGTTGGCCTCTTATACCTTTCAAATAATAAAGTGTCAAGAATTTCCTACAATATTGGTGTCTTCATCCTTTCCACAAAGTCATAATGAGGGTTTCCTTTGTTTTTCAATGGCTACAATTGGGTAGAAATAAACGTTTCTACAAGGATAGCTTATCTCAGATGTTATAACAACAAGCTAAAATATCAGTTTTGTGATGAGTTGACTGAAAAAGAACAACTTGCTTTTCCATGTTTCATTATTTATTACAGCATTGTGCTTAGTGTGCTATAGCATACACCATCATATTACTTAACCACTTCAATACCGGGCACTTATACCCCCTTCCTGTCCAGGCCAATTTTCAGCTTTCAGCGCTGTCGCACTTTGAATGACAATTGTGCAGTCATGAAACACTGTACCCATATGAAATTTTTATCATTTTTTCACACAAATATAGCTTTCTTTTGGTGGTATTTAATCACCACTGAATTGTTTCTTTGTTTCTGTTATAAAATTTTGCAAATAAATAACATTTCTTCATAAATTTAGGTCAAAATGTATTCTGCTACATTTCTTTGGTGAAACTAATAATAATTGAATTTGTATTTTTTTTTCAAATGTTTCTATTTTTTTTTATTTTTTTGTTACATTTTTTCTTTTTTTTACTATTTTATTTTTCACACACTGTGACCAAAGCAATACAATGTTACCATAGTAACATTGAACTACTCTGGGCAAGTGATCAGGATTTTTTTTTCTTTTTTAACACATTATGATTGCTAATACTAATGTATTTCATTGATATTTGCAATCATTGTTACTGAATGAAACTGATTCATTCAGTCTTTTGTTGTAATTAGCTGTGACTGGGCAAAGCTGATCACATGAAACAGGTGTGATGTGATTGGCCCTGTCTGTATCATGTGACTGCTTTGACCAGTCACAGCTAACACAATTGTATACAATGGATGGCATGACAGGAAGCCATCCATTGTATACAATTGACAGGTGATCTGCTGTGATTGGTCACAGGGGTCACATGACACTGGCAATGTGCCGGTGTAGTGATACGTCATCGGCTGTGTCCCGTGGACACAGCCAGTGACAGATTGTGCTGCTGCACAGACCCACGGCTGTGTGAGCGGCTTGTTTTGACAGGACGTCATATGACACCCAGTCACAATGACAAATGTCCTGTCTGTCAATCAATCTGCTATAGGCTGGTCAGGAAGGTGTTAAATTAGACATACACACATTGATTTTTCTAGTCTGTCCATCTAACCGATTCCTCCATCCATGTTGTCTAGTGGGAGGAATCTCCCCAGCCAGCTCTTGTATTCAGACAGTTAAAGCACTTGTTCAGCCTACAATTTCCCATACAGCTCCCCTAGTTTTAATTTAAAGCTTGTCAAGCAGAGTGATGCCAGCAGTGCTGCTCGCAGTTCGAATTCCAGTTGATTTGGCCAAAATTTGAGCCATGTATTCCTAGTTTTACCCACGCAGAAATTTATAGCCAGGTCTAACATTGAAGTGGCTCTTTCATTAGAAAAGTATGAGGGCCACCATCGCTGGCCCTATTTTAAAAGTTTTTCCTGGCTGTATTTAAATTCAATAAGTGACAGAATTTCTTATCTCTATACTTGTTGTGGGTCAGAGACTTGAAGCCAAAGCCTTAGCATGACAGCCAGGGAACTAACATTCTCGAGAAAAACCCATAAATGTCAGCCCCCTGTAGTTTTATCATGACAGTAACAAGTACCATGATTTTTTTTAATCCCCTCTTACCTTTTATGCTGGGTTATCGTCAAATAAATACACTCACATGTTTAATGAATTCAGAATTGACCTGCTGGGATCCCCTGTTTCATGCTGCATTCCTGGACCTGGGCCATCTTCATTTTTGACATACTCAAGAGTTGACTGTCTTTTCTTGGTTCATGCAGTTGGCCCCCTAATTATGTGCCACAAGATCTGCTCTTCTCTAGCCACTTTATTAAAGCTGATGACTCCTGGTGTATGCGACATTCCTATCACAGGAAGCATCCGGAGCTGAGGAAATATCATGCTCTCCTAGAGAATAGAGGCCTAGAGCAGGCTGAAGCTGGAACAAAAATGGAAACTAATCAAAAAACCACCATTGTAGATTGTGTGTGGAGGGGTGGATTTCAATAAGCTAATGTTTTTTTCATTGGATTGAAAGTTGGCTTTAACCCAAACAGACAATATGATTATCACTCAGTCTGGCGATAACAAAATTCCAATTTTACATAACTGCTCTACTGGTTCCAGACATAACACATGGTGTTTTTTAATTCCATTGATATACTCAAGATGAGACCATGCTTGAACTTTCTAGAGAATAATAAGCAACTCTTTTAAAGCTTTTCTCTTAAAGTCAGTCTGCAGATAATTACCTCCCCTACCATGTTTGATGTTACATCCCTCAGTTGCTGAGATCTTCTCCCTGGGCTTCTTCTGTGTGATGGCCTTCAGATAACTTGATTGGTCATGGAGAATGAGGTGACTCATACACATGTGCACAGGAGTCATTTATCCTGGCACACAGGCATGCGTAGTTCAGTCACATTTGATAGACAATTGTGAACAGGTAGGTGTGTAAGTTTTATTGCAGAAGACACATAGCATGTCACTCCTGTAATAAAAAGTTGCCTGCTCACACTTTTTGAAAATGTAGGTTAAGTGTCACTTTAACCACTTCACAAACACACTATAGCCAAATGACGGCTACAGCACGGTTGTTCAGTTCTGGAAGGGCATCATATGACATCCTCCCAGAATGCACACTCCCACGCACCCCCAGCGGTGCGCACCGGGCGCTCTCCATGATCGCTGTGTCCCACACGATTAGGTAAAAGGCCAATCACAGCGGCCTATGTCACAGCAGATCACCCAGTAAATACAGTTGCCAGTTATCGGCAGCACTTTCCTCACGCTGTCACAGCATGAATAAGTACTGTCGATAATCGGCAAATGTCACAGAGCAGATCGGCACTGATCATCAGGGCACTGACAATCAGAGCCCCGATGATCAGTGCCCAGCAGTGCCACCCACCAGTGCCCAGCAGTGTCACTCATCAGTGCTCAGAAGTGACACTGATCAGTGCCCCCCATCAGTGCCACTCATCAGTGCACATCAGTGCCACCCAGCAGTGCCACCCATCAGTGCCACCCACCAGTGCCCAGAAGTGTCACTCATCAGTGCCCAGCAGTGACACTGATCAGTGCCCCCCATCAGTGGCACTCATCAGTGCCCATCAGTGCCCATCAGTGCCACCCAGCAGTGCCACCAGTCAGTTCTGTCAGTCAGTGCTGCCAGTCAGCGGCACCCAGCAGTGCCCATCAGTGCAGCCTATCAGTGCCCATCAGTGCCGCCTATCAGAGCCTCCTCTTCAATACCCATCAGTGCTGCCCATCAGTGCCCATCAGTGCTGCCTCATCAATGTGCATTAGTGAAGATGAAAAATTACCTGTTTGCAAAATTTTATAATAGAAAAAAAGAAAAACTTTTTTTTCCAAATTTTATCCTCTTTTTTCATTTATAATGAAAAAAATAAAACACCCAGTGGCAATTAAATACCACCAAAAGAAAGCTTTATTTGTGTGAAAAAAAAAAATAAAATTTTCATATGGGTACAGTGTTGCATGACCGTGCAATTGTCATTCAAATTGTGAGAGCGTTGAGAGCTGAAAATTGGCCTGTGCATGAAGCAGGTAAAAGTGTCCATTAGGCAAGTGGTTAAACTCTTTGTTCCTGATTTACAAAAGATGTAAAGCATGTTTACTTTGCAAAGGGAATGTTCACTTAGCTTAGTAAATGTGATGAAATTTCACTTTGCAAAGAATACACAATCATGTGCAAGGAATAAAAAAAAACAGTATTTTTGCTTGCTCATGAGCCTTACTTCATTCACTATGCTAGGGGAAAATCCACTTTGCAAAGTGAACATGCTTTACACCTTTAAATCAGCCACTTTCTGTGTGAATGTTGCTGGGGACCAGGGTCAAACGTCACAGCACCCGAGCCATATTTTTTTTCTCTTACAAGTCTGTAGGCTCTTAACAACATGGTCTCCAAATGTGAAATATCAACAACATTTCTGTGGTTCATGCAAAAATGTTTCAGATAGTAATCCTACTAACAAAGTCCACTTTATGAGAAGGTACTGAATGGAGAAGAAAGGGTAAAAAGCTGTTCTCAGAAACAACCAAAAGTATGGAAAAGAGTGGATATAACATCCTTGTAATGTGCCTAGAGTGGTTCTCAGGATATGTATAATCGTGGGCAGATGGATATCATTTTGACAAGGGATGTCTCTACAAAGACCTCTTCATTCAGCTTTAGTGTAGTACTTAGCTGGAAAAATACCATGTAGCTTTCAAATAAAAACAACAACCAGATGGTAAGTATCTGGGTAATTTTAATAGATGAACATTTATGTTAAAATTGTGCCTTATGAAAAATATCAGTAACTCCTTGTGTACAAAAGTTCCAGTAATAATCACAGTTGAAAAGTGTTGTCAGACTGTAAACTTTGAATTCCAGATTTTTTTACATTAATCCCTGCTTGGATCAATGTGGGTATTCCATATCTGATTGATCTCCATGGAAGAGGAGAATCACTGTAGAAGTAGAAGTAATAAAGTGATCCTCACTGTCTGCTGGGACCTGTGCTGAGCAGATGCATGGTAACTACAGGGGTTGCTGACTTTTTTCGATAAATACAAAGCATTCTCTCATTAGATGAGGTGGGGGGGGGGGGGGGACCTGACAATCTTTACCTTGTCCAATCAGAGAATGCCTTGAATTCATTCAGAAAAATACAAAGTGTTCTCTAAATGGCTCCCATGCCAAGTGTGCAACACACTGTGGTGACAACGCAGGAGGCCAGCCATTCAGGATCCAGCTTAGTAATGGTGGCCATGGGGATCGGCCAAGTATGGAATATGCATACTTACATTGGTCCAAGCTGGTCTAGTGTAACTTTGAAAAAAAACCCCACATATCTGGAATTCAGCTTTAAAGAGTATCTTTATTCAAATAAATAGAATTAATCAAACAGTTAAAGGGTAACTCCACTTTTGTGGAGAGAAAAAAGCAAATAAAAAAATAAGGTGGATGCAATTGCAACACAAGTCATATTATAATTGAATGCTATTAAAAACTACCTTTCCTTTTTAATCTGCAGTGCTGTCATTTTTTGTAAAATGCAATGCAACATGGCTACCTGGAGGAGTTCTGTACACAGATGGTGTAAAAATGGCATTTCCTGCTTGTGTGATTGGCTTACTGATTTTACCAGAAGTCTTCACTAAGATGCAAGTCCCATGTTTGGCATCCCTGGCAACAAAATGTCATTTTTGGTAAGGTAATACCAAATGGAAGTCACATCTATGGGATGCAGACCTTGCCAATTTCCTCATTAGAGACCTGCAGGTGAATCAGCTGGTTGGTAATGAAACCACTCCCACACAGATTCACTCTGCACATGGACACAAACAGCTATTTCCTTAGAATAACAAAAAGTAGGAATCTGCAACAAAGTTTGTTAAAAACCTTGCAATGTACATAGATCAGGGTTTTTCAACCAGGGTGCTGCAAAGAGTCCTCAGGGGTGCCGCAGCAACATCCCATTCTGAGCGCTACTGTGTTAACTCCCGTGCGCTGCGATTCTGGAAGGAGAGAGAGAGAGTACAGCCCGTATGGCTTCTTTTGCCTGCAGCTATGGGTACTATTGCCAGCAAAGCAGAAAGCTTTACAGGCCCCCAGCCAGCGTCCTACCAACCAATGACGTCATTGGTTGTTAAGGACATGCCGGGCAGCACTACTACAGCTTTCTGTTTTGGCGGCAATAGTATCCGCAGGTGCAGGCAAGGGAATAGAGCTCTTGCAGTGCACTGGAGTTGTGCTAAGAGGAGGGATTTGAGGGGATTGACCACAGCCCACATTTGTGCTAGGAGGGGAAATTTGGGGGGGGGTTGTGCTAAGTGGGGGGATTTTGGGGAAGGAATTTGAGGGGATTGAGCACAGCCCACATTTGTGCTAGGAGGGGGAATTGGGGGGGGTTGTGCTAAGTGGGGGGATTTTGGGGAAGGCATTTGAGGGGATTGAGCCAAGCCCACATTTGTGCTAGGAAGGGGAAATTTGGGGCAGTAGTGCTAAGAGGGGGGATTTGGAGGGGGGGATTTGAGGGGATTGACCACAGCCCACATTTGTGCTAGGAGGGGGAATTTGTGGGGGGAGTGTTGTGCTAAGTGAGGGGATTTGGGGGGAGGGATTTGAGGGGATTGAGCCAAGCCCACATTTGTGCTAGGAGGGGGGAGATTTGGGGGAGTTGTGCTAAGAGGGGGGATTTGAGCGGATTGAGCATAGCCCACATGTGTGCTATGAGGGGGAATTTGGGGGGGGGGAGTGCTGTACTAAGTGGGGGGATTTTGGGGAAGGGATTTGAGGGGATTGAGCACAGCCCACATTTGTGCTGGAGGGAGAGATTTTGGGGTGTTGTGCTAAGAGGGGGGATTTGGGGGGAGGGATTTAAGGGGATTGAGCACAGCCCACATTTTTGCTAGGAGGGGGAGATTTGGGGGTGCTGTGCTAAATGGGGGGATTTGAGGGGAGAGTTGTGCTAAGAGGGCGGTTTTGGGAAGGGATTTGAGGGGATTGTGCTGAGAGAGGGGATTTGGGAGGGTTGGAGCTGGGTTGATGCTAGGAGGGGGGGTTTGGGGATTTTTGCTAAGAGGGGGGATTTGAGGGGATAGTGCAGGGAGAGGGGAGGGTTTGGAGCAAGGTTGGGAGCTAGGAGTGGGGATTTGGGAACAGGTGGAGTTTTGCAAAGAGGGAAGATGGGGGGTTGTGCTAGGAGGGAGGATTTGGGGGGGTTTGTGTTGGAAGAAGAATTTGGGGGGGTGTACTGGGTAGAGAGATTTGGTGGGGGATTTGTGTTAGGAGGGGGGATTTGAGGGGGTTGTGCTAGGAAAGGGAATGGGGGAGTGCAGCAGGGTTTGTACTTAGAGTGGGGATTTGGGAGCAGGAGGGTTTCTGTTAGGAGGTGGGATTCAGGGGGGGGTTGTGCTAGAAGGAGGGCTTTGGGGGGGGTTGTGTTAGGAGGGGGGATTTGGTAGGGGATTTGTGCTAGAAGAGGGAATTGGGGGGGTGCTAGGAGGGGGGGGGTTTGGAGGGAGAAGAGTTACAACCTAAGATCACTGAACATTACAAAAATTGTTATGTGTGCAAACACGCAAAAAACACGTGCTCAGATACACCTACAGTTGTGATCGAGCCCTCAGACTGGTGTGCCCCAGGATTGTGCACAGTTCTAAAGGGTGCCTTGACTGAAAACAGGTTGAAAAATACTGACATAGATCACCCAGAGGGGAATTTTTTTTCTAACAAAAGTGGAGTTACTCTTTAAAAAGTCTCTTTTCAGCACTCTTTAAAGTGCAGTTGAATCCTTTATCCTCTAAAAGTCCTCAAATTCAGCAAAAGACTTCATTTTTTGAGGCTGTAAACATTTCTAGAATGCTCACGTCTCATTTGATATTCTATAGATTTTCTAGATCTTAAAGATGTAAATTATTGCCCATGGATGTTAGTTGTATCATTCAATGATCTAAAATCTGCAAGGCTCCAGCTGATATCTCTGGATAAATAACAATCAGAGTGGTTAGAAAACCTAGTTGAATTATTTTTTTCCATTTAATAAACTAATAAGTAGTGTAGGTATAGGTAGTCTGCTAAACTGCCCTGCCCATAGAGTCAAACACCCATGGGCAAATATTTGTGTTAAGGCGCCCAGCAGCTGACATAGATACCTGAGGACGGTTGATATAAACTTGCACATTCAACCAGCCTCTACTGTCTGTTAACACTTTTAGGGCTTAGGTCTTGTTGTTGGACGTTGCATTTGCAATTGAACCTTGCGCTACTCAAACACATAAATTCAGACTGAAAATATGCAGGTGCTGCATTTGACTTGCTTTGCCAGCAAAGGGAAAGGATCCCGACAAGGACTTGCTGTGTCCAATGAAACATAAAGCAGGTCAAGCTCATTATCAGAATGGGCATCACCATTAAACTAAATGGAAATCTGCAGACTTGGGTTTAAGGTTGGTTCATACACGTCAAACCTGAAAAAAAGCTTCTCTTCACAAGCCTATACTTTAATTCAGCAATTAGTGCAGACATTTCAACTGTAAATATGATTTAACTTGTCACTGGTGTGCAGCTGATTATGGCAATTTAATATAAAGACAGGCAGCAGATAATTAATTATATAAAAAAATGAAATAATGTTAGCACATTTTACCATTACCACTGTTTCTTTGAATACATTTGCTCAATGTTACTTGAGATACATGCATACCATAATACACTGCTCAAAAAAATTAAAGAAACACTTTGAAAACACATCAGATCTCAATGGGGAAAAATATCATGCTGGATATCTATACTGATATGGACTGGGTAATGTGTTAGGAACGTAAGGATGCCCCATCGTTTGATCGAAATGAAAATTATAAACATACAGAGGACTGAGTTCAAAGACATTCCAAAAATCAAAGTGAAAAAATTATGCAGCAGGCTGGTCCATTTTGCTGAAATTTAATTGCAGCAACTCAAAATGGTAGTTTGTATGGCCCCCACATGCTTGTAAGTATGCCTGACAACATCGGGGCATGCTCCTAATGAGACGACAGATGATGTCCTGGGGTATTTCCTCCCAGATCTGGACCAGGGCATCACTGAGCTCCTGGACAGTCTGAGGTGCAACCTGGTGGTGTCGGATGGACCGAAACATGATATCCTAAAGGTGTTCTATTGGATTTAGGTCAGGCAAACGTGGGGGCAATTCAATGGTATCAATTCCTTCATCCAGGAACTGCCTGCATACTCTCACCACATGAGGCCGGGCATTGTTGTGAACCAGGAGGAACCCAGGACCCACTGCACCAGCCCAGGGTCTGACAATGGGTCCAAGGATTTCATCCAGATACCTAATGGCAGCCAGGGTGCCATTGTCTAGCCTGTAGAGGTCTGTGCGTCCCTCCAAGGATATGCCTCCCCAGACCATCACTGACCCACCGCCAAAACGGTCATGCTGAACGATGCTACAGGCAGCATAATGTTCTCCACGGCTTCTCCAGACCCTTTTACGTCTATCACATGTACTCAGGGTGAACCTGCTCTCATCTCTGAAAAGCACAGGGTGCCAGTGGCAGACCTGCCAATTCTGGTGTTCAATGACAAATGCCCATCGAGCTGCATGGTGCCGGGCAGTGAGCACAGGGCCCAACAGAGGATGGCGGGCCCTCAGGCCACCCTCATGAAGTCTGTTTCTGATTGTTTGGTCAGAGACATTCACACCAGTGGACTGCTGGAGGTCATTTTGTAGGGCTCTGGCAGTGCTCATCCTGTTCCTCCTTACACAAAGGAGCAGATATCGGTCCTGCTGATGGGTTAAGGACCTTCTACTGCCCAGTCCAGCTCTCCTAGAGTAACTGCCTGTCTCCTGGAATCTCTTCCATGCTCTTGAGACTGTGCTGGGAGACAAAGTAAACCTTCTGGCAATGGCATGTATTGATGTGCCATCCTGGAGGAGTTGGACTGCTTGTGCAACCTCTGTATGGTCCATATATCGCCTCATGATACCAGTAATGACACTGACCCTAGCAAAATGCAAAACTAATGAAAAACAGTCAGAAAAGATGAGTAGAGAAAACAATGTCAGTGGCCTTCACCTGTAAAACCATTCCTGTTTTGGGGGTCATCTCATTGTTGCTCATCTAATGCATCTGTCGTTAATTTTATTAACACCAATGCAGCTGAAACTGATTAACAATCCCCTCTGCTACTTAACTGACCGGATCAATATCCCAGAAGTTTAATTGACTTGATGCTATACTCTGATTAAAAAGTGTTCTTTTAATTTTTTTGAGCAATGTATAAAAAATATATGATTATGCAAAACATAAATTTTGATAAATTTTATTTTCTCCTATTCAATTAGCCACTTTTTTATCAATACTTGTTATCTTGGTACCGGAACATAGCTATACCAAGCAAACACATGCACTTTGATTTAGAAAAAAAAAATGAGAGTGCAAAATCTGGTGCCGCTCTGTATAGAAACCATCAGCTTCCATTTTTTTGTGAGAGCTTAATTGAACAAACTGAAGTTAGAAGCTGATTGGCTACCAAGCACAGCTTCACCAGATTTTGCACTCTCTGGTTTTAGTAAATTAACCCCACAGCTTTATACTTAAGTAGAAAAACACAGATTTGTCCTGTAGGCTATGTGCACAAACGATATGACATGCTGGTCTGATGATAGTCATTTGCTGGGTAAGAAAATGGCTATCATTTGCTCTGCTGAGAAACAATGGCTCTTCGGTGTTTGAATGGCATTTACTATGTATCATATGCTCAGTTATTCTTTGTGTTTTGTCTTTCTTCAAAATTATCATTCAGATTAACCAAGTATGACACATTTGTTTCCCAGATTTAAGTAGATCTAAACTCAGTCATTAAAGTGTTATTAAACCCAGGACCCTGCATTCACTCTATCTGGTCTCCCACAGTACACAGAACATGGAAGTGCAATTATTTTAGTAAATATAAACTGCTAAATACCTTTTCTCATCAGCAGTTAGAGCAGTCTTGTGACTTCTATCTGTGTCCAGCCCAGCACTAGCTAAAGCTTGTAGGAGGAGTTTTCTTTCTGCCCTGGGAGGATGGAAATCCCTTGACCTCTGTCTGGACAGTGCTGATTGGCCCTGTGCTGATTACATGCACTCTCCCAAGAAAAAAAAACCTCTCTAGCAATATACACCAAACTGAGCATGTGCATGCCTATGGTTCAGTTTGGAGATAAGTGGTGGTCGATTGAAAAAGGGGAGGAACAGAGAAGAAAGGATCAAACAGCCTTTTTACACAATGCAGAGGATTAACCCCATAGGTTCCACAGTGAGTATAACAAGCATGCTTTACTGCATATACAGACTGATTTTACTGTTGTGGGTTTAGTAACACTTTAAAAGTGCCTATAAACCTCAACATGCTGTAATTTTAATGTTAAAGGTTTTTAACCTTTTAAAATTTGCAGCTTTCGTTATAGGAATACCTGATGATCCCGCCATAAAGGTCCTTGTTTAGACACTTTCTGTTATGGGGCGATAACTGTCTCCTGTGCGCCTATTTTGCCATTCCTGATGGAGATTTGGTGGTTGCGATGACTCCCACAGCACAGGCACAGACCACTATTGTGACTGTCAGGGAGGTCTAGAGTAATGATGTGCAGCCAAAACCGTAGGGAGAGCAAGTAAGAAGGAAGTGGCTAAAAGAGGCTGGAGGATCAACACCTCTGAGATACAAAAAACAGCAAAAATTGTATTTGATAAGAAAAAATAGTCCTTGAACAGACTATGGGATTAATTTACTAAAACTGGGGAGCACAAAATCTGGTGCAGCTTTGCAGAGAAACCAATCAGCTTCCAGTTTTTTTGTCAAAGCTTAATTGAACAAGCTGAAGTTAGAAGCTGATTGGCTGCCATGCACATCTGGACCAGATTCTGAGTGCACCAGTTTTAGAAAAGCAACCCCAATAAGTCATCCAGTTAGGAATAATATCTACTTAAAACCATATGGTATGGATATGCCCCTCACTGTGCTGCTAAGGCATCACATTCTGTTAAAATATTTTCTCTTTTATGAAAAGCTATTGTAGAAATTAGAAGGACCTTGACCGCACAGCTGAAATCGATGATAGCTTAGCAAAACCTACACTACATACAGTACCACAATTTGTATTGAAGATCTGCTCTCTTCTTTCCCATTACATTAATATACTTTAACCATACAGTAAATACAAGCCTGTATAATTTATACTGAAACTGGACAAAACATTGAGTTTGTGGCATCAATAGTAGTTATGCAGCTCTGATCTTGCCTCTTTCCCTGTACGTCCAGCTCCTGTACCTCCAGCTCCCTATACCTCCAGCTGTACCTCTGTCCCTGTATATCAGGGGCATGCCCAGGAGTGCCTCCCTTCTAAGCTGTGCCACTTAAAAAGTAGAAACAAACCTGTCAAACCCTGATCATGTCACATATGTAAATATGATAAATAGAGGATTCACAACATATTGTCTTACTTGTTCACCTCCTGCTCCAACGCATTTCACAAAACTAAGGGCTTAATCATGACATTTGACAATTGTAGGGAAATTTTATACCACAAAACATGGCTGATCAATGGAAGCCAGGAAATAGACTTAAGATCATAGTTGAATTTCTAATCTAACCAGAAGTGTGGGCTAACAAGAATTAAGATGATACTTAAAACAAGGAGCTTCTGAGGACACTAAATACAACCAAATAGTCCATTCACCTAGTTGCTCAAGAGCATTCTTTTACCAGTTACCATGTAAAGCTACCCATACATTCCTAGATTGTAAGCTCGAAAGAGCAGGGCCCTCGAACCCCTTGTGTATCACATTGTATTGTTATCGTACTGTCGCATGTTCTGTCTCCCATTGTAATGTACAGCGCTGAGCGAACTGTTGGCACTTTATAAATACTGTATAATAATAATAATAAATTCAGATGAATTAGCATTCTGAATCATATCGTTCATAGTTACATAGTTAGTCTGGCTGAAAAAAGATCAAAGTTCATCCAGTTCAACCAAAAAAAGTTATAATCCTATACACACAGTTGATCCAGGGGAAAGCAAGCAAACCCAGCAAAGCATGATCCAATTTGTTCCTGCACGAGAAAACATCCCTTCCTGATCCCCGAGAGGCAATCGGATATTTCCTGGATCAACTTTACCTATAAGTGTTAGTAACCAATTATATTCTGTGTATCTAAGAAAGAATCCAGGCCTTTTTTAAATCAATCCACTGAGCTGGCCAGAACCAACTCTTGAGGGAGTCTATTCCACAATTTCACGCTCTCACTGTGAAGAAACCTTTCCGTATTTGGAGATTAAATCTCTTTTCCTCCAGACGTAAATAGTGCCCCCTTGTCCTCTGTGATGACCTCAAGATGAATAGCTCTACACCAAGATCACTATATGAACTACTGATGTATTTATACATGTTCATCCTATCCCCCCTTAATCTCCTCTTCTCAGGACAGAATAAATTCAGTTCCTCTAATCTTTCCTCATAGCTGATCTCCTCCATGCCTCGTATCAGTTTGATTGCCCTTCTCTGTACGTTCTCCAGTTCTCCAATATTCTTTTTGTGAATTGGTGCCCAAAACTGAACTGCATATTCCAGATGAGGTATTACTAATGATTTGTCTAGGGGTAATATGATATCTCTCTCTGGAGTCTATACCTCTTTTAATATAAGAGAGGATTTTGCTCGCTTTAGAAACCGCAGCTTGGCTTTGCATGCCATTATTAAGCTTGTGATCTATCAGAACTCCCAGATCCTTCTCCACCATTGATTCCCCCAGTTGTACTCCCCCTAGTATGTATGATGCATGCATATTCTTAGCCCCCAAGTACAATTATCAACATTAAACCTCACCTTAGATTGTACGTCCCTTGAGGGTTAGGGACTGATGTGAATGTACAACATATATGTAAAGCGCTGCGTAAATTGATGGCGCTATATAAGTACCTGAAATAAATAAATTTGCCACATAGTTGCCCAATTAAACAGTGCATTGAGGTCAGCTTGTAAATTGAAGACATCCTGTAAGGAAGTTATTCCACTGCACAGCTTGGTGTCATCTGCAAAGACTGAAATTGTATTTATAATCCCAGACCCTATATTGTTTATAAATAAGGGTCCCAACACTGAACCTTGAGGTACATCACTGACAACCCTAGACCATTCAGAGTATGAATCATTAACCACTACTCTCTGAATACGATCTTTTAGCCAGTTTTCTATTCATTTACATATGTATTTTTCCAAGCCTGTAGACTGTATCTTACACATTAGAAGTGTATAGGGCACTGTGTCAACCGCTTTTGCAAAATCCAAGTATACCACGTTTACCGCCACCCCTCTTTCCAAGGTTTTGCTCACCTCATAAAAAGAAATCAGATTTGTTTGACAACTTCTGTCTTTCATGAATCAATGCTGTCTGTTGTTTAAAATATTTTTTTTTCCAGTAAGAACTCATCTACAGTCAGGTCCATAAATATTGGGACATCAACATAATTCTAACATTTTTGGCTCTATACACCACCACAATGGATTTGAAATGAAACAAACAAGATGTGCTTTAACTGCAGACTGTCAGCTTTAATTTGAGGGTATTTACATCCAAATAAGGTGAACGGTGTAGGAATTACAACAGTTTGCAAATGTGCCTCCCACATGTTAAGGGACCAAAAGTAATGGGACAATTGGCTTCTCAGCTGTTCCATGGCCAGGTGTGTGTTATTCCCTCATTATCCCAATTACAATGAGCAGATAAAAGGTCCAGAGTTAATTTCAAGTGTGCTATTTGCATTTGGAATCTGTTGCTGTCAACTCTCAAAATGAGATCCAAAGAGCTGTCACTATCAGCGAAGCAAGCCATCATTAGGCTGAAAAAACAAAACAAACCCATCAGAGAGATAGCAAAAACATTAGGCATGGCCAAAACAACTGTTTGGAGCATTCTTAAAAAGAAGGAATGCACTGGTGAGCTCAGCAACACCAAAAGACCCGGAAGACCACGGAAAACAACTGTGGTGGATGACCGAAGAATTCTTTCCCTGGTGAAGAAAACACCCTTCACAACAGTTGGCCAGATCAAGAACACTCTCCAGGAGGTAGGTGTATGTGTGCCAAAGTCAACAATCAAGAGAAGACTTCACCAGAGTGAATACAGATGGTTCACCTCAAGATGTAAACCATTGGTGAGCCTCAAAAACAGGAAGGCCAGATTAGAGTTTGCCAAATCTAAAAAAGCCTTCACAGTTCTGGAACAATATCCTATGGACAGATGAGACCAAGATCAACTTGTACCAGGGTGATGGGAAGAGAAGAGTATGGAGAAGGAAAGGGACTGCTTATGATCCTAAGCATACCACCTCATCTGTGAAGAATGGTGGTGGTAGTGTCATGGCGTGGGCATGTATGGCTGCCAATGGAACTGGTTCTCTTGTATTTATTGATGATGTGACTGCTGACAAAAGCAGCAGGATGAATTCTGAAGTGTTTCGGGCAATATTATCTGCTCATATTCAGCCAAATGCTTCAGAACTCATTGGACGCCACTTCACAGTGCAGATGGACAATGACCCAAAGCAGACTGCAAAAGCAACCAAAGAGTTTTTTAAGGGAAAGAAGTGGAATGTTATGCAATGGCCAAGTCAATCACCTGACCTGAATCCGATTGAGCATGCATTTCCCTTGCTGAAGACAAAACTGAAGGGAAAATGCCCCAAGAACAAGCAGGAACTGAAGACAGTTGCAGTAGAGGCCTGGCAGAGCATCACCAGGGATGAAAGCCAGCGTCTGGTGATGTCTATGCGTTCCAGACTTCAGGCTGTAATTGACTGCAAAGGATTTGCAACCAAGTATTAAAAAGTGAAAGTTTGATTTCTGATTATTATTCTGTCCCATTACTTTTGGTCCCTTAAAAAGTGGGAGGCACATATGCAAACTGTTGTAATTCCTACACCGTTCACCTGATTTGAATGTAAATACCCTCAAATTAAAGCTGACAGTCTGCAGTTAACGCACATCTTGTTTGTTTCATTTCAAATCCATTGTGGTGGTGTATAGAGACAAAAATGTTACAATTGTGTCGATGTCCCAATATTTATGGACCTGACTGTATGTGGTCTTTTATTAAACTCTCCAGTATCTTCCCAACTATAGATGAAAACTAACAGGTCTATAATTATTTGGTAATGATTTTGATTCCTTTTTAAATATAGGCACCACATTGGCCTTATGCCAATCCAGTGGTACTGTGCCAGTCATTAAAGAGTCCCTAAAAATGAGAAACAATGGCTTTGAAATCACAGAGCTCAATTCTTTAAGGACCTGTGGGTGTATGCCATCCACCTTTATTCTGTGTAAATATTTCTGGATTCATATCTGAATGATTCCAAATTTTTACAACAGATGAAGAAATGCTGCATTGGGCATCAGAACATTAGTAGTGTGAAAGCTTAAAAAAACCTTCAGACTTTGTTCTGAACAGGGTTAACCCATTTTGCATTGACAACAAACAATACATTGCCCTGCAATGGTTTTTTTTTTTTTTTAAGAATTAGCTTGAATAATGCGATCTGCAGATCAATGCACCCAAAACCAGCAGGGTTTTCATTCCAGTGTATTGCAAGGCAACACTTCGGTAGGAAAAGACTTTTGAAAGCAATGAATTTCTGATCTCAATTAATTTAGCTTACGTGACAGAATGCAGAAAATATATGACAACACACCTGGTGGAAAGGAGCCCCTTGGCAGTTGCTATTGTTCTTTACCAGTTAAACAGAGATAAGCTGGCATTTTACATACTCATAAAGACCTTGTCTGACATGCTGTATCCTCATGAAAGTGAAAAGGTTATCATTGAAGGGTCCTATAATTCCCGTTGAAATAATCTGGACAATAGTGGTCACATTGGGAGATGACTGTATGTCTATGAACACACGGTGATTTCTGTAGGTATCGCTTGGCTTGCCAATGGAAAAATAATATCCTGACTGGACATTTCTAGAATGATCACTACAAGGCCAGCACCAAGGATATCTGCTGAGTGCATAAAGATGCACATTTAACTGAACAGTTGTGCCTATGTATGGAAATGTATTTCATAGGAAAGACAGCGGGGTTGATTTAATACAGAAGTAGAGGCACCATGTACAAGGAATATTTACTAAGCTCAGTGACCATACAGTTTCCTAAGCTAACAGTCTCTATTTCTTTAGTAAATAGACTCACCTGTGTCTTTAATGCAGACCAGAGAAAATATATATATATATATATATATATATATATATATATATATACACACAGTTGTGTTCAAAATAATAGCAGTGTGTTGAAAAAAGTGAATAAAGCTCAAAATCCTTCTAATAGCTTTTATTTCCATACACACAAATGCATTGGGAACACTACACATTCTATTCCAAATCAAAACATGAAGAAAAATATATCAAATGTGCGTTGTTCCTCAAAAAAATTGAAGAAAAGTGAATATTAGACTGTTCAAAAAAATAGCAGTGTTTGTATTCTTCTTTACAAACTCAAACATTCACAATATAAACTGAAAAATGTTTGAAGATTTTGCTTTCCTTTGAATCACTTAATTAATATTTAGTTGTATAAGCACTGTTTCTGAGAACTGCTGTACATCTGTGTTGCATGGAGTCACCCAACTTCTGGCACCTGTGAACAGGTATTCCAGCCCAGGATGATTGGACTACATTCCACAGTTCTTCTCTATTTCTTGGTTTTGCCTCAGAAACTGCATTTTTGATGTCACCCCACAAGTTTTCTATTGGATTAAGATCCGGAGATTGGGCTGGCCACTCCATAGCGTCAATCTTGTTGGTCTGGAACCAAGATGTTGCACATTTACTGGTGTGTTTGGGGTTGTTGTCTTGTTGGAACACCCATTTCAAGGGCATTTCCTCTTCAGCATAAGGCAGCATGACCTCTTCAAGTATTCTGATGTATTCAAACTGATCCATGATCCCTGGTATGCGATAAATAGGCCCAACACCGTAGTATGAGAAACATCCCCATATCATGATGCTTGCGCAACCATGCTTCACTGTCTTCACAGTGTACTGTGGCTTGAATTCAGTGTTTGGGAGTCGTATGACAAACTGTCTCCGGCCACTAGACCCAAAAAGAACAATCTTACTTTCATCAGTCCACAAAATGTTGCGCCATTTCTCTTTAGGCCAGTCAATGTGCTCTTTGGCAAATTGTAACCTCTTCAGCACATGTCTTTTTTTCAACAGTGGGACTTTGCGGGGGCTTCTTGCAGATAGCTTGGCTTCACATAGGCATGTTCTAATTGTAACAGTACTGACAGGTAACTTTACACCTTCTTTGATCTTCCTGGAGCTGATTGTTGGCTGAGTCCTTGCCATTTTGGCTATTCTTCTATCCATTCGAATGGTAGTTTTTAGCTTTCTTCCACGTCTTTCAGGTTTTGGTTGCCATTTTAAAGCATTTGCGATCATTTTAGCTGAGCAGCCTATCATTTTCTGCACTTCTTTATATGTTTCCCCTCTCCAATCAACTTTTTAATCAAGGTACGCTGTTCTTCTGAACAATGTCTGGAGCGACCCATTTTCCTCAGAATTGCAGAGAGAAATGCACTGTAACCAGCATGTACAACATTTGCTGCCTTCCTTCCTTAAATAAGGGCAATAATTGCCACCTGTTTTTCAAAGAATTAATGACCTCACTAATAGAACTCCACACTGCTATTATTTTGAACATGCCCCTTTCAATTAGTGATTCAATTACACAGAATCAGCAGCATGCATGTCATGACTGTTGGGTCTGTTGGATTTCTATTACTCTACTACACCTGCTAGTAAATTATTTGCCATGTAGAAATAATAATAATTTCTACCAAAAACAGTGATTGATCAGGTTAGTGATGTCTGACTGCTATTATTTTGAACACAACTGTATATACTATACATTGGATTTAAAAAGGAAAACACATATTCAGCTCCATGCTGCAGCATTGGTCTGATGCTGCAGCTGTCACCCATCGCTCTAAGCCAGAGAACTAAGCTATCACATGACCACTGATTGCTCAGCTCTTACTCTGCTTGGAGTGGAGAGCATTGACTGTCAACCACTGCTCTCTGCTCTGCCCCTCCAGAGCTAACTGGAGTGCCGGACAGGAGAGGGGTAGACACAGTTGTCTCTGGCTTTCAGCCAAATGTCATTCAGGCAGCTGGGTGGATCCCAACAATATGGTCGGCATCCTTCCAAAGCCTGGAGCAGCTCTGTGAGGTCAGCCAACAGCAGGCTTTAGCCTTTTGTCTGCTGATTCTAGGTCAGAGGAAAGCAATGTTATGTGCACTCCTGTTACCCACAAGAAAAGTATGGCTAAAAAAAACTTTAGCCATACTTCTCTTTTAAAATATAAAACATTATTTGTTGACTGTATTGTCTCTTCTGGGCAATGATTTCACCTAGTGATTTCTGTTGACAAAAAATTAATACACTTAAATCCTGAATACAGGTAATACGGTAAATTGCTTGAAATACCCTTTTAAACTGCTCATATACATACACAAAGAAAATGTGTGAAAAATGCTCTTCTCCGGTGTGAATGCAGCCTAAAACCTGACAGGAGTTCTAATCCTTCCCCACTCTATCCAATACTAAAAGATACACTTTAATGCTTAAAGTTGAGCTAAACTCCACAATGCTTACTTTTCTTTCCACAGTCCAACGTCCCATGCCAGAGATGGCATCTTCTAACAGGCTTCTTCTGGATGCTGTGCTGTGGCCATCTTTATTGGTCGGTGTAGCATGACAAGACTCCTGTGCATATGCATGATTGCAGTCATCTTGGCACATAGTCATTGTGCCAGAATGCTCAGTGTACATCCCAAAGCAGACTGTGAGCAGGCAGGTACGTTTCTTTTATTGCATGTTTCATCTGCAATAAAAAGCCTACCTGCTCACAGTGTTTGAAAGTGGGACTTTAATGCATTTTAACAGAGCATTTCTGCAAAAGTAATGCAATAAACATTGATGACATATTGATGTACAAAGTGCCATGGTCATTAGGGATGTCCTTTGCTTGGGGAATGCAAGATGGCTTGGTTATCTCTGATAAACACAGGAGTCACTGTTATTGTCTTATTACCATGTGTATGTTGATCACACCAATGCTCAAAGCTGGGTAAATACTAGTAGATATTCAAACAAAATGAATACACAAATTTTTAGAAATATTCATATACTGTATTCAAATATTGAATGAACAAAAAACACATACACTGTTGCAAATTTGAACATTCAAGGAAAATTTCCACCCTGCTCCTTATAAAATTGCTTGTCACTGGGGTTGAAACTGAACGTTGATTTGACTTCACTAATGATTAGAAAAACAAACGTTCTTGCAACATTCTTTCAATGACAATTGTCGAACAAAAGTCTACTAGTGTATACCCAGCTTAACGAACAACTAGAGTTTTAGTTTGCAGTTAGAAAACTGCTGCAGATTATCAGTCAAGACTGTGTTGGACACAAGACTGAACCATTCTTGTTTATTGGAACATAAGAGGAAGGGTTCATCTATGTGTCCAGCACTATCTTGACTTCTTAGGGTCGTATCTGCAGCAGCTTTCCAACAGGTTGTAGGCCAAGCTAACGCCAAACTACTAAATAGTAAAGATAAAGTTAAGAGTTACAGCAAAACAGTTTCTGAAAAAAGAAAAGCTCATAATCCATACATGATGACTACTAATTACTACTAATTACTAAAGCAGGCCATACACGAAACGAAAATTCTTGTTGATCGTCAGATCGTTTGCTTTTCGCTTTATCAGTGTGCCAGCTGTGACATGCAATCGAAACTGCCTGCTCCAACATGCTGGGGTTTTTCTTCAGAAAAACAATACAAATAATGACATAATTACATGCTTCATTTTAGTTGTTCGATCGACAGAACATTCGGTTTTCAACTCATCTATGGTTGACCTAACTGATTCATCAAAATTTTCAGTTGCTAATCTGATAAACTGGAACTTCCAGTACTGAAAATCTTAAATTAAAAACTGCTGATAAGAGAAGGTACATGGAAGTGTATACAAGAGACCAGAACAACCACCTATGGTTGACCAAATTGTGCACATGTGCAACCGTGACACTGGAAAGGAAATATGTGAGCTACAGAATGTAAGAAAAGAGAGCAAATCTTAGCAATAAACTGTACTAGGAAGCTTTATAACACTTAGCTTTATCACACTGATGAAAGACCAGCCCATGCAGGACTATATCAGATTTACCTTAGATATGGTGAAAGCCTGTGAGCTATAGAAGGGAAACAAATTTTTTATTTAGCAACCGTTACCTGTAGAAACCTCCACCACCTCGGCCCTGACCTTCTTCACTATGCTACTGAGTGCCTCTATGATAAAATTGTGCCACTGTCCTGCCCAGACCAGGCCACATCTGCCTACAACAACTATCTATCATCTTCCCTGGATGCACTTGCTCCTCTCAACATGCAGAACCAGGCCTCGCCTCTCACAACCCTGGCAAACAGATGACACCAGAAGCCTCAAGAGACGCAGCCATGGTCTTGAGCAAACATGGCATAAAATGAAATCCCTGAAAGACTTTACCCTCTACAAATCCACCCTTCTCAAATACAATTCCGGCCTCCACACTGCTAAACAAACCTACTACAACACTCTCATCAAAACTCTCTCATTCAATCTTCATCAACTCTTTTCTACCCTTAATTCCTTACTCCACTCCCCACTGCCTCCACCCACCAACTTTCTTACTGCAGAGATTACCAGTCATTTCAAGAACAAGATCAACACAATTTGTGATGAGATATCCAATGTCAAGCTTCCTCCTCTAACCAACATAGCAGGCCCAACACCACGCTCAACACTCTCCTCCTTCGACCCTGTTATCACCGAGGAAGTTACTGAATTCCTTTCCAAAGCTCACTTCACCACCTGTCCCCTGGATCCTGTCCCCTCATGATTATTGCAGCCTCCTTCCTGCTCTATACTAAACTCTCTAACCCACATCTTCAACCTCTCACTCTCCATGGGCAACTTTCCCTCCCCACTCAAACATGCACTGGTTACCCCCATATTTAAAAAACCCTCACTGGACCCCACTTGTTTGAATAACTTAAGACCCATCTCCCTGCCCCCCGTTTGCCTCCAAGCTTCTCGAGCACCTTGTTCACAACCATATGAACTGCTACCTCACCGACAACCTTCTTGATCCCCTACAGTCTGACTTCCGCCCACAACATTCCACAGAAACTGCCCTACTAAAACTCACTAACGACCTATTAACTGCTAAAACCAATGGCCATTACTCTATACGCATACTCCTTGACCTTTCCGCTGACTTTGACACAGTCGACCACCTGCTTCTCCTTAGTAAACTCCACTCCATTGGCCTCTGTGACTCTGCTCTCTCCTGGTTCTCCTCTTACCTTTCTCAGTGCACTTTCAGCGTCACATACAACAACTCCTCCTCCTCTCCCTCTTTCCGTCGGGGTACCCCAAGGTTCTGTCCTTGGGCCCCTCCTTTTCTCTCTCTCCTCTCTGGGCCAATTGATAACCTCCCATGGCTTCCAATACCACCTCTATGCTGATGACACCCAGATCTATCTCTCCACTCCCCAGCTCACCTCCTCAATTTCCTCACATATCACAAATCTACTAAGCAACATATCAGCATGGATGTCACACCACTACCTTAAACTCAATCTTTCCAAAACCAAGTTTGTAATATTTCCTCCTCCCCGATCCCCCACTCATGACTTTACCATTAATATCAACAGCACAACCATTGGTCCTTCCCCTCATGCCAGGGTGCTAGGTGTAATCCTAGACTCTGACCTCTCCTTTTGGCCCCACATCCAATCACTAGCTAAATCCTGCCGCCTCAACTTCCGGAACTATTCCAAAATCCACCCCTTTCTGACCAATGACACCACAAAACAACTTATCCACACTTTGGTTTTATCCCGCCTTGATTTCTGCAACTCCCTCCTCACTGGTCTACCATTACACAAGTTATCCCCCCTTCAGTCTATTATGAATGCTGCTGCTATACTCATACACCTTACCAAATGATCAGCGACTGCTGCCCCTCTCTGCCAATCCCTTCATTGGCTTCCACTAACCCAAGGTATAAAATTAAAAATACCAACCACAGCATACAAAGCCATCCACAACACTGCCCCTAGCTACATCACCAACCTCATCCGCAGATATTGTCCAAATCGCCCGCTCCACTCCTCCCAAGACATCATGCTCTCTAGCTCCCTCGTGACCTCCTCTAACATTCGCTTCCAGGACTTCTCCAGAGCCTCTCCCATCCTCTGGAACTCCCTACTGCAGTATGTCCAGTCAACCCCCACTCTGTCTGCCTTTAGGCGATCTTTGAAAACTCACTTATTCAGGGAAGCCTACCCCACCTCCACCTAAGAATTGTATTTGAGCCACCTCCATCAGAACATCGCCTACAGCTATAACTTTTTGTACCACCTCCCCCTTCCTTTAGATCTTAAGCTCCACGAGCAGGGCCCTCCTATTCCTTTTGTATTGAAATGTATTGTAATTGTACTGTCTCCCTTATATTGTAAAGCACTGCACAAACTGTTGGCACTTTATAAATCCTGTATAATAATAATAACAATAATTTAGTAGAACTACTACTCAGTGGTATCCCTGACACTTACAGTACTTGATATTTGCCCAGGTGATAAGATTACCCTGGAATATGTTAAATGCTTAATTGTGGATGAATATACAGTATGTAAAAAAGCAGAAAATACAGAGAACACGCTTCTACAGCAGAATCTGTGCTAAGAACCAACTATCCCAATAACAGTAATATACAGCATAAACCACACAAATGTTGTGTGTGCAAAAAAACAGGTCACTTAAAAGCAACCTGCAACATCTGGAAAGCTAGAATGAATCAGAAAAAGTGATGTTAAACAAGGCCAGAAGTCTCAAAGAAGAGATAGAAAGTGCTTCATCTACTGAGTTTGCCTTTCACTCCAAATGGACACTTTATCATTCATTCATTCATCATCTGGTGCATTGACTCAGGAGGTAAAAGTTATATGAAAAATGTTAACAATTTCTTCATACGGCTGGAACGAAGCAAGAGAAAGAACATCTTCTAGACAGTACATAGTCTTAGAGGAGATAGGGGAAGGTTACCTACACTACCCTCTATCCCAAACAGTCACCAGAAAGATACCTATCAAGAATGTACTATATGTCTTTACTCTTGAAAATAACCCATTCTCAGTGAAGAAGCTCAATAAGCCAGGATATGTAGCGACATTCAGTGGTAACAGCTGTATTATCACAAAAAGACACCACCTACTAGTTAAGTAGAAAAATGAAAGATTTAAGCTGGCTATACATGGCTCACTTATTTTCATTCAGCCAGTGGGCTGATCTGATTCCCCCATCCATACATTTGAGAAAGATGGGTGATTCCTCCCTACTGCAATATTGTATTTTAACAGCGGGATGACTCTTCAACTGTTAGAATACACAGTTTAGCACTGCAGTGGACCTACACTGAAAAAGTGAAGATTTGCTATGTTATATGGAACATCTCGAAATGTTAGATGTTCTTACACAGTACCCCGAAAATGTACCTTTTATCTTGGATTCCGGAAAAATAGCAAGGCACGTCTTGTGCCTAGTCATTCCTGTGCCTTCAGTCTCTTAGATGTATGTTTTTTGTGTGAGAGCTATGACACTGCTGCCTCTAAATCCTGCTAGTCTTAAGAGTGAAGTCACTGTTGGTGAGAACGCTGTACCTAAGGACCTTCACTGCATGTATCTCCCTGCTTCTGCTTTATTCATTCTTTGGTTCTGAGATTTCTTCACCTGTGTTGCTGCAAGTGCACACAGACGCACACACCTGATTCCAGACTTGGTTCCATACGGCCTATTTAAATACTACTGAAACAGGAAATTGTTGAATCATCTTCAGCTGTTCCCTATGTCCTGAATCTGCATTTATTTCTGATTTCCCATTACTGACCTAGCTTGTCTCTGGATTCTTCTCTCCTTTGACCTCCTGTTGTGACCAAGCTTGATTCTGACCTTGGTTCATCTGTCTACTCATTGACCTTGGCTTGCTTTCCGATCATTATCCTGCCGATTACCTGTTGCTGACCTCAGCTTGTTGTATGACCCTGCTGCTATATGTTGTTGACCTTGGCTTGCCTCTTGACCACTCATCTGTCTTTGATCCTGCCTGATGCCTGGCTTTTTAATTGTCAGCCACTGGCCATCTTGAGCTCTGCCTCCAGCCAGTAGAGTTTCTGGTGTCCCTGTTAGCAGTTGTTCCAATCTGCTCCTCTATAGTATCTTCACTTGCTTCTCCAGTGATATTCTCAGTAGTCTAAAAGAGAACCTCTCTGCCAAGCTACCAAGTGATTGCCTGTGAAATGGACTCTCAACACAAAAGCCACCTTGTGCCCTTTCATTCACTGTAACCCTTTCCAGGCGTGTTTGGACCAGAGTTGTAAAGAAAGCCCTCTCGTCACTTCGGACTCTAACCAGGTATGTGATATACACTCACCAGACACTTTAAATGGTAAACCTGTTCAATTGCTTGGTAACACAAATTGCTAATCAGCCAATCACATGGCAGCAACTAGACGTGGTGAAGACAACTTGCTGAAGTTCAAACCGAGCATCGGAATGGGGAGAAAAGGGAATTTAACTGACTTTGAATGTGGCATGATTGTTGGTGCCAGATGGGCTGGTCTGAGTATTTAAAAAACTGCTGATCTACTGGGATTTATATGCACAACCATCTCTGTGGTTTACAAAGAGTGGTCCGAAAAAGAGAAAATATCCAGTGAGTGGCAGTTGTTGATGCCTTGTTGATGTCAGAGGTCAGAGGAGAATGGGAAGATTGGTTTGATATGATAGAAAGGCAACAGTAACTTAAATAACCACTCGTTACAACCAAGGTATGCAGAATATAATCTCTGAATGCACAGCACGTTGAACCTTGCAGCAGAAGTGTTACAGCAGTAGAAGGCCACACGGGGTAGCAAGGCCAGTGAGTGTAATTCCTCCAATAGTCCTCACATCACCAATCATTAGGGGGCAGCTATGATATGAGCTCATCTCTGATCAAAGCTCTGATCTTTTATGAATACAGTGCCTCCAGATAGGTAAGGTAAGCAAAAAGGCAAATTGACTGTTTGCTTTGCAAGGCAGTTTTCACTTAGCTTAGAGAATGAGGTAAAGTTTTGCTGACTTCCATCATCCAATCACTTGCAAGCAATATATATATATATATATATATACAGTCATGGCCGAAATTGTTGGCACCCTTGATATTTCTCCAGGAAATCATGTATTTCTCACGAAACGTATTGCATTAACACATGTTTTGCTATACACATGTTTATTCCCTTTGTGTGTATTGGGACAAAACAAAAAAAGGGAGGAAAGAAAGCAAATTCGACATAATGTCACACAAACCTCCAAAAATGGGCTGGACAAAAGTATTGGCACCCTTTCACAACTGCGGATAAATAAGAATGTTACAAGCATGTGATGCTCCTGTAAACTCACCTGGGGCAAGTAACAGGTGTGGGCAATATAGAAATCACACCTGAAAGCAGATAAAAAGGAGAGACGTTCACTTAACCTTTGCATTGTGTGTCTGTCTGTGCCACACTAAGCATGGACAACAGAAAGAGGAGACGAGAACTGTCTGAGGACCTGAGAACCAAAATTGTGGCAAAATATCAACAATCTCAAGGTTACAAGTCCATCTCCAGAGAACTAGATTTGCCTTTGTCCACAGTGCGCAACATTATCAAGAAGTTTGCAACCCATGGCACTGTAGCTAATCTCCCTGGTCGTGGACGGATGAGGAAAATTGATGAAAGATTGCAACGCAGAATAGTCCGGATGGTGGATAAGCAGCCCCAAACATGTTCCAAAGACATTCAAGCTGTCCTGCAGGCTCAGGGAGCATCAGTGTCAGCGCGAACTATCCGTCGACATTTAAATGAAATGAAACGCTATGGCAGGAGACCCAGGAGGACCCCACTGCTGACACAGAGACATAAAAAAGCAAGACTACAGTTTGCCAAAATGTACTTGAGTAAGCCAAAAGCCTTCTGGGAAAACGTCTTGTGGACAGATGAGACCAAGATAGAGCTTTTCGGTAAAGCACATCATTCTACTGTTTACCGAAAACGGAATGAGGCCTACAAAGAACAAAACACAGTACCTACGGTAAAATATGGTGGAGGTTCAATGATGTTTTGGGGTTGTTTTGCTGCCTCTGGCACTGGGTGCCTTGACTGTGTGCAAGGCATCATGAAATCTGAGGATTACCAAAGGATTTTGGGTCGCACTGTAGGGCCCAGTGTCAGAAAGCTGGGTTTGCGTCCAAGATCCTGGGTCTTCCAGCAGGACAATGACCCCAAACATACGTCAAAAAGCACTCAGAAATGGATGGCAAAGAAGCGCTGGAGAGTTCTGAAGTGGCCAGCAATGAGCCCAGATCTAAATCCCATTGAACACCTGTGGAGAGATCTTAAAATTGCTGTTGGGAAAAGGTGTCCTTCCAATAAGAGAGACCTGGAGCTGTTTGCAAAGGAAGAGTGGTCCAAAATTCCGGGTGAGAGGTGTCAGAAGCTTATTGATGGTTATAGGAAGCGACTGATTTCAGTTATGTTTTCCAAAGGGTGTGCAACCAAATATTAAGTTAAGGGTGCCAATACTTTTGTCCAGCCCATTTTTGGGGTTTTGTGTGACATTATGTCATATTTGCTTTTCTGCCTCTGTTTTATATTTGTTCCAATACATACAAAGGGAATAAACATGTGTATAGCAAAACATGTGTTAATGCAATACCTTTTTTGTGTGAAATACTTGATTTTCAGGAAAAATATCAAGGGTGCCAACAATTTCGGCCATGACTGTATATATATATAGTTTTCCTTGCACATGATTGGGTATTCACTGCAAAGTGAATTTTCATCACATTCACTAAGCAAAAGGAAAATTCACTTGCAAAGTTGAGTTATTTTGCCTAGGGTATATTAACCTCACGGTGTCGAATAAAGCATGGAAAGGCAGTATTAGGGAAAAGATCAGCAGAAGGGAGACCACAGACAATATCAGTGTTTTCCTCTGCTTGCCGTATTTAGACAAGGCTTCCACAGTTTAGACCCTTTTAAATATTATATGTAAGCGGGATTCAGTTTATCTTTTCAAGTAGACTAATAGAACAGGAAGCATTTTGCACTGGAATTATCTAATGCAGACAGACTTCCAGAGCATCATACAAATCATTTTAAAGACTTAGTAAGTGTATTTATATAAATTAAACTTTACACACTAAGCTAGAAAGAGCTAAACATATTTTGTTTGTCTCCACATTTTCTTGCCCTGAAAATGCATAATGCATTTATCAAGTGTGAAATTTTACGCTGCTATCTATAGAACACATGAAGCATCTGCCTTTCTGCTTAATGCAAATGTACATCTCATAATGTTCAAACCTGGTACAATTGCCAGTACTGGCAGTATCACCGGGTAATGGTCACTGTCTGGATAACTGTTTTTTGTGTTTGACACATTCACTATCTCTAGGAGGGATGAGCAGCACATTGATATTTCTCTTTTTTTCCTTTTTTTTCCCCACACATAACAGCTTCTATCAGCTCTAACAGATGACTTTCCATTCATAACTGTGGCAGTAAATTCACATTTTGTCCTTGTTCGATAATTAATAGTGTCATGTCAACAGCAATGACAAACATTCTAGTACCTATTCTGCCTCTGTCATAAGATAGGCTATAGCTATGAAATATTGCTTCCTTTGAAGTCTGCTTTCGCTATGTATTTGCCACCTAACACTCAGGATGACCCCTGTGACACATTTGGGGCTTTCAACATATTTCACAGTTATGTCTTCAGACCCCCTGCAGTTGAATAGCGGGTGAGCAAAGGTTTTTTAAAGTGGATATCAAGTTGTGTCTGGCCTTTTTTTGACCACTCTGCATATAAATGGTAGCTGTTGCTTGGCTGCAATGTCAACAAGACACATTTAAGCCATTTGACAGGCTACAAGCACCCAAAGTCATGTTTTCAATAAAACTGTGTATCTTCACCTACACGTCCCTGTCTTAGCGGCATTATCTTGTCAATCACATGTCTGGAAAAGAAGAGCCAGTCTATTAAATATAACTGACCAAAGTCAATGAGTAATTTGCAATTTTACAGAAAATAAACTGCATTGTTAAAAATCAGCAATTGTTGTTAAAGCACACAGGATACCTTTATATTGCAGCAGTGTAAAAAGGTAAATGTTGAAATACACTATAGGTACATTTTAAAGTTCACATAATCCTTCACTGCTGACAGAAAAATGTGAAGTGACATCAAATCATGCCCTTCATAAAAGATGATAGGGATTAGTGATAAAAATAGATATATTTTTATAAAGTGCTTTATGTGTGTATATGTGTTTTATACCAAAGTGCTAGGAACATCTACCACACATAACCCAGACAGCTGTCTTTTATACACTATATTGCCAAAAGTATTGGGACACCCTTCCAAATCATTGGATTCAGGTGTTCCAATCACATCCATGGCCACAGGTGTATAAAATCAAGCACCTAGACATGAAGACTGCTTCTACAAACATTTGTGAAAGAATGGGTCGCTCTCAGTAGCTCAGTGAATTCAAGCTTGTTACTGTGATAGGTTTCCACCTGTGCAATAAGTCCAATAATTTCCTTGCTACTGAATATTCCACGGTCAACTGTTAATGGTATTATAACAAAGTGGAAGCAACTGGGAACAAAAGCAACTCAGCCATGAAGTGTTAGACCACGTAAAATGACAGAGCGGGGTCAATGCATGCTAAAGCGTACAGTGCGCAGAAGTCATCAACTGTCTGCAGATACAATAGCAAAAGACCTCCCAACTTCATATGGCTTTTAGATTAGCACAACAGTGTGTAGAGAGCTTTATGGAATGGGTTTCCATGGTGGAGCAGCTGCATCCAGCCTTACATCACCAAGTGCAATGCAAAGTGGCGGATGCAGTGGTGTAAAGCACACCGCCACTGGACTCTAGAGCAGTGGAGATGTGTTCTCTGGAGTGACGAATCAAAATTCTCTCTCTGGCAATCCGACAGATGTGTCTGGGTTTGGCAGAGACTGGTACTTGCATGACTGCATTGTGTCAAGTGTAAGGTTTGGTGGAGGGGGAATTATGGTGTGGAGTTGTTTTTCAGGGGTTGGGCTTGGCCCTAGTTCCAGTGAAGAGAAATCTTAAGGCATCAGCATACCAAAACATTTTGGACAATTTCATGTTCCCAACTCTGTGGGAATAGTTTGGGGATGGCCCCTTCCTGTTCCAATAAGACTGCACACCAGTGCACAGAGCTAGAGCTAGGTCCATAAAGACATGGATGAGCAAGTTTGGGGAGGAGGAGCTTGACTGGCCTGCACAGAGTCCTGACCTCAACCCGTTAGAACACCTTTGGGATGAATTAGAGCAGAGACTGCGAGCTAGGCCTTCTCGTTCAACATCATTGCCTGACCTTACAAATGCACTTCTGGAAGAATGGTCAAACATTCCCATAGACAAACTATTAAACCTTGTGAACTGTCTACCTAGAAGACTTGAACCTCTTATAACTGCAAAGGGTGGGCCAACTCAATATTGAACCCTATGGACTAAGACTGGGGTGCCATTAAAGTTCATGCACGTGTGTAAAGTCAGGTGCCCCAATACATTTGTCAATATAGTGTATGTTGCAATAGTCTGTGTATCATAAAAAAAATAATCCCTGAAATTTTGATCCATAGAGGTCACTTTACAGACTCATACATTCTGTCAGCAAGTATCATTGCCTTACATCCACAGAATCTTAATACCTTATGAGTCAGATTTACTAAAATTGGAGCACAGAACCTGGTGCAGCCGTGCAGAGTAGCCAATCAGCTTCTAACTTCAGCTTGATCAATTAAGCTTTGACAATAAAAGCTGGAAGCTGACTGGTTACAATGCAGTTGCACCAAATTTGGTGTGCGCCAGATTTCATAATAACCCCCCCCCCCTTCTTGCTATCTGTTATGTTTCCTAAAGATAAACTACATTCAACTCTGGTTCACTAGTTTTGGATAGAGCTATGGAGTGGTTAGAACCTATCCTTTTGTTGGAGAAATATCCTTTATTTGCTGTTACAGTAGTACACAGTTGTATTGCTGTAAACCAGTTTTTCTTTATATCTCCTTGCAGTGGATTCTTCATATATTCCTATGAAGAACTTACGAGGAGCTGCTGACAGTGTCAAAAGGCAGCCACCATAAATTGATAAAAATTCAGCTGGTTCAGCAGGGACCAAATGAATTTCGATCATGAGTGGTCACTACAGTTAAACAGAAGTCAATCTACCAATCAACTTCTGTTCAACCACCTTATCAGATAAAAGCCAACCAATAGCTGGAGCGCTCATCTGTGTATTCTGATAGCGGGGGAGTCTCCCCGCTATCAGAATACAATAGCACAATGGAGAGGACTCCCCCCCATCAACCTTGAATGTAAGGATGGGAGAATGGGTTCAGTTTTTTTTTTTGTTCAACCCACTGGCTGAGCAAAAAAAAAAAAAAAAACTAACTCATATACAGCCAGCTAAAATTGGTGGAATTCAACTTTAATCTTCTATCTTTTTATAAATAGTCATAAGTAGATGAAAAATAATTAACATTTAACAGGAAACTACAGTGCAACGTCACTGAGAATCTTTTAGAATTAATAATTTAATTTTAATTAATATAATCCCTGGATAACTGATATTTTTACATTCTTGCCATGCCATATGTATGTCATTGTATTACATGCACTTATTCTCCCTGTAGTAGGTATCTAAAATCAGCCTCCCTGATCCACAACAACTGGTATAAAGTCTCCACTACACAGATGTTGAATTTTCTAAACCAGTCAGATTACAGCGGTTTAGAAAAGCGTACAGTGCGCAGAAGTCATCAACTGTCTGCAGATACAATAGCAAAAGACCTCCCAACTTCATATGGCTTTTAGATTAGCACAACAGTGTGTAGAGAGCTTTATGGAATGGGTTTCCATGGTGGAGCAGCTGCATCCAGCCTTACATCACCAAGTGCAATGCAAAGTGGCGGATGCAGTGGTGTAAAGCACACCGCCACTGGACTCTAGAGCAGTGGAGATGTGTTCTCTGGAGTGACGAATCAAAATTCTCTCTCTGGCAATCCGACAGATGTGTCTGGGTTTGGCAGAGACTGGTACTTGCATGACTGCATTGTGTCAAGTGTAAGGTTTGGTGGAGGGGGAATTATGGTGTGGAGTTGTTTTTCAGGGGTTGGGCTTGGCCCTAGTTCCAGTGAAGAGAAATCTTAAGGCATCAGCATACCAAAACATTTTGGACAATTTCATGTTCCCAACTCTGTGGGAATAGTTTGGGGATGGCCCCTTCCTGTTCCAATAAGACTGCACACCAGTGCACAGAGCTAGAGCTAGGTCCATAAAGACATGGATGAGCAAGTTTGGGGAGGAGGAGCTTGACTGGCCTGCACAGAGTCCTGACCTCAACCCGTTAGAACACCTTTGGGATGAATTAGAGCAGAGACTGCGAGCTAGGCCTTCTCGTTCAACATCATTGCCTGACCTTACAAATGCACTTCTGGAAGAATGGTCAAACATTCCCATAGACAAACTATTAAACCTTGTGAACTGTCTACCTAGAAGACTTGAACCTCTTATAACTGCAAAGGGTGGGCCAACTCAATATTGAACCCTATGGACTAAGACTGGGGTGCCATTAAAGTTCATGCACGTGTGTAAAGTCAGGTGCCCCAATACATTTGTCAATATAGTGTATGTTGCAATAGTCTGTGTATCATAAAAAAAATAATCCCTGAAATTTTGATCCATAGAGGTCACTTTACAGACTCATACATTCTGTCAGCAAGTATCATTGCCTTACATCCACAGAATCTTAATACCTTATGAGTCAGATTTACTAAAATTGGAGCACAGAACCTGGTGCAGCCGTGCAGAGTAGCCAATCAGCTTCTAACTTCAGCTTGATCAATTAAGCTTTGACAATAAAAGCTGGAAGCTGACTGGTTACAATGCAGTTGCACCAAATTTGGTGTGCGCCAGATTTCATAATAACCCCCCCCCCCTTCTTGCTATCTGTTATGTTTCCTAAAGATAAACTACATTCAACTCTGGTTCACTAGTTTTGGATAGAGCTATGGAGTGGTTAGAACCTATCCTTTTGTTGGAGAAATATCCTTTATTTGCTGTTACAGTAGTACACAGTTGTATTGCTGTAAACCAGTTTTTCTTTATATCTCCTTGCAGTGGATTCTTCATATATTCCTATGAAGAACTTACGAGGAGCTGCTGACAGTGTCAAAAGGCAGCCACCATAAATTGATAAAAATTCAGCTGGTTCAGCAGGGACCAAATGAATTTCGATCATGAGTGGTCACTACAGTTAAACAGAAGTCAATCTACCAATCAACTTCTGTTCAACCACCTTATCAGATAAAAGCCAACCAATAGCTGGAGCGCTCATCTGTGTATTCTGATAGCGGGGGAGTCTCCCCGCTATCAGAATACAATAGCACAATGGAGAGGACTCCCCCCCATCAACCTTGAATGTAAGGATGGGAGAATGGGTTCAGTTTTTTTTTTTGTTCAACCCACTGGCTGAGCAAAAAAAAAAAAAAAAACTAACTCATATACAGCCAGCTAAAATTGGTGGAATTCAACTTTAATCTTCTATCTTTTTATAAATAGTCATAAGTAGATGAAAAATAATTAACATTTAACAGGAAACTACAGTGCAACGTCACTGAGAATCTTTTAGAATTAATAATTTAATTTTAATTAATATAATCCCTGGATAACTGATATTTTTACATTCTTGCCATGCCATATGTATGTCATTGTATTACATGCACTTATTCTCCCTGTAGTAGGTATCTAAAATCAGCCTCCCTGATCCACAACAACTGGTATAAAGTCTCCACTACACAGATGTTGAATTTTCTAAACCAGTCAGATTACAGCGGTGAGCAGGGCTAGTAATGAAAACACAGTCTGTAAACAGAAAATATAGTTGTTCCAAGTCAACAAAGTATAAACCATAACAAAGTATTAATATATACAGACATCATAAAAAAAGGGCCTGTGTTGGTGGTCTTTTATTTGCACCAAAACTACTTATTTCCTCATACAAGTCAATGGGAATGCAAAAGCAGCTTGAAGCAAGTTGATGCAGCTTGGAAGGAGGTCCAATGTGCCTGTCACTGAATACAGAGTGATTTTAGTGTTTCAAACTGATGTTAGATTCAAGCAGAATACAGTTGAAAGCAAGCTTTACTTGCCCATCCAAACATTAAGCATGCCAATCATACATGTATGTTTAAAAAAAAGCCTATAGCTTCCATTTAGGCAATAAAAGAAATGTAAAATTAGTCGGTAATCTATTGGCAATGAATTTCATAATACAAAAGCAACCAGCAATGTATTAATGGAATATGAATCAAGACTTCGCACTTTAAAATGGCAGTACCTTTAGAACAATATTATTTGATATCCTGTATTTATTTATTTCAGGTATTTCTTATATAGTGCCATCAATTACACAGCGCTTTACTTACATATTGTACATTCACATCAGTCCCTAACCCTCAAGGTGCGTACAATCTAAAGTCCCTAACGTACATTCATACATACATACTAGGGCCAATTTAGACAGGAGCCAATTAGCCTACCAGCATGTCTTTGGAGTGTGGAAGGAAACCGGAGTACCTGGAGGAAACCCACGCAGGTACAGGGAGAACATGCAAACTCCAGGCAGGTGGTGCTGTGGTTGGGATTTGAACCGATGACTCTAGTACTGCCAGGCAGAAGTGCTAACCATTTAGCTACTGTGCTGCCCACATATTCTACTGGAATTACAGTCAGGATCCAAGTAGCGGTCAATAAGCACCAGGAGGTCCATGAACTATCAAGTTGACCTTAAATTTTAACCACTTGACCTCCAGGCCATTTTCTGACACTTTTGTTTACATGTAAAAATCAATATTTTTTGTTACAAAAAAATTGTCACATTTGCGCAGAGGTTTTAATGCAGATTTTTTTTTGGGAAAAAATACACTTTTTTAAATTTTAATGCAAAAAAAAAAAAAACACCACAATACATAACCTAATTTTTAAGATGATGTTACACTGCGTAAACAGATATAAAACATGTCATGCTTTACAATTGAACTGTGCAATGGCAACAAACGGCTAATTAGACACTCCCATTGTTTTTACAAGAGAGACGACCACCGGCTCTAAAAAAATGGTACTGGGATGACGCTGCAGCAGCAGGCATCATACTGGTACAACCACTTAAAAGTCCAGCAATGGCGTCACTGGTCCACAAGTGATTAGACAAAGATCAATCTGAAAGGATATCCTTCTAGGCTGGTCATAAACAGTGAAAATCAATGACAAACATGACACAAATCCCTTGACCACAACCAAAACTGAAAAAAATCTGGTGGCACATAAGTATCTGGCCTAATTTCCAAATTTACCTTTATAAAATACTTCCAAAAACTGTGTTTTTATATAATCTCAAGGCCAGTTTTGTAAGTTTGTTAATGATACCAGCTCCATTGGCTTCAGTCTAATTTACTTGTTGTGCATTTATCCATCAACCTTCTGGATCAGAGAACTAAGAAATCATCAGGAGGGCAGGTTCATAGGGTTTGTAAAATAGCCATGAAACACTGCCTTATCATGTGCTGTTAAGACCCTGTGGTTTGTAAAATCTATAATTCCCTTATAACTGTACTATATTTATGAAATGTATGCAGATATGTGTCTATAGTGTTACCATAAACAGATCTACATTTACAATGTCACAGCTTTCTCAGTTTTTCAAAATGTAGTTGAATGCTAGGGTAGACTAAATTAAAGTACATCTAAGGCAACTAACTATTGACATAAGCAATAATTTTACCATTTTTTAACAGGTTATGGACTATTGCAATGGCATATGAAATGTTTAATAAATCTAATGATACAGCACATTCCATAGGAAAAAATATTTTATTTTTTAAGAACAAATTCAGTTTGAAACAAACGTGGAATGTGAAATTTCAGAGCTTTGTTGTCTGGTAAGGAACAGGTTGAAGGGCTAAATACAATGTGAAACTAAAGCAAAAATTGTAAACCTAGGAAAGGCTATCTTGTTTCTTTAAAAAAAAAAAGGAAACAAATATTTATAAACTCAGGCATAATACTGTGTTACTTACAAAATTGGACAAAAATTATTTTAAATAAATATTCATGGTACACAATTACGGCACATATATGCAGCAATTTGGCAACCTTTTTTTAACCTTTTCTTCCTCATTACAGTGCAAAGGGAAATGACACTGCCTTTAAACAAGCGGTAGCTAAATACATAGCAAAAATTCAATTTTATACAAAACATTTTGCTTAGACTTTGTAAAAAAAATCCAACATTGCTCTATGTACACAATCTGGTTAAGAAAATCCATTTCTGTCTTTTTTTTTACATGTGTAATTTTCTATATGAATATTTAAAAAGGTGAATAAGGCTACGGACACACCCCAAATCCAGATACAGTTCTCAACATATTTACAGCTTCACTTTGACATAATGGTGCAAATTCCTAAGTCGGGTGACTAAGGATCACATGATCTCACAAGCAAGGCATTTACAGAAAAAAATGTTCCAAACCTGAACCAACTTCTAAACAAAAGGGAACAGTTTGAAGATTGTCATTCGGCGTCAGACACAAAACAGACATAAAAGTAAAAGGCTGACACTATTTGCAGGTTGTTGCATCTGTTAGCAAGATTTTCACAGCTTTAATCAAAAGGAGATGGCCAAAAGATGTTAACAAAAAAAGAAAAAAAAAATTACTTGAGTGACTGTCGATAGCACAGAGAATGGCATACTGTGGCAAAAAAAAGGCAATTACTGCCAAATTAGTATACCATTATTTCAGGGTGCAGAGAAAATATGTGCATCATACAAAAATATAAAAACCTGTATTATGCAAATGTTAAATAAATGCCACTCTACGTTTTATTTATTTTTTTTATTACTGACCACACATCTCTTCTTTAATGCCAACATAATATTCAGGTTCAAGAAAAAAATAAGGAGAGCAATCAGTCTGGTGACAGTTCATTGTTGCAGGTGCTCCTTAGAGATTCAAGAACCTTAAATCGCTGCTACTAATTTTTTTTTTCTTTCCATTTCAGAGAGCAAAGTGTTACCATAGAAACAGAACTGTGTTGATGATATCTGTTTTGCATAGCACATAAATGTAGGAAGAAAAAAAAAGCAAAAAAAAAAAAGGGAAGAAGGTGGAAGAAAAAAAGAAGACATAAGAGAAAAACAACAAAGAAAAAATATAGGTATTGCGTTCTGTAACCTGCTGAAGTCTAGTGTAACATTTTTGCATTAAGGCAAAAAGGAAATTCGAATGCAGAAAATGACTGACAACACATTTTCTCATCTTTGTTACACTTATGATGCAGTAACACTGATTTCCTGCTTTTGGGCTTGAACTTCCTAGTCTGCTCTTGTGTGAGACGCCTTTAGAGGGCTTGTTATTTTTCCTTTTTCTCATTATTGTTATTTTTGGAATATTGTTGTTTTCTTCCACCAGAAGCAATGTCTAATTCTGCTCTCTAAAGCCACCAGTTAAGCCTATTTAACTGTTGCAAAAATGGATTTCACATCTTCTGGTGGGGCAGGCTGTGCAATATTAAATTATATATTAGTAAAATCTTTTTTTTTTTTTTTTTTTTTTTTACTATATATCCCGTGTGCTATACACCTATTAAATAAGTTTTTTTTAATTCTTTCCTGCTCTCCATACTAATAATTTATTTTATACCTAAGAACTGTAAAATGTTTGCCATATGTGCTTTTACTTTGAAACAGAGCACCAGCGAACTTCCACGTCAGCGGCGATTCCTACACGGCACTCCCTTGGGACAGCATGACCACAAAGCGAAAGTGTCCAATGATTTATTTAATGAGTGCCAGATAAAATGGCTCTCTCTAATGAAGCATATCAGTGTAGGAAAAAAAAAAAATAATATTTCATTTTTTAGCGGGTGTGTTGAACATATGCTCTACTTTGACCTTTGGTTCTAGAACTCAGAGGTCAGATTTGGCTTCCTGCTATTATCTTGAAAGCTTTCTCTATCTGAGGAATAATATGGTCAGTGTAGCACCTGAGTCTGCTTATATATTTCAGTCACAACAGACTAGGAGTTTCATAAAACTTGTTCTTATTGCCTTTATCTCCAACAGTCTTGCCTCGTAGCAACTTGTCATTGTCCTTCTTTACCTGCTTATGCTCTTTTCTAAGAATACGTAGCGCAAAGTGTGTCACACACTACTCCTGGATAGTCCGAACTCCCTTCGCTACAGTCTTACGCCACTGCATTTCATAAGATATCAAAGTGCTTTGCTGCCGACGTCAATTTCTGTCCTATGCTTTATTTCAGAGGCAATAGGATTTAACTGCATTCAGCAGTTTAGCCTGTAGACTACTGGACTTGCTGACAGTTTAACTTCTTGCTGGAAGGCTCTGTATTAGCAAATACAATTTCCATAATATATTACCCATTCGTGTGTGACTGCGGTAGAAATGGATGGAACAAGAGTCTACAAAGGTTAATGTTCCATTAGTGATAAGGGAGGTGGAGTGAAAGGAAATCTTATGTGAAGGATAGAGCAACCCTAGACAACGGATGAACATGAAACAGTGATGGACTAAATTTTAGAAAATGCAGATATCTGTGTTTTTTTTTCTAAAGTCCTAGACACAAACATTTACTGACAAATCCAGTATGCATTAAGAAAGCTAGTCGATATTAAATCAGAAGATTGCATTTCAAGATAAATAATCTAGAGCATATTTAAAATGCCTAAGATGAGTAATGTCCTTGAATCTGTCCATGTTAACCTGGCTTTTGAATATGCTTGGATGCCTGAAGCTCATGGCTTAGAGGGTGAACATGATCAGGGCATAGATATCAGAATGGGCATATCTAAAAGTCTTCCAGCTTGCAGTGAACACTTTCCAGAGGAACCATCGGATCCCATAAACTGCGCAGCTTAAAGAGGCTTTCTCTGAAGGAAGGTTTTCTCTTGTGCCTGTTCCCCAATGCAAGTCCATATTTATGCATAAGGAATCACTAAAAAACCCCATCAGGAAGCAACGGACTTTGAACTGTCCATACTATTGTCAAAAGGTACCACTGGATTCCTCAGACCTTGTAGTAGATGTTTGCTGGACTTTGTGGTGGCATCTCTTGCACAATGTAAACAGGATGTCCATAATCCCCACTGACCTTTTCGTAATGTGGGCAGAAGACACTGTCTGCAGTCCTTAAAGGGATGATAATGTCACTTGGTTCTGAACCATTGTTATTGCCACTACGCTTTGGTGTGGCTAATGTACTAAGGGACAATGTTGTTGTGTGCTGGGGTGAATGCTTTCTGTGTCTTCTTCTGTATTTCAACAAAAGCACCACTAGCGTGATGATGATGACGATGAAGATGATGCACCCTGAAGCAATCCCTGCAAATAAGGCCACCTCAGATCCAATGATACTTGAGTGTCCACTATTTTTTCCATTTGTACTAGACCCTAGAAGAAGAAAAAACAGGGTGTTCAGTAAATATACATCTTAACATAATGTAATCTTAACCTAGCTGCTATTTTATTTGGCCAGGTTTAACATTTTAAATTCTCGGCAGAGCATACAAAATGAACTGGCTCGCAGCTGATCTTTGACAAAGCAATTACCCTCTTAGATAGCTAAATGCAAACACAGGGAATACACGATCAATATTAAACAAGACTTTGTGTCTCATAAGCTTACTTTCATGCTGAAGTTCAACCACATTGTTTCTGTTATGGACATCCATCAACAAAGACAGCAAGGCCTTTGTATACGCCTCTTCTCGGAGCAATTGCTGGATGTCCTGTTACTCTTGTACGGAACAGCAATTCCCATAAGAATTGCCATAACTGTACAAAGCATATCCTATTGTGTTTCCCAGCAAATGCTGATTAACCTATTTAGTGCCTGCGGGAACTGCAGCCACATTCCCTTATTATGATACCAGTTATATTGCTCGCCGATGCAGACGATTGTAATGTAATGTAATTTCATGTACTTATCAGTGTTGAATAAGAATCTATCCGCACTCATGAAAACCAAAGTTAATTTGGGCACCGTGGTAGAAATATTAATGATTCAGCTTATGTAATACACAATTAACTAAACAAATGACTGCACATCTGGCGTGCAGTAAAAAGTGTCACATTGGAACAGTCTGATATTCTGCTCTTTCAGCACATTATGAATTAATTAGAATAATAAGTGCATAGAGCACAATAAGCACAATAGGAGACATTATGGATGAACACATGGCATGGAACTCCTCCCATTTCTCATATCAGAAAGTCATGCCACAGGATATGCAACAATTATTTACAACAGTCTTGACACCCAACCTCTACAAGCTATATTATGTAACAATTTTAAGGTTTTCACCACAGAACAAAACTTTACCAGTCACTGTCATATACCACCTATAAACATCCTATACTGATTCTCTGCCTAATACACTGATTCTCTGCCAAATACACTGCCTATACTGATTCTCTTTGACCATGATATCATGAACATGAATACTCACTCACCAATTGCCAAATACACTGCTCAAAAAAATTAAAGAAACACTTTAGCATCAAGTCGATTAAATTCCTGGGATATTGATCTGGTCAGTTAAGTAGCAGAGGGGGTTGTTAATCAGTTTCAGCTGCTTTGGTGTTAATGAAATTAAAAACAGGTGCAATAGATGGGCAACAATGAAACAACCCCCAAAACAGGAATATTCTGACATTTTTTTCTCTGCTCATCTTTACTGACTGTTTTTCATTAGTTTTGCACTTGGCTAGGGTCAGTGTCACTACTGGTAGCATGAAGAGATACCTGGACCCTACAGAGGTTGCACAGGCAGTCCAACTCCTCTAGGATGGCACATCGATACGTGCCATTGCCAGAAGGTTTGCTGTGTCTCCCAGCACAGTCTCAAGAGCATGGATGAGATTCCAGAAGACATGCAGTTACTCTAGGAGAGCTGGACAGGGCTGTAAAAGGTCCTTAACCCATCAGCACGACCGAAATCTGCTCCTTTGTGCAAGGAGGAACAGGATGAGCACTGCCAGAGTCCTACAAAATGACCTCCAGCAGGCACTGGTGTGAATGTCTCTGCCCAAACAGACATGAAAGGGTCTGGAAAAGCCGTGGAGAACGTTATGCTGCCTGTAACATCTTTCAGCATGACCGTTTTGGTGGTGGGTCAGTGATGTTCTGGGAAGGCATATCCATAGAAGGATCCACAGACCTCTACAGGCTAGACAATGGCACCCTGACTGCCATTAGGTATCGGGATGAAATCTTTGGACCCATTGTCAGACCCTACGCTGGAGCAGTGGGTTCTGGGTTCCTCCTGGTGCACAACAATGCCCAGCCTCATGTGGTGAGAGTATGCAGGCAGTTCTTGAAGGATGAAGGAAATGATACCATTGAATGGCCCCCATGCTCGCCTGACCTAAATCCAATAGAACACCTCTAGTATATCATATTTTGGTCCATTCAATGCCACCAGGTTGCACCTCAGACCAGGGGCGGATTGACAACTCATGGGGCCCCTGGGCAATAGGGATCATGGGGCCCCTGTGCCCTTGCCCAAACTCAAAAAGCCTATGAAAAAGGTACCAGGGGCATCTCATGGGGCCCCCTACTGACCCCGGGCCCTCGGGCAGTGCCCGAGTTTCCAAATGGTCAGTCCGTCCCTGCCTCAGACTGTCCAGGAGCTCAGTGAGTCCCTGGTCTAGATCTGGGAGGAAATACCCCAGGACACCATCCATTGTCTCATTAGGAGCATGCCCGACATTGTCAGGCATGCATACAAGCATGTGGGGGCCATACAACCTACTGAGTACCATTTTGAGTTGCTCTAATGAAATTTCAGCAAAATGGACTAGCCTGCTGCATCATTTGTTCACTTTGATTTTCGGAATGTCTTTGAATTCAGTCTTCTGTAGGTTGATCATTTTCATTTCCATCAAATGATGGATGGCATCCTTACGTTCCTAACACATTACCCAGTCCATATTAGAATAGATATCAAGCATGATATTTTTCCCCATTGAGATCTGATGTGTTTTCAAACTGTTCCCTTAATTGATTTTGAGCAGTGTATATTTCTAAGTGTGCACTACCTCAAATTTTATCAACAAGGGCATTTTACAAGTGTCTAACATTAGTTTTCTAAAAATTTCAAACAACAGCAGCATAACTCTAAAATACTCCCTAAGTGCTGACCTACAAATCTCAGCCTTTTATGAATATGCTTCTTCCATGGAGGAAATGGAAGAGGAGGTATGTGATTTAATGCTTTACCATACCTACAGTGGATATAAAAAGTCTACACACTCCTGTTAAAATGTCAGCAATCTCCTGTATTCTTCATATGTCTGGGCTATGGGGTAGAGTAGCAAGACGGAAACCTTTTCTTACAAAGAAAAACATCCAAGCCCGGCTAGATTTTGCAAAAACACATCTGAAGTCTCCCAAAAGCATGTGGGAAAATGTGTTATAGTTTGATGAAACCAAGGTTGAACTTTTTGGCCATAATTCCAAAAGATATGTTTGGCGCAAAAACAACACCGCACATCACCAAAAGAACACCATACCCACAGTGAAGCATGGTGGTGGCAGCATCAAGCTTTGGAGCTGTTTTTCTTCAGCTGGAACTGGGGCTTTAGTCAAGGTAGAGGGAATTATGAACAGTTCCAAATACCAGTCAATATTGGCACAAAACCTTCAGGCTGCTGCTAGAAAGCTGACCATGAAGAGAACCTTCATCTTTCAGCATGACAACGACCCAAAGCATACATCCAAATCAACAAAGGAATGGCTTCACCGGAAGAAGATTAAAGTTTTGGAATGGCCCAGCCACAGCCCAGACCTGAATCTGATAAAAAATCTGTGGGGTGATCTGAAGAGGGCTGTGCACAGGAGATGCCCTCACAATCTGACAGATTTGGAGTGTTTTTGCAAGGAAGAGTGGACAAATATTGCCAAGTCAAGATGTGCCATGCTGATAGACGCATACCCAAAAAGACTGAGGCTGTAATAAAATCAAAAGGTGCTTCAGCAAAGTATTAGTTTAAGGGTGTGCAGACTTATGCAACCATATTATTTTAGTTTTTTATTTTTACTTCCCTCCACCTAAAAGATTTGTATAGTTTATAGGCTACATTAAAGGTGGAAAAAGTTCTGAAATTATTTATCTTTGTCTTATTTTTTTTACATCACAGAAACCTGACATTTTAACAGGGGTGTGTAGACTTTTTAAATCCACTGTACATAGGAAAAAATACTTTACATAATAATATACCTATCTTGATTTATACAATCTCTAGCAATGTAATAGATATCTTAAAGAGAATTGAGAGCAGACCTGCTGTTCTGGAACTGCAATGTTTGTAAAAATAAAAATAAATACATTCTAAAATATTTATAATATAGAAAATATGTATACCTTCAGGACCATTGACAAATGGACTCGTGGTAGAGCTCTTTCCATTGGTTCCAGACTCTTGATTTGGGCGTCTTGTTGGGTTTGCATCTTGACTATTACCCGGAGAGTCAGGATCTACACACAAATATAATAAAAATCGTCATAACATTGAAAAAAAGAAACAACATATGTTGTGTAAAGATATTGTATGAAATAACAAAGGACTAGAAGGTGGTAATAGGAAATCCATTGTGTATGTGTTTAGATGGGAGTAATTTTCTTTTTCTTTAAGAAAGCACAGAATGCAAGCTATTTTAGACACTTAGACTGTAAAACCATCTGCAGAAACTATAGGGATTCTCACAGTTGGCAAGCAAAGCTCTGCAAATGACATTTCAATTTAGCAGAGTGAGTTGATTGACTACTAAACCAAGTTCTAATTAGAAATATTATTCATTCCTGACACACACTAAGTAATCCATACATGTGAGCTCAAGGAATCTTGCATAGCTTGTATAATAAATAATGTGCTTTCGCAAAGTGGTTTTGAGTGATCCTTTGACAAATATTGATTCTATTGACAATTGATTCTTATATCAAACCAGGAAGAACTTCAAGGTATACAGTGCTTGTAAATTCATATTTGATTTGACAGATCAAATCTGAAACAATATCCGACAATGTGTGGTCAGCAAAATAAATTTGTAAGTAGATTTAAAGTGGTTCTAAAGCCTGAAAGTTTCTCACCTTAACGCATTCTATGCTTTAAGGTGAAACAATTTCTGTGCTGCACAACCCCTTCCTCCCAGGCTCCCCTTATTCTCATCTGAACACGATCTGATCCAGCAATGTGCATAACAGCGGTTCTCAACACTGTCTCCCTCCTCCCTGGGCAGATTGATTTGATTGCTGTCAATCAAATGCTGTGCCGAGGGAGCAGGGCCGAACTGTCTGGTTTGTATCAATGGACGCAGATCGAGAGGCTCAGGAGTGAGCCCGCATGGGTGCCCCCAAGGAAGGTGGCTTTCCATGGGGGAACCAACTGAAGAGGAGGGGCCAGGAGCACCAGCAGGGGACCCCAGAAGAAGAGCATCAGGCTGCTCTGTGCAAAACGACTGCACAGAGCAGGTAAGTAAAACATGTTTGTTATTTTAATTTAAAAAAACAAAGCTTTAATGTTGCTTTAAGGTAAAAATGAGGTACCTTGTACTTTGGTAAACTTTATAGCATAACTAAACCCAACAGAAAAAGACAACTGAACATTTGTCTTAGCCTAAAGAAATGCCTTTCGAAAAACAACATTTTTAAAGCATTAGCCAATTTTTTATAATTTGTGTGGAGTGTTCAAAATTTTAATCAAATGTCATACATTCTTTAGGAGCGGAAAATGTATATATAAGAGGCAAAGTAGTAATGTGCTCAATAGGAGGAGGAGGATACATTACTTCTTGCAAAAAGTAACTTTAATCTACTGAAATTAATGGTGCACCGAAATTAAAATTCTGGTGCCGAAACCGGAAATTCAAAATGCATTTGGTTGAAAACCGAAACGCGCAGTTTTTAAAAATGAATATATATTTTTTGTAAAAAAAAATACACTTTGATGAAAAAAACAAAAAAAAACAATATATGCCCCAATTTTTTTGTAAAATATGAAAGAGGATATTACGGCGAGTAAATAGATACCCAACATGTCACGCTTTAAAATTGCGTGAAACTGCGGTACTTAAAAATCTCCATACCACAGGTTAGTAGTGTAAAGTTACAGAGGAGGTCTAGTGTGAGAATTATTGCTCTTGCTCTGACGTTCGTGGCAATACCTCACGTGTGTGGTTTGAACACCATATGCATATGTGGGCATGACCTACGTATGTGTTCACCACTACGTGTAAGCACGGGGGCACTGTAAACTTTTTTTTTAAATGTATTTAATGTTTTTTGTTTTTGCACTGTCCCTTTATAAAAATTTTTAACCACTTTTATTTTTATCACAAGAATTGCATGCATCCCTTGTGATAGAACTAATTAGTGACAGGTCCTCTTTATAGAGAGATATGGGGTCAATAAGACCCCACATCTCTCCTCTGTAATGTAAAGCACTGGATCAAAAAAAGCATTGATCTAGTGCTTTAAAAAAAAAAAAAACACAGAACCGGAAGTGACATCACTCCAGTCCTCCAAAGGCATAGAGATGAGTGGAGGCCATCTTTCCTTCACTCATCTCTATTCCTAGCGCCAGGATCGTCCAGTGGCTTCTCAGGTAAGGCTGAGAACTACCAAGCGGCGGGCGGTGGTGACAGCAGCGAGGGGCGGGGGTTTTTCGGCACCTGTATCGGTGATTTTTTTCGGTGCATCACTAACTGAAATATCTTAAAACTGGTGCTTTGCCATTATGAAGAATCAACTTTTTAGCCTTACTTTACTAAACATGCTGGAGATTGCAGTGCCCGACCATTGGCCAAATATAGGGGCAGATGATTTTTCGTATTTCTTGTTATTGTCTGTTGAATGTCAAACATTACAAAAAGTCAAAATGTACAGGTAGCAAGTACCCACATGCACTATGGATGCATAACTGCTTCAATTGACTGTTTTTATAGGTAGAGCAATAACTCTGTCACAGGAAGGTTTACTTTCCAGTAAATAAACAGAACTGTATTGTACTTGCTACTTGCATGCTTCTGCTGGAAACTGGTAATACTAATCTGATTGGGAGATCAAGCAAAGTTTTACATTAGTCCTTACCTTGAGCAACTTTCAGAAGGATCTTCATGGCTTTAGTAACACATACTCCCCCTTCCTGGTTATGCAACCCCTCTTTTGAGCCATTGGATGTAGCTGTAGAATAAGATAAAAAAAATATGTAAAACCAATATATAAATACATTTTAACAGCATACAAACAATTCCATTGGTGACTTATGACAGTATTTGAGTCCAGTTCTATAAACACTGTAAATTGTAATCTGAGGGCTTTGAAGACTGATGCTGATTTAGAACATTTTCCCATGTTTAAGCCATTTATTTCATTGTATAAATAAGTTCAGGAAATTACAGGAATGGTATAGTGTATCAGTTAATTGTTACCATTAACAATAGTAACCTTCTTCTTGTCAAATCAAGTCTCACAATATTTCATTAACACTGTGCAGCAGGTTCATGAATCAGCACAAGCATTCATTGTTCTTGTAAGGACTTTCAGAAATCAAAGATGGTGGCTAACTTGTACATTTTTAAAGTCTGTAATTTGCCAGTAATTGTTGGGCCAGAGTAAGGTTCCCATGATGTAATCTGGTCCATAAATAGTCAATAACTAGGTCTATGACCACAGGGAGAGGTTTCTAACTTACCCTACAACACAATTATTTTTTGCTGTCTTTGTTCTTATTTGGAAAAGCTTCAGCTCACCTTCTGTCCTGGACATAGGAAGTGGAAGGAAATCTTTTCAGTGGGAATCACGGGCACCAATAAAGACTGTACATGGTGTCTAACCCTTTCCTCTCTATCCATATTCAAAACAAAATGTTGATGTTATAATGTCATTGTAATTTCTGGATACATCATTTAGGAAGCCCCAAACAGAACAAGGCAAGGTCTCCTGCTGTGCACATATACTTAAATAGAAATGTAGTTTTCCTCCAAGTAAGAGAGTCAGAATTGCACTGAGTTATATATCTCTTAGCACAGATCACTGCATTGTCTATTTAAGGACTGTTCATGAATAGAGCTTTGACTTGTATTTTGTCAATCACAATACCCTGGTACTAAAGCAAAAAGCTTAATCTGCATCCACTAATTGTCCTAGATACTTGTGTTACTCCATTGTATGAGTTCAGCACCATTGTACCACCCATCCATCTATTGTAAGCAGCTTGCTGTATCTCACAATACCCATAAATCTCTATTTCACTTCCCTAAATGAATTCTGCATTGTCTTCATTATAAGGGGAATTATAGCACATTATCACATATTTTGAATTTCGGCAGTAATCATTGATTTCACCTTCACATTTATGTACACTAGTTCTTTATTTTAATTATTGCATACAAATAGAGATCTGCAGATAAGCCACTCGATGAAACACCATATTCAGTGAAATCATTCTGCTTCCCTGCTCCCTGTTGAGAAACATTATCAGCAGCATAAGTGCATGGTTTTCACTTCGGTTGGCAAAACCATGGGCTCAAAATGTCAGAGGGAGTAGTAAAACACAACCACTGTGATTTTTAAATGTTTTCCCACTCACAAAGAAATTATCAATCTAAAAATCGAATGGTAGGTGTATTGTAACACTGAGAGACAGAACAGCAACAAAAAAAATCAAAAGAAATGCATGTCTAACAAATTATGCACGGATTTGCATGTTCATGAGGGAAATAAGTATTTGATCCCCTATCATTCAGCAGGATTTCTGGCTACCAGGTGTCTTTCATACAGGTAACAAGCTGAGATTAGAAGCAGTCTCTTACATTGCCCCGTCCATCATCCCTTTGTTGTGGTGCAGTTGTCCTGTCCCCTTAGCAGAAAAACACCCCCAAAGCAGAATGTTTCCACCACGTTTGACAGTTGGGATGGTGTTCTTGGGGTCATAGGCAGCATTGCTCCTCCTCCAAACAGTGAGTTGAGTTAATGCCAAAGAGCTCGATTTTGGTCTCATCTGACCACAACACTTTCAACCAGTCCTCCTCTGCATCATTCAGATGTTCAGTGGCAAACGTCAGACAGGCCTGGACATGTGCCTTCTTGAGCAAAGGGATCTTGCGGGCACTTCAGGATTTCAGTCCTTGTCGGCGTAGTGTGTTACCAATTGTTTTCTTGGTGACTGTGGTCCCAGCTACCTGGAGATCATTGACAAGATCCTGACGTGTAGTTCTGGGATGATTCCTCACTGTTCTCATGATCATTGACACTCCACGAGGTGAGATCTTGCATGGTGCAGCAGACCTAGAGAGACTGACAGTTGTTTTGTGTTTCTTCCATTTGCGAATGATTGCACCAACTGTTGCCACCTTTTCACCAAGCTGCTTGGCGGTAGTTTTGTAACCCAGTCCAGCCTTGTGTAGGTCTACAATTTTGTCCTTGACATCCTTGGACAGCTCTTTGGTCTTTGCCATGGTGGAGAGTTTTGAATCTGATTGTTTGATTCCTCCTGTGGACAGGTGTCTTTTATACAGGTAACAAAATAAAATTAGCAGCACTCCCTTTAAGAGACTGCTTCTAATATCAGCTTGTTACCTGTATGAAAGACACCTGGTAGCCAGAAATCCTGCTAAATGATAGGGGATCAAATACTTATTTCCCTCATAAACATGCAAATCATTGCATAATTTGTTAGACATGCATTTCTTTTGAATTTTTTGTTGTTATTCTGTCTCTCAGTGTTACAATACATCTACCATTCGATTGTTAGACTGATCATTTCTTTGTGAGTGGGCAAACATTCAAAATCAACAGGGGATCAAATACTTATTTCCTTCACTGTATGGTATCTTATAAGCAAATATGGCTGCTCTCATGTACATATGTCATCTACAAAGTATACATAAATACAAGATATTTAAAATAGCATACACTAGAAAGATTATTGACTTTATGTTGATCTTTTACTTATACATATAAGACAAACAACAAAGAAACCAACTATACCCATAGGATTCTTCAGCTTTCTATAAACAGCACACTAGTATTTTATGTCATCAAGCCTATTTTTATTCCAACCCCTTCTTTAAGCAAGAAAAAAAAAACAATAGTAATCTAATCTATGAGTACATCTGACAGCATGACACTAGAACACAAGGCTCACAAAATAATGGAGACATAGTTTTTTTCTTTTTTTTTTTTTAGTGGAAACAAAAATCAATAGCAAGCAGCAGCCCTAGACATAAATCAAATGTGTCTGTGATAAAAGTGTTTTTTACGACCTATTTGCCGATGTACAGGCAAGTAAGATAGAGGAGAAATAAGTGTAGAGAAAGTAGAAGCTGAACTCTAGCTTGGCTCAATCAGTTTTCTTTTTGTTTTTGGTTTTTTTTTTTTTTTACTTTGTTATAACGAAACTGCAGAAATCCTATACTTAGACAAACGCAAATGCATTCACTACTGAACAAATTCTTGAATCCGCTTTTAAGGTGACAATAATGTATAATTTTTAATACTGCTGGACTTTGGATGGCTATACAAGGTCCAATTCAACAGTGATGACTGGCAGAGGTTCAGGCCATGTGGAGCTTCCCTAGAGGGTGATAAAGAGTGTTTCTGACTGTCAGAAGCACACGTTATCACTCAGAGAGCTTTTACAACAGATGTCTCACTGCCCTTATGTGTCAGCGAGACATCTTCCTATCTGAGCCCAGCAAAGAGCAACTGTACAGTGTAGTAACCCATAGCCAATCAGTGCTAAAAAAATGATTTGTTTGATGAATGTTACTGGACTTTGCACATCACCAATGACATCCTGCACTGTGTTACTGGATACATACAATATGCATGCATGGCTAAAGAATATGCACTGTGGAAGGGATAATCTTGGACAACAGGCCAAACAAAATGGAACATAGAGTAGGATGATAATAGAAGCGTCAAGATCTAATTCAGTCTAGAATCTTCACATAATAGAATGCCAACATAAATCTGTCTCAAAGCTACAATACTTTATTGGGAGACATGTTTTGCTAAGGAGCTAGAAAACCATAGTTCACATAAAATTATTTCATTACTCTAATTATTATTAAGATTATATTACATTGCATTATACAAAGTTAGTTTATCTTGTAACACCGTTTGATGATGGCAGTTTGTCACATAATTCTTGCATGTCACACTCTTTCTGCATAAGCTCCTTGAGGTTCCTAAATTAGCTGTGGGCTCTGCAAGGCTCATCTTCAAAATGAAGCGTTATCTGGTAGCAAAGCGAAAGGCCAAAACCACATTACATCCTTAATTAAAACTGACTACTTGTAACAACCTCTATAGGGAAACACAGAACACCAGCAATTTGGATGAATTCCGTTGCATCCTATTCAAAGCACAATAAAGGCTTTTTATTAAGCAAACACATGAAATGACTAGAAGGCCTTTCTGATATTGAAGGGGTATTCTCTGTGGCCATTTTGTATTCTAAGCAGATGACAATGACATTTAAAGCAAGCCCTCTAAAAGCAATAGCAAAAATCACCATAGAAACGACTAGGGAAAGCAGTTGGCAGGCAACCATCTTTAAAATACAGACAATTCCACTTTACGTTATTATCCCTATGAAATAGAATAACTGAATGTTTAGATTTGACTCAGCGGTCAAAGGTTGCTTTTGTGCCATTTTTATCATCAAAATCTCTATCTACATGCACAAGACAAATGTGAAAAGTCTGATATGGCCTACATGAAGACAGGCTAGGGAAACCTTATTCAACCAGGGTTCCCAGGCACTCTTGGGTGCCTTGAGGTTTCTTCAGGGGTGCCTTGGCAAAATGTATAAAAATTTCACAAAAACTGCATACAAGTCAGAAGTGGATCAAGTCTGCCTCTTATTTACACAAAGCTACAGGTTTTTATTGTGCACCATTATGACATTCTAGCCACCAGCATCCCAACAACCAATGGCAACATCAGTCAATAAAGAAGATGTTGGTCGTCTGCAAAGAATCCTTGTTTGCCCCTCTCCATCAGTGTTGGGGTCACATTAGCTGAGTGATGGAGAAAAACTGAGGGAGAAGAGAAACTTTGAATACTAGTCAGTACCATTGTACAAAAGTGTATTTGATTTGGAAGAATAAATCACCTCTAATGTTAGGTGTCCTACATGTGTGGGTGTTGACACCTTATGTAAAACTATTAGAATAGTTTCTTTACATTTTAGAATGGAGTTCCTCAAGACTGTCCATAATTTTAGAGGTGCCTTGAGATTGTCCATAACTTTAAAGGGTGATAAGGATGAGAAACACTGGGCTAGGGGTAGGATTTAAACATGCCTGGTAGAGGCTGGCCAGTGTTAAAGGATAAGTTCACCTTTGGGAACATATTTTAGGGTGGAACATGTAACATGTTCCCATAGCAGCAGCCGCCATCCGCAGCCCCCCCCCCCCCCAACAGATAGTACGGGGAGAAGTTCCCCGGTATTATCTGTCAGATTTGAAAACACGGCAATGCGGGGCTCCACCCACACGGCAACGTCATTCGCTCAGACTTCTGTGAATGAATGAACTGCAAGTCCCGACAGCCTTAGCGGCTGTCAGCATGTAGTTTTCAATTAATTACCATGGTGCTGTGGAGCGCTGTGGTAGTTCATTGATTCTTCCTGTCAGTATATTTGCTTGCTCGTACATCCCATACGCCAAGCAGATATTCTGACAGATGCAGGAGACCTGGCATCAGCGATCTACTGATTGCTGGTGAAATGCTTTCCAGGCTCCTGTAGACAAAAATAATAAATGCACATTTTTTACCTGCAAAAAATGTGCATTTATTATTTTTGTTTAAAAGGTGAACTTATCCTTTAAGATGTTCTCTTCTTTGAACCCACTTTGGCTCCTGAAGCTTTGTCACACCAAGGTTGTGACCAACTGACCTGTGCTATAGTAAAGCTTCTCTATGGATATTTTCACACCTGTCAGGGGGGATTGAACAGAACAGAAATATTTGAAGTGGAAGGGGAAACTCCCTATGTGTTCATCTCAAAATGTCAAAACAGATTTAAAGCCCAAATCCTCCTTTTTTATAAGATAAATTGCCTTTCTTGTGTTAGTATAAAGAATAATCAGCTTTTGCTGCAATACTCACCTCATATCCAATGCTGTCCTCAGCAGACCCATTCACCTACCTGCTCTGTGATCCGGCACCAGTTACCATCCAACCCACTTCTCTGAGCCCAGGCTGGCATGGATACATATCCTCGGGGCAAGTTAAAGCTGGAGTTTGTTTAATAGATTTTTTTTTTTTAATTTCTCATCTTGCCAGATTAATTTGGTATTTGTAGTGGAAGTGGGCTAAAGCTTGTAAATCGGCCCCACAATGCACTGCATATGAATGAGTGGCTATATTTAAAGTAATTTGGAATGTGAAAAAATGATGGGGGTAGGAGTATGTAGGAGTAAACAATGATATAACAACATTATATTAAGCCGTTAAAACCTTAAAAAAATTAGTTTAAAATGATCATCTGCTGCACAGTTAATAGATGTTTTGTATTCCGATGTTTGTTAAAAGCTTAACCATTTATCACAAAGAGTATTTAAAGTACAAATGAACCAGTCATTTGTGCTGCAGCAGCTTCCCTCATACACACTGTGAGGATACACATCACAGTGAAATGGCTCTTGAAAGCAGCCATATTAATAATCCAATAACAGATATTTTGCGGCTCTTTTTTTTTTTTTTTCTACTCTTCACTCAAAAATAATAAGCTTTAATAATGGTACGTTTTAAAAGAGAGCTTTGCCCGATTTATACTCCAGTTACAATGGATGGCTTTTTGGCTCCATAATAAAATCACAACATTCATTTCCTGCCATTTAAAAGGGAATTAATATTGCAAATGCTTTGTTTTTACAAATGTTATAGCCAAAAAAACCTTAAGAGTACAGGCAAAATGCTGAAAATGGAATGTGCAATTTATATGGCCTTGGGCTGAAAGCTGTTCCTACTTTAAGAGCATTTGCTCCAATTATTTTATCATTTGCTTCAGGCCTTTGTTGTCCTTGGAAAAAAAAAGTGCCCCTGAATTTTTAATTTATAAAGCATAGTGTGAATAGTAACACAAGTAATATCAGATGCCACATCTTAATCCCAGTACTTTGTAATAAAAAGGTAACGTTGCCTAATGTTCTCATTTGGATAACCTTTTAAAAACCACTTGGTGACATTAATACTGAATAAATGGAGAGACTATTTGCATGTACAGCTCAGAATTACTGATTCAGAGTTCACAGTACAGCACCACTGCCCAGTAGTTTTTTTTTGGTCTAGGTATAGTTGTAGTGCACCAGTCCTACTCAATCTCTTTTATCAGTGATCTGAGAAGTCTTGATACAAGAGATGAGTTCCAGAACAAACCCACTTCATGCTCCTCATTATGTCTTACATACTGAATTGATATAGGAAGTATCTTGTTGCCATCAATCAGTTTCATACATGCCTTAAAAAACTATGTCTGATTGGTGGTACAAGGGGAAGAATAAAAAAAACACATGCTTCAACAAGCACACCCCCACTGACCATGTGAAGTGTTCTTTGGAGTCTGGCTGTAAGAGATTACAACCAGCTCTAACTAGGGTAAATGAATAAACATTCTGTTGTAGTGTTTGTTGGATAAAGAAAACTAGCCACTGATTCGGTTTACATGCTGCCTGGATTTGCTCGTTAAAGAGTATGTAAACCCAACATTTCATATTCCTGATGCACTATATTGCCAAAAGTATTGGGACACTCTTCCGAATCACTGCATTCAGGTGTTCCAATCATGGCTTCCATGGCCAAAGGTGTATACAATCAAGCACCTAGGCATGCAGACTGCTTCTACAAACATTTGTGAAAGAATGAGTCTCTCTCAGGAGTTCAGTGAATTCAAGCGTGGTACCGGGATAGGTTGCCACCTGTGCAATGTCTATCCGTGAAATTTCCTTGCTACAAAATTTTCCGCAGTCAACTGTTAGTGGTAGTAAAACAAAGTGGAAGCAACTGGGAACAACAGCAACTCAGCCATAAAGTGGTAGGCCACATAAAATGACAGAGTGGGGTCAGCACATACTGAAGCACACAGAGCGCAGACGTAGCCAACTGTCTGCAGAGTCAACAGATAAAGACATCCAAATTTCATGTGTCCTTCATATTAGCACAACAGTGCATAGAGAGCTTCATGGAATGAGTTTCCATGGCCAAGCAGCTGCATCCAAGCCTTACATCACCAAGTGCAATGCAAAGCGTCAGATGCAGTGGTGTAAAGCACGCCAAAACTCTAGAGCAGTGGAGACGTGTTCTCTGGAGTGACAAATCACGCTTCTCCGTTTAGCAAATCCTATGGACGTGTCTGGGTTTGGCGATTGCCAGGAGAACTGTACTTGCCTGACTGCATTGTGCCAAGTGTAAAGCTTGGTGGAGGGGGGATCATGGTGTGGGGCTGTTTTTCAATTGGGCTTGGCCCTTGAGTTCCAGTGAAGGGAACTGTGAAGCTGTCAGCATACCAAGACATTTTGAGCAATTTCATGCTCCCAACTTTGTGTGACCAGTTTGGCGATGGTCCCTTCCTGTTTCAACATGACTGCGCACCAGTGCACAAAGCAAGGTCCATAAAGACATGGTTGTGCGAGTTTGGGAGTCCTGAGCTCAACCTGAGAGAACACCTTTGGGATGAACTAGAGCAGAGACTGTGAGCCTTCTCGTCCGAAATCAGTGTCTGACCTCACAAATGCACTTCTGGAAGAATGGTTAAACATTCCCATAGACACTCTCCTAAACCGTGTGGACAGCCTTCCCAGAAGAGTTGAAGCTGTTATAGCTGCAAAGGGTAGGCCAGCTCAATACTGAACCCTACGGACTAAGACTGAGATGCATTTAAAGTTCATGTGCATGTAAAGGCAGGGGTCTCAATTTTTTTTGCAATATAGTGTATGTACAGTACCTGATGTACCATGTACTTGTATGAAAAAATATCCTATTCACTTTGTACTGCTACCTTTGTGTGAAATCCCTGGTGTTCCTGCCAATCCCTTCTGCTTTCCTATTCAAAACTGACCACACTAAGCAGGAGAGCACACCCTGGTCAGTTCTCTAGCTGTGCTGGGAACTCTGTCTGCTCTCCTCCAATAATCAAAGTTGTTCTGACATGCACAACCCCCCCCCCCCCCCCCCCCAGCATAGCTATTCACTGTAAAGATCAGTATACCAGTATTAGCGGTTTCTCCTCCCACAGCTCTTAGGCAGCTGAGAACACATAAAAAAGGGCAAAAAAATGTATATAATGTTTTTTTCTATGTCCGTAAACAAATGTTTTACCTTTAATTTCTATTTTAATCTGAACGAGTTGTTTTACAAGGTGAGGGTTCACATATACTTTAATCACTTTAATTGGAGGGTATAACCCCTATCACCTTATTTTTTGCCATCTGTGTCCCATTGAGGATATTTCTCTTCACTTCCTTTCCCTTAGCCAAAACTGTGAGAGGAAATCCCTGCAAATTAAGGGAATTTCCTGGGAACACCCGGGTCACCAGAACTAATCCCCATTGGAAAATTTCCTCTCTATTACTCTTCTGGGGACAACCCAAAATTTGGGGTTTTCTTTAAATAGATAGATCGATAGGTAGAGAGGGTGAAACTCCCTAATGGCTGCACAGACCGCAATAACATTCTAATAGGTGCTCTAATACCTTTTTGCTTTGCCTGCATAAAGAAAAAAAGTTCTGCTTTTAATTATACTTATAAATCTTATATTAAAGAATACAAACACCTACATGAAGCTAAACAGCCCTATTCCTCTGCTAATATTGGAAGGCTTTATTCACAGATCTGTATGCTTCCATGCTACCATGTGATACTTTTAGGCACAATAAATACATTGATTGAAACAATAGTATTCAACAGTTAAACCGTGAAGTAGATACAAAATATAGTTGTCTGCATGTTTGCAACTTTAATATTTATTTACTTATATCATGATTAAAATGGTAAGTATTTATTATACGACATGGTTTGCCTGCCCACTTATTTGTATGTCTGCCCATACAGTTTGAAATGCTAAGTCAAAAGGAAAAGCTACTGAATCATCAGCTAAAACAGAATCAGCAGGCACAATCTGTTTCTGGCTATGACTTTTTATAAGGTCCCCATGGAAGGGAAGTAATATTACATTTTAATATGTCTTCATTTGATCGTTATTATGCTGCCTCCCAGGAGACTAAGCTGCTGCATAGATCTTGGCTGATTTTGGCCTATCAAGACAGTAACATTGAGCTAATCAGATAGAAGTGAGCTGGCTGGCTTTCTGCACCGACACATACTTCCACTGTAGGCTGTAAGAAAAAGCAAATGATATATAAAAGCCATCCTTTGCTCTTGTGCTTGGTCCATGCATTGTAGATAACTTCAGATGGAGAATCTGTTTTCTAATTACAGTCTTCCTATAACATAGTCTTCTCTTACATTCTGTTCACGCTTTACGGTAATTTAATCATAGTGGGAGATGAATTACCTGGGAGTTTTAAAGCCTAGTTAAACGAATATTCATTCCTCCAGTCATATCCGTTTGGGCTTTGCAAGAGAGGAAAGCAAGTGTAATAAACATCTCTAGACTCTGTAAAAAAAAAAAAAAGTCTACTGTGCTCAGTAAAATTGAAAAAAAAAATACTAAAAGCCTTTGGAATCAAGCATTAATAAGAAGCAATCCTTATTGCAAGCTGTACTTGATCTAATGTCCGCTTCACGGGATTATGAAGCTCACAGCTCTTTTATCAAAGAAAATCCTTTGGTGGCAAGTCCATGCAAGCATGTTCTGGCTGTTCTCATTTGTCTGTCTGACTTTACAATACACATCACTGAATTTTGGGTTTGCTTTTTTCAGTTTTTTTTTCTTTTAATTAGTGACCAATACAGCTCATCCAGCACAGCCTGCTGTACTTGTAATTTTTTTCTTCTACGCATATCACCAGGAAACTTTCACTCCCTACTTGGTAGGAAAAGAGGCATAAAAACTTAAAAGGGTCTATTCAGTCAATGCTCATGTTAGGTTTTGTTAAATGCAGGAGCATTAAAACCACCTGATAGTTTTATATCTCTTGAGGCATCTGTGCTGGGATCTCACTTCGTTGTCTGCGCTTTTGTTGCCAGGTTTGAGCACATTCTGCAGCCATTGTTAAGAGGTCCCACTTTACCTCTTGAGCTTATTATATACTATACAGAATCAACTCAGAACATCAGTATTGTAAAATGGGAGTCATGAATTTTGGAAACTTTTGATTATTATTATTCCTAAAAGTTGGTCCATACACTGAACCTATAACTGAAAACCAATTCTGGACAGACAGATGCAATGAAGAGGAACTCCAAAAGAATAGAACTCCATTCAGTTAGGTTTTGCCTATTTGCAAAAAACATTTCCAGCCATTGGCCACTTAAAGCACATCAAAGTCAACATTTTTTTTCTTTTTTCATTTTGGATAGCGTATTGGTGGGTTAAAATGGCTGTTTCTCATTAGGTAGATTTCTTTTACATCATGTCCCATAGACACAACAGAAAATGAGAGAATAGCTTTCCAATATGAAGGAAACCCCTTGTAGACAGTTGTCACAAAACTTAGTCTCCAGATTGGATTGCCCTTCTATTCCTGTTCTAGTGGCAACTCAGAATTTTATTTACGCTAATTTTCAGTACCGGAGACAGTGGTGATCAGGACAAATAGAGAGTTAATCTTCCCAATGGGGACACAGCAAAAACAAAAATAAATATGACAGCAGTTCCAACCCCCACCACTCTATCCAAAGCTTAAAGCCCAACTCCAGACATAACTATTCTTTAAAAATTTCAGTATGGTTAGAAATAGCCAAAATTTCTATTTATTCTTTATTGCTGCCATTTAGGAAATTTTTCCCTCACCTTCTGCCGTGGTTGTCAAACATCTAAACAAGCAGATAAGATACATATATGAGGGGCTTTTACCAAATGATCTGCCTTTCTGTCCCATCAATTTAAACAGGCCATCACACAGTACAGTTAAATGAATAACACCACATTCTCTACTAGAGCTAAGGAATATATTAGTATCATCTCTCTACTTTCAGCCTACTGAGCGGATAGTAATGCAGGCCATAGACGATGCAAATTACTTTTCTGCAACCACGGGTTGTAGGAAAGAATTTCACTCGACTTCCCCATCAACACTGACAGCGTTGAAGAGGAATTCCTCCCACTGAGCCAATGCCCCCCCTCCCCACACACATACACACACCACAAGACAGAGATTACTGCTAGCAGCTATAACAGCTGCTAGTGATAATCGCATGTACAATCTGGCAGGCTGGCTGTACCCAAGTTAATCGATCAATCCACTTGTGTACATTCAGCCTGTCCATAAATGGTTCGAATCTTGGCCAGTTCCTGCTGAACTGGCCGAGCTTTGAACCGTCTATGGCCGGCTTAAAGGAACAGCAGAAGACTGATGAGTTAATCTCTCTGCTCACATGGATATCCTTTCCTTTTATCTTGTTCCTTATCAGCATACTTGCATATAGCACACAGAAGACCTGACCCCCTCACTTGTACACTGGATGCTGCTGTACAGGGGCTTGCACAAAGCTGATACCAGCAAACATCCAGGTACATACACTGCTTGCATTAAAATACAATGCATATAGTAATTAGTGACTAAATGGCTTTGTTCATTTACATATTTTATATCTGCGTAATGCTGAGGCTTAAGACACAATTACATTACCACTGTTCCTGACACACTTTCCTCTTTGGACTGGCCAAGTACCTTCCTTAACCTCACCTTTAAAACCTGAAGAAAATGGGCAGAGAAGGAAGGCACTCAACTGACCTCACACACTGCCTTCTCTCTCCTTTCAGTAATCACTGGAGACACGACTACTGTGTGCTCAATTTAAAATTTCAATAGACAGGCAAAGGATGATGAAAATATAAAGTAGAACAATAGGCAAACCTTTTATTTTTCCATTTTGGATAGAGTAAGGGAGGATTATAATCCCTGTCAGATTTTACATCACCATTTGTGTCCCACTTCACTTCCTGTTCCATGTCCAAACAGGAAGAGGAAATCCCTGCAAATTAAGGAAAATTCCTGGGAACCAGGACTAGTGTCCCCAATGGAAGATTTCCCCATTACTTTAATAGTCTATTACTTTAAAAGTAAAAAAAAAAAAAAAGTCTCTTAACCTTCTTGCCTGTCTGATTATGTCAATATTTTTGACGTCAAAGCGGTACATTGTTTTGCATGGAAATTTCAGTTTCTGATGACGAATTTCCCCACGAATCACTATCACTCAATTCTGCAAGTGATTCTAATTCACTGTCGCTGTTCTCTAGTTGGACTAAAACCGCTTTTGACCAAAAGGGATGATTTTTGGATGCCATGGACGTTCTCAAGTTTCCAGGCAGAAAGAATGGTACAAGTGCAGGCAGGGCACAGGACAAAGCACTAGGGACAAAACTGAGGTGAAATGGTTTGATACATTAATGTAATCCTAACAGATTACAATGTATTGTGTGTATGTCATGTTTTTACTTTTTGAATCTTCCGCCGGTTCCGCCCCCCTGTGTTGCGGCACTCACAGGGAAGGGAACCCGAAAGACAGATGCCGGCGACGGACGGAGGACACAGTGGGAGGACATTAGGGGATCGCAAGGACAAGGTCATTTACACTACAGTGTAATCCTGAGTGTGGCTCGGGGTTACTGCTTTTGGTACTGAAAATTAACCCTGAGCCACACTCGGGATTACCTCCAGGGAGTTTAAGTAAATAAATGTAATTTCTTGTGCTTGCGCTGCATTTCATGTTGTGCAGGCATGAGATATACCTGGTTGATCCTGCCTGAGCTACTCCTCCTACCACTAAACTGACCACGATAGCATGGCAGCTGATCCAAGCTACCATGGTCAGTTTATATCTTGTTTCATCATGCTAAAGATACAGGCACACTGTGCAAGAACATAGCACGCCTATATCTTCCATGGTCAGTGTGCAGCCCCACCAATCCTGGCACTCAGATGGGGAAAGGGGGGGAAGATGTTTACTACCGAGTCTGATTGTGTTCCATTTCCATTGAGACACAGAAGCTCGGCAGCAACATCACTTCCGGTTCTGACGTAATGCCCCGACACTGGCCACATGCCCGCGTGATCGCTATGGAGCGGACAGCGATCACATGACCTGCAGTTCCAAGCTAGACATCACAGCAGAGGTAAGTGTTTTTAACCAAATATACACACCGTGCAGTTTACCTTCATGTAAGCAGTGGGCACACAAATGTGTTTTTATCAAGGGTAACAACCGCTTTACTGAGGGCACAGACAGCAATAAAAACTGACAAGCATTTAATCCCTCTATCCAAAACTTAAAAAAAGATTTGCTTTTAATTACCCTAATTTAATTGTAACATCTGAGGATGGAGTTTAGGGAACTAACATTGCTGCTGGTTTATATTGTAACGGTGCAGGCTTCAGATCTGCCATTCTGATTCTGTTTCCATTACCTACCGAGTCATTATTCTGGGACATAATGGACATTTATCCTAAGTAAGGGCTCATTCACACTTGACTGTTTTACCAACGCTTGCCAAACACCCCTATAGCGTTTGGCAAGCGTTGGTCCGGCATTTGCGGAGTGTTTTTTAACGCTCGACAAACGCTCCGCAAACACCGCATGCGCGATTTAGTGGCGGCTGCCGAGCGTTAAAAATGCCCCACAAACGCCTATAATGAAGTTTGAATGGTGTTACCGCTCCACAAACGCCCCGCAACCGTGTCGCATCCGCTGGGCGTTTGCAGAGCGGCACCATAGACTAGAATAGGAGGCTTCAACGCCTCCTGACTCGACCAGAGGCGTCCATTTTGCCGCAACACTAACGCTCCCGTTAGAACAGCGCCATGTGCTGCAATGTGCAGAATTGTCAGAGGTGTTTGGGAAGCGGTAAAAACGCTTCCAAACGCCTCTCTGCCGCCTGCACACAACGCTAGTGTGAACGTAGCCTTAAGACTCCACTAGCTGTATGCTTGTTTCATGGGAATGGCAGTGAAGTCAGGAACAGGATGACGCTTCGAAGACTGCACCAACTTAATGACAGCAATGGCAATGTCTACATTTCTGTTCTCAAAGCTTTCCTTTAAATGAAGATTATAGGTTACAACATAAAAAGTGTGGCACAAGCTTTGCTTTTTTCCCAATTAATAGCTATACTTAAAGGAGGGATTTTGTTTTACATTTGCTTGGTAAGTTTTAGCTCCTTTTATTCCAGTATGTGATAATTAAATGAGGCTTCTATCAGAGCTGTGAACACATCACTGTTTAAATAGACGAACCGCAATACATACACTTGGTTTCCACATTTTCAGTAAGAAATGATGAAATCCTTACTGGTCCAGTTCTGCATTTTACATTCTAACGCCAGTTCTTACAGTGAACCCAAGCTTCAGATTTAGCAACCTGTGTGGTGCCCAGTACTACTAATGAGGAAGAAAAGGACATTTATTTTACATCAGTTTCAGATGCAATGAAAAAAAGGCCATACCTTTAGCTAATCAAGTAACTGCCGGTAATAATTCAAAGACCCTGAGCACATTAGGGTCTGTTAACATTTCTGGGGAAAAATCACTCTTTAAACTAAAGCACACAGAATTCTGTTTAATCAGCAAAAAAGTATAATACTACAAACTCATTATTTTTCTGCACTGTAAATCATGCAAGCTAAAGTGTTCCCAAACCCACAAGAGTAAAATCAGTCTGTATATGCAGTAAAGCATGCTTGTTATACTCACTGTGGAATCTAAGGGGTTAATCCTCTGCATTGTGTAAAAATGCTGGTTGATCCTGACTTCTGATTCCCCCCTTCTTCCAGTGCCCCCCTCTTATCTCCTGATAAGACATATTGTGCGGAGACACTCTGCACATGCTCAGTTTAGTGTGTACTGCTAGAGAGGGTTTTTTTTTTTCTTGGGACAGTGAATGTGATCAGCACTGTCCAGACAGAGGTAACTGGTTTTGCATCCTCCTAGAGTAGAAAGAAAACTCCTCCTACAAGCTTTAACCAGTGCTCTGCTAAAAACTGATAGAAGTCACAAGACTGCTATAACTGCTGATGAGAAAAGGTATTTAAAAGTTTATAATTACTAAAATAATTGAATTTCCATGCAGTGTGTACTGTAGGAGACCAAATAGAGTGAATGCAGGGTCCTGTGTTTAGTGACACTTTAAAGCGGAATTAAACTGTATCTGGGCACCACAAACAAAAAGCACTATTTAATTTATTTTTCAAATTCAAAGCAAACTACATTATCCATTCATGTCCAAAATGCTTTATTTTTCTGAGATATCATTTAGAAAAATAACACCTAGCATTCTGACTGTGGCCACCTTGAGTAAAGTCATATTATTCATGTAGCAATTTCTTCCTGGAATTCATCTGCCTTTAGCTCAGACACGCAGAGAGGAGGGTGTGCTTAGCTCAGAAAATCCCTCCTCCTCTCGTGAAGACTCCTGGAATGTATGACATCATCCATCTAGGCATGGAAACTATTAAGCAACTAAAGAAATGTAAAAAAACTGTTTAAAACAAGTAAATATAATAAGTCTCTTGGATTTTAAGCTCCAAGGAGCAGGGCCCTCCTAACCCTCTTATATTGAACTTTATTATTGCTGTATTGTCTCCCGTTATATTGTAACGCGCTGAGCAAACTGTTGGCGCTATATAAATCCTGTATAATAAAAATATATCTTAACCTCCCTAGCGGTCTGATTATGTCAGTATTTCAGTGCTCAAAGCAGTACATTGTATTTAATGGAAATATGTTGTTTTTTTATTGTAGGCCTGTAATTCTTAGGAATAACTCACTGAAATCTGTCTGAAGAAGAGTCTAGTAAACATCCCGGGTGTGATAAAATTTGAAACACGAAATCATAAATTATAATATAATAAATAATCATAAAAAATAATAATCTAAAAATAATACATTTAATTCAATAATGTAATCGAACCAAAAACACTGAAATTTGAAATAGAGCGCCAAGTTCGCACATCACTAAGCTCAGTCGCAAAATCGTTTTCAGTGTCTGATGACGAATTTCCCCACGAATCATTATCACTCAATTCTGCAAGTGGTTCTGATTTACTATCGCTGTTCTCTAGCCGGTCTAAAACTGCTTTTGACCTAAAGGGATGCTTTTTGGACTCCATGGACGTTTCTCACTTTCCAGGCAGAAAGAACAGTAAAAATGCAGGCAGGGCGCAGGACAAAATGTATGTGAAATGGTTTAATACAGTAATGTAATTTTAAAATTTTTGAAATTCCCGCCGGTTTCGCCCCCCATACGTCCCGATGCTCGCAGGGAACAGAACCCAGAAGACGGTTGCGGGCATCGGCCAGAGGAGATGGCCAGGGACGCTGCAGCGGGGACATCGTGGGAGCGCAGGACAAGGTAAGTGCTCGAGGGATCGCTGGAGAAGCGCTGCAGTATAATCCCAAGTGTAGCTCGGGGTTACCGCTTCTGGTACTGAAAGTTACCCCAAGCTAAACTCGGGAATACCGCCAGGGAGGTTAATATACCTACCATTTACTAATGCTAGCTGCATAAGGATCTGAAGTTCTGCTTTAGATAAAATTATTCATGTATACAGATTTTAGGCGGCTCTAATACAATAACATAAACACACAGAACTTGCGTATTTGCGTAAGTTACTTTCCTAAACAGCCTACAAGAATATTCACTTCACTTCAGTGATCATTAGAGATGAGCGAATTATTCAAAAATTTGATTCGGCTGATTCGCCGAATTTGGGGAATAAATTCGATTCGATGCGAATTTATTCGCTGCGAATTTAACTTATTAAAAGGGTTTCTAGGCTTCAGAGAGCCTTTATATTAGTGCAGAACACTGTACCTTTAATTTAAATGCCCTTGGAGTCTGCTGGGGAAGAGAAATAATACTGTCAGTCAGTATGACATGCAGGTGAGTGCCGTCGATCTTAGAATCACCGCACACTTCACTCATTTGGGCAGTCACGGGGCACGACGAAGAAGATGAAGAAGATGAAGAAGAAGAAGATGAAGAAGAAGATGAAGAAGAAGAAGAAGATGAAGAAGAAGAAGAAGATGAAGAAGATGAAGAAGAAGAAGATGAAGAAGAAGAAGAAGATGATGATGATGAAGAAGATGATGAAGAAGAAGATGATGAAGAAGAAGATGATGAAGAAGAAGAAGAAGATGATGAAGAAGAAGAAGAAGATGAAGAAGAAGAAGAAGAAGAAGAGGATGAGGAAGAAGAAGAAGAAGAGGATGAGGATGAGGAAGAAGAAGAAGAAGAAGAAGAAGAGGATGATGATGAAGAAGATGATGAAGAAGAAGATGATGAAGAAGAAGAGGATGATGAAGAAGAAGAAGAAGAAGATGAAGAAGAAGATGAAGAAGAAGAAGAAGAAGAGGATGAGGAAGAAGAAGAAGAAGAAGAGGATGAGGATGAAGAAGAAGAAGAAGATGAGGATGAAGAAGAAGAGGATGAGGATGAAGAAGAAGATGAGGATGAGGAGGAAGAAGAAGAAGAAGAGGATGAGGATGAAGAAGAAGAAGATGAGGATGAGGAAGAAGAAGAAGAAGAAGAAGAAGAAGAAGAAGAGGAAGAGGAAGAGGAAGAAGAAGAATAAGAAGAAGAAGTAGGATGAAAATAAGAAGAATTCCAGTACAGCAAAAAGTGTATCTGCAGAGAGCTCCGCTATTTCTGACAGTTCTCTGACAGTTCCTTCACATTTACAGCGGTTGAAACATTGTATCTATTTGTTTCCGAATAAAAACATCTGTATCCTAAATGGAAACAAATAGATACAATGTTTCAACCGCTGTAAATGTGAAGGAACTGTCAGAGAACTGTCAGAAATAGCGGAGCTCTCTGCAGGGACACTTTTTGCCGGCTGTAGAAGGGATGAAAATCGGCCGATCGGGAAAAATTCGATTCGTGCATCCGAAGTTTGCTAATTTTCGGATTCGGTGCGAATCGAATTTTTCCTAATATTCGAAACGAATTCCACTTCGCCAAGTTCGATTCGCTCATCTCTAGTGATCATGGATATATTCAGGGATGTACCTTCCTAGGCTCAGTAAATATGGTGACATCTTTAAACTAGTGGTGCTCCGAAATGAAAATTCTGGTGCCAAAAGCGAAAATTCAAAATGCACTTGGCCAAAAACCAAAATGCGCAGTTTTTAAAAATAAATGGTTTTTTTTATAAATAAACTGATTAAAAACAAAAAAAAACGCACAATATATGCCCCAATTTTTTGTAAAATATGAAAGAGGATGTTACGGCAAGTAAATAGGTACCCAACATGTCACACTTTAAAATTGCGCATGCTTGTGGAATGGCGTCAAACTGCGGTACTTAAAAATCTCCATGGGTGATGCTTTAAAAATGTCTACAGGTTAGCAGTGTAATGTTACAGAGGTCTAGTGGAGAATTATTGCTCTTGCTCCAACGTTTGTGGCGATACCTCACGTATGTGGTTTGAACACCATTTACATATGTGGGCGTGGCCTACGTATGCGTTCACCACTACGTGCGAGCACGGGGGGCACATTAAACTTTATTTAATGTTGTTTTTTTTTTTTTGCACTGTCCCTTTAAAAAATATTTTAATCACTTTTATTCTTATCACAAGGAATGCATGCATCTCTTGTGAAAGAAATAATTAGTGACAGGTCCTCTTTATGGAGAGATATGGGGTTAATAAGACCCCACATTCTCCTCTGCAATGTAAAGCATTAGATAAAAAAAAGCATCTAGTGCTTTTAAAAAGAAAAAATGGCAGGAACTGGAAGTGACATTGCTCCGGTCCTCCAAGGGCATAGAGATGAGTGGAGGCCATCTTTCCTTCACTAATCTCTATGCCCAGCGCTGGGATCGTTCAATGGTTTTTCTGGTAAGGCTGAGAACCACCAAGTGGTGGCGGATGGTAGCAGCAGCGGGCGTGCAGCAGCAAGGGGCGGTAGCAGCGGGCGGGCGGCAGCAAAGGGTGGGGTATATCGGTGCTTATTTTCATATCGCCCAAAGGCTCCCGAGTGGCAGCTGGTGGCGGTAGCAGCAGGCAGGTGGCGGCGAGGGGGCGGGGGTTTTTCGGCACCCATATCAGTGCTTTTTTTTTCATATAGGCTAACGACCGATAGGGGTGTTTCTGTGCACCCCTACTTTGAACAAGTACATTTGGTGCTTCTGTATATTGTTTCTGTGCATTTAGAGATTTCCACTTACCGCCATTTATGAAAGAGTAACTGTAATCCTCCTGCATGCACAGCAGCAATGTGCAGAAGACAACAACTTGTTCGGAAACGGTAAAAGGTCATAACCTTTAGGGCAGCACAGCGGCTAAATGGTTAGCACTTCTGCCTGGCAGTACTGGGGTCGTTGGTTCGAATCTCAACCACGGCACCACCTGCCTGGAGTTTGCATGCTTTCCTTGTACCTACGTGGGTTACTCTGGGTACTCCGGTTTCCTCCTACACTCCAAAGACATGCTGGTAGCTTAATTAGATCCTGTCTAAATTGGCCCTAGTATGTGTATGTATGAATGTATGTATGTATCAGGGGGCGGACTGACAACTCATAGGGCCCCCGGCCAATAAAGGATCATGGGGCCCCTGTGTCCTTGCCCAAACTCAAAAAAGCCTATGAAAAAGGTACCAGGGGCATCTCATGGGGTTCCCTACTGACCCCAGGCCCTCGGGCAGTGCCTGAGTTTCCAAATGGTCAGTCTGCCCCTGGTATGTATGTATGTATGAATGTGAGTTAGGGACCTTAGATTGTACACCCCTTGAGGGTACTGATGTGAATGTACAATATATATGTAAAGCACTGCGGAATTGACAGTGCTACATAAGTACCTGAAATAAATAAAAAATAAAATAAATAAACCTGGGTCTCAGCCAGTCCTGTGCTTCACCCCCTGTAACCTCTGAAGCTACTGAACAAACCAAGTGAAACATCTTTGTTTTCTCGGGTCATACTTGCAAAGGATGTTACAGGAGACCCCCATGATACCTTCTCCACTATATGTACTGAGATCCCTTATGAATTTTTTTGTGCTTCAGTAGACCTTGATGACCCACGGTGACAGCAGGGGTTATCACAAGTCTGTCCAGAGACAGATAATGTATGAAAACACTGATTTCCCAAGAAGCAAACCTCCAATTATCCAGCCTGGCAAGCCTGAAAACTGTACTACCCATTGCACAGTTAACATTTCTGTGCATGCTTACATGATTGCACTGCTCCTTTGTGAATTACAGCATACAAAGAACATACAACACTCTACAAAATGGAGCTCTTCTAGTAATCAAAAGATTTTTCCTGAACGTAGGTCACCATGTTGAATGTTTATCTATTCCTATTGTTTTTATTGATCATTAAACGTGTTCATGAGCACAAATGTTCTTCACTTCCTATTCCCGATAATGGAAAGATAAAAAAAAAAATCTTACTGCAATGTTTCAGGGTTATATTATGAAGTTTTATCTCTCTGCATCAAATGGCAACTCTGTACCCAGACAAAAGCATAGTAGGAGCTCATAAATATTCTATAGTGCTACCTTACACCTCCTTCCATTAACTGTAATCTGAGCTTAGATTTAGAGATTTTTTTTTTTTTTTTTTAAGAAAGGAAGGGGAAAAATGAAGCTGAATTTTCAACTCCACCTTTCCCCCCCATTTTAACCATTTCTGAAAGCAATCACGAGCACTGATATAATTATTTCTCATGTACTGGTCTTTCAGTAGCTACTAAGAACACTTTAAACCCAAGTGTCTTGCTTTAATGAGCACAGATTTCACAGGCCACAGCTGTCTTTGTAAAGCACAGTTCATTGCCATCCATGCCGATAGCAAAGAAAAAGAATGACAAAGACACAAGTACCTTCCCAGGACAGGGCCCAGTACGCAGGCATTTTCTCAAGAAGATCAAATAGTCGTGGCTGTAATAAATTTTCTCTCTTCTGCTACACTCATGGCAGAGGAGGGAGGTGACTTCTTTATTTAGGCACATGATATTCAGCTGTGAGATTCAGAAGAGTCCAGTAGTTACAGGAATCTAATGTTCTACACGATTCCTGCTATAGATCTTGACAGCCCTAATGTACAGTATGTCACCTAACATCTATTTTGCATTCAGTTTATGAAAGAAGTAATGCCAGTTGCTCAGCTATATTTTACAATTATATTTATATTTCTTTTGAAATCTAGTAGAGCCTTCTTCCATGCAATTGGCCATTTTAGGCAAAGAAGCCTTCTAGACACCACCACTGTGAATGCACGGTTCTTCATTATTAACTTAGACAAAGATAACTAATTAGAAAGTAAACTCATCTCTTTTGAAATCTAGTAGAGCCTTCTTCCATGCAATTGGCCATTTTAGGCAAAGAAGCCTTCTAGACACCACTACTGTGAATGCACGGTTCTTCATTACTTAGACAAAGCTATCTAAAGTGTCCTACAGTAGGATAACTAATTAGAAAGTAAACTCGTCTCTTCACACAAAGATAATTTTATTTCAAAGATTTTCAGTTCTGATAAGATCATGAAACCTTTACATATAAATCTGTAAATGTCATTAATTGTTCTTTAATGTATCTCAAGTTGTAATTTTGATTTAAATGCCCTTTAAAAGCAAACCATGGAAAGCAAAGCACCTCACAGTTCAAGAGGCAACCTGATTAGAATAGAGAAATAAATAAATAACCATTTTAATTGCTTAAAATCAAGACTTTTTAGTGGATTCCTTCAAGCCCAACTAAATTAGTACTGAGATATTATTTTTATTGCCCAACTATACACTAATTTGCTGTCTAACTTGAACCTTTCAAGCTCCGCAGGGCATTCTGAGCAATATCGGCTGCACTAAATTAGAATTTATATTTACTTTTATGTTCTTGGCCTTTCTAGAGTGAGACTGGAGGGCTTCTGTTAAAATGATGGGACTAACGATAAAAGGAGCAATTAACAGTAATTTGCAAAAGGAAAATGCAGAGGACTGTGAATGAAATGGACAACTGGAAGGCACAGTAAGGTGTGAAGAGCTTGAAAAATGGTGAATAGGCTTATGCCATCTAAGTGACATATATCATAATTAGTGGGGGTCAACGGGATACATAACTTAACCCATGCTCTTCCATGATAGACTTCCTCACAGTTAAATTATTATATGTTAATCACTAAAATATTTTGGTGTCTAAATTTGCTTTCTGGATTAGTCTGGATTGATCAACCGAATTCCCTGGTTAACAAAGGGTCATGGTATAGAGAAGACACACACACACACTCGCTCTACTGGCACTAATTGCATGCAATGATATTAATGACCCAGTAATTGCGTTACAAGTGGCACTGAAGTGGAAAACATCATTTGGAGGCAGAGTTCATCTCTTGGTGGTGAGATTTCACCACTCACTGAGTTAATGCCAACTGACAGTTTGGAATATAACACTATGAATTAAAAAACACTTCATTCTCATTGTATAAAAGCCCCAATGCATGTGACGCCATATAATTTGACAGAGGACAACCTAGTGGTAAACCCAATAAATGCCACAGTTGCCCTCCAAATGAACCTAATTCATTGGAGGGGAGCCGTCTCACTCAAAAGACAATCTAAAGCAATTTTCTACATGCTTTGACTAATGAAAAATAACTTGATTTTACATCAAAGAGGCTGTAAATGTAGATTACAGAAAAACACAAAATAGTCTGGGTTGAAAAGAAACTAAGGTCTATTAAATCAAGTAAAAATTAGAAACTATATTGCAGTGGATATATGCCGCTTTGTGTTTTCTAAGACTGCTCCTACTATTTATTAATTTAGAGGTACTTAGCAATTTTTTTTACAGTTTGGACAGAACAAGGACAGACCCTCCACCAGGATTTCACTGATGTTTGTGTTCTGGCTAAGGAGATTTCCCCTCATTTTCTGTTCCACCAGGACATTGCTATGTGGCACATTTAGCATATATTCCTGGAGAATTCATTTGAACCTAGTCGCACCGACAACAGATGCTTGTTGGATACTCCACAGGAGGAGAATGGATAAACCAGAGTTTCCATTATTAGCATCAATGCTGGGATAGGAAGTGAGGGAAATATGGAACAAAAAAGTAAGGAAAATCTCCCCAATGGGGACACAGGCAGCAATAAATATTCTGCTATAGAATCTAAAAGCCCAGCTCGAAACAAAACAAAACGCCCAATGTCAAGTTTCTATTGATATCTGTGACCCAGTTGGGGAGATTTCACCTCTTTTCTAGCCCCTGTGACAAAAGATAAATAAATGAGGGGAGTTGTCACTAGGATAGGAAGTCCTCTCAGGAAGTGATGGAAAATCTCACCAATGGGGCCAAAGGCCACAGTAAAAACCTAACAGAGGTTTAATCCCTTTTCCACTAGAAGATGATCAGATACAGTAAAATGTAATAGTTACTTCTGACAAATAGCTGTAAAGAAACTGATGTAATAAAGTATTACAAGATTTTAAAAACATTAAAAAAATGTACTCCCTATCCCAGCCGTTTGTGCTCATCTCTGGCCACATCTGCTAGGTATTCAGCACTTTTATACTACGTGGCAATGCAATAAAATTCTTGCCTTAAAACTAGGGATGCACCGAAATTTAGGTGGCCGAAAACACCACTATCGGCCTATGGCCGACATGAAAATAAGCACCAATATACCCCGCCCTTTGCTGCCACCCGCCCGCTGCTACAGCCCCTCGCTGCCGCCATCCGCCACCACTTGGTGGTTCTCAGCCTTACCTGAGAAACCATCGAACAATCCCGGTGATGGGCACAGAGATTAGTGAAGGAAAGATGACCTCCACTCATCTCTATGCCCTTGGAGAACCGGAGCAACGTCACTTCCGGTTCCGGCGCTTTGTAAACAAGGCCATTTTTTTTTTTAAAGCACTAGATTAGCGCTTTGAGCTAATGCTTTACATTGTAGAGGAGAGATGTGGGGTCTTATTGACCCCATATCTCTGCATAAAGAGGACCTGTCACTACTTATTTCTATCACAAGGGATGCATGCATTCCTTGTGATAGAAATAAAAGTGATTTAAAAATTATTTTTTGAAAGGGACAGTGTAAAAATAAATAAATAAATAATAAAAAAAAGTGTAAAGTGCCTTCATCCCCTGTGCTCGCGCGTAGTGGTGAAAGCATACATAGGCCACGCCCTTATATGTAAACAGTGTTCAAACCACACATGTGAAGTATCGCCACGAACATTGGAGCAAGAGCAATAATTCTAGCACTAGGCCTCCTCTGTAACTTTACACTGATATCCTGTAGAAATTTTTAAAGCATCGACTATAAAGATTTTTAAGTACCGTAGTTTGATGCCATTCCAAAAGCGTGCGCAATTTTAAAGCATGACATGTTGGGATCTATTTACTCGGCGTAACATCATCTTTCATATTTTATAAAAAAAATGAGTTATATATTGTGGGGTTTTTTTAATCATTAAAGTGTATTTTTTTCCAAAACAATATGAAAAATATATTAATTTTTAAAAACTGTCTGTTTTAGGCCAAGTGCATCCTGAATTTTCAGTTTCTGCACCAGAATTTTCATTTGCATTATCTGCTAGGTAGGCACTGCATAGACTGTCTCATCATTCAATATCAAACCCCCTGCTTAATCAATAAGGACAAGCAAGCCCATCAAAAATATATTATCTGTTTAAATGAATACGCCAATAAGTTATTCCAAACTTGCTAGAATACCGTAATAAGGAACAACACCAATACTCTCAATAAACCTATAACTCTATACAGCCTTATAAGTTTGTATATGTTTTAATACTGCCTTGTCTAATGTAGTTGTGTTCCTATCGTTTTTTTTTTTTCTTCAGTTGAAGAAAAATCATTGAATGTACTACAGCATTCTTCAATGGATTGCACATCAAGACAACTGTCACAGCTGTTCACACCTTTTCTAACCCTCCTTTTACTGATTTACATAGCAGCGGCTGGACTAGGACAATGACTGATCGCAGCATTTAAAAAGAATGTTATTACTGTATATACCTAACAAAAGGTAAACATAATGGGAAGCTTCATGTGCTTAGTCATGTATTCTTTGATGCTACAAATAGAAAACGGATACAAATTTCACTTTCATATCTTTATTATCAACATTACAAATGTTCACGGTGGATTTCCACTTGTGCTATCAATAGCTGTAAATTATATGTCATTTTTTTTTCATGGGAACACTAACAAGAATAGGCACAAATGTGTAGGTTCTAAGAGCTGCTTTTTCTCAACAGCGATCATTTTCACCTGTGACTTCCATTCTGTGTTTGCACTTAAGGCATTGTTTTGGAGACCTGGAACTTTTAAAGCAGGCTTAGATAACTGGCCTAAAATGCTACAGAGCAGGAGAGCTTACAAAAAGAATCATAAAAATAAAGTAGCGTTGACATAATTGCTTTTCGCTAGTACAGAAGCTTACTTTTTTCAGTATTTCCAATGATGATTTTTATAATCCCATTGAAAGAAAAAATTGCAATACTGTTCCCAGCATGTAAGGGTTCTTCCTGTAAAAATATTGCAATCGACTACATAGACTATATAAAACAGCTCAAAATATATCAAGTTTTGTCAAGGTATGGTAGCTGTAATCACCTGAGATAGTAGGAGTTCAGTGGAGTTCATTAGGAACTGATATTCCACAAAAGATTAGATACTTGCTTCATTACACACAATAAAGATAGATAAACAAAAGAACAAATGGAAATGGTATGGCCCCATCCTGTCTTCATGTTACAGGCTTACTGTAAAGCTTAAAGCCTATCTACAGCCAAAATGTTCGTTTTAGTTTTGGGGTAGAGTGGGAAATCACTGGAATCTCTGCCAAGTTTTAATTATTGTTCGTGCCCGATGGGAGATTTATCTTCTCTATTTGTTATGTTTTTTGTCACTTTGACAGGAGGTGATGGAAAACTCAACATGTTAAGCCTATCTCCAGACCAGAAAAAGCAGGAATCTTTTGATGGAAACATCAATTTATTTTGGCACTTTTTTTTTTGCAAGAATTGTTTCTTTCAGTTTGGACTGTTTGCATAGCTTTCCTCTCAGTTTCTGTTGTGGGACAAAGTCAAATCTTCCCAAAAGGACAGACAGCAAAAAAGAACCAGACAGGGGTTCTTGGAATTCCCTATAGAATTAAACCTAGGTTTTTAGGTTTAGGTGGCCACCTGCAGAGGTTGGAATTATTTGTTGATCCTATCTGCTGATATTATGGCACCTTTAAATTTTATTGAACTGATGCCATTCCAGCCCACATGGGTACTATAAATCCAACAAGAACAAGGTAGTCCAATCCTTTATATCCCCCAAGACTGCCCTGCAAAGCACTGGCAGATATCAACAGGTAACAACTTAAAACTGTGCTCTGTCTTGGTGCCTTAATAGGACCATGAAGTTAATTTTCCTTGGGTGTAAGGAATGGGCTATGGGGCTCCAACTTTTTCAGTTCAACCCTTGTTTGAGGTCTATTTGGAATTCTGAAGAACAGTGCAATTTTAGTTTTAATAAGACTCCAAAGAGACTTCTACAATTAATCTCTCTGGTAATCTTGTATGGCTAAAACGTATCCAAGCCGACTGCATTCCACGTTAGGTCAATTCATGCGACTGCATAGGGAATTAGATTGTTTGCACTGAGGCAAGAGGGCAATTAATTAAGAGAGTTAGATGAAAACTCAAAGGGAATAAAGAAAGACTGGACAGAACATTTAGGAAAACCTCCTTATTTGAGTGTGTGCATGTCAGAATAAATGATCATCTCAGTGTAAGCTGAACTAATGAGGTCTGCATGCAAGCTGGAGGTTTTCAGTTGAATGTTTCCCGAGGCACTCCTTTACCCACTTCACAGGTCATAAAAGATGTTAGGAAGCCGAAAAATGATTATATTTCATGATAGTCTGGGCAGTACTTTCAAAAAACACGGAGCAACTGGGCTTTGAGGTCTGAGGTAATGAAAGTGTGTCTCTTGCTCCATAAGCTTTGATCAGTTCTCGAACTGCAAACCCATTTAATGCAACTAAAAAGCTACGGCCATAATGTATATTTCATAGTATTACATGCTATTCACTTTTACTCCATTTCCAGCTCCTGGAGGAAAGTCTGCCATCCCCCCTATTTTACTAGGTCTATATATCACAGGCAGTAGCTTTTATTCTTTGAGCCTGCATTGGGACCCCAAGCTTAATCTATTTTCAATATGAAAACACTTCTGACTTTTAAAAAGGGGGATTAGGCTGATATATACCGATATATCGCCTGTCTCAGATCAGGTATCCAACAGACATTAGAAGACATTGCAAAAATAAAACATACATTTTATTCTATACAAGGCACCCTTTCATAAAGTAGAAATGACATGTGTTATATATAAAATCAGGCATACTTACATACGATGTAGTAGTCCGTGTCTCTCTGGAATTCCAGTCCCCAGAGATTCGGACTGAACTCCTGAAACTTGATGGTAAACTTCACATCCAGCTCTGGCTTATCACAGTTCAGCAAAGGCGTTTTGTCTTTTATAGTGCAGCTATCTGCTTGCTCCTTATCCACTAAGTAGACTTTATAATATTCATATTGGGCAGTAGATTTGGTGTCCACTTTAGGGCAAATTATATCCAGTTTATCTCCTATTTGTGGATACAGTATTATCCCTTGACCAGGAAGGAATCTAAATGAAAACAAAAATTAGGAAAAAATTGTAAGAAAACAGAAACAAAAAATAGTAGCATATCATTAAATACATAATAACAGACTTATGAACAGTTGACAAGAGTTTGGGATTCCTCAGATGCCAGTAATTCAGATGGGTGAGACTTAAATCAAAAGTAAGGGTACTTGGGTGTAATTGGACTAATAAAAGTAGAACCAGCATTGTCAATGGATTGATGATCATATATAATAAGGTTGATAACAACAGAGGCACTAGTAATATTATTATTGTTTAGATTATTATTATTATTATTATTATTATTAATAATAATAATAATAATCTAGTCTTCAGTTATGTGCCCCTGTCCTGGGCTTTAGTTTATTTAAGAAAATAGAAACCTGTCTGCAATAAAATAATTATACATAAAAAAGGTTATTGGCACTTTTTACCTTTTAAAAGCTTTGGCACATAGTTTAAATATTCATTTTAAAAGAGTTTTGTACAGGTCGGTAAGAGCTTTTTTCCCCCTTCTTTTTAAAGATCAAAAGTCATGCATTCAACATTTGTCACCTTCACAGCTCTGTTTATAAGCAGGCCGAGAATGAGTTCATGTATCTATTTCAAAACTGTAAAATCATCTCCTTAACGCACGGATTGCCATTATCAGCAAAATTGTATATGGCTCAAGAGCACTGCAAGACATGCAGGAGTTTGCAAAGCATCCAATACTGACCAAGAAAATACTCAAAACTAGCAGACTGGAAATAAAAAAAACAGCCATAACTTAACCTCCCTAGCGGTCTGATTATGTCCATATTTCTGTGCTCATAGCGGTACATTTTTTTGCATGGAAATATGTATTTGTTTTATTGTAGGCCTGTAATTTTTAGGAATAACTCACTGAACTCTGTCCGAACAAGAGTCTAGTAAACATCCCAGGTATGTTAAAATTTGAAATACGAAATCATAAATTATAATTTAATAAATAATCATAAAAAATAATAATAAAAAATTTAATTTAATAATATAATCAAACCAAAAACACTGAAATTTGAAATAGAGCGCCAAGTTCGCACATCACTGAGCAAAGTCGCAAAATCGTTTTCAGTGTCTGATGACGAAGTTCCCCACGAATCATTATCACTCAATTCTGCAAGTGGTTCTGATTTCCTATCGCTGTTCTCTAGCTGGTCTAAAACTGCTTTTGACCTAAAGGGACAATTTTTGGACGCCATGGACATTTCTCAGTTTCCAGGCAGAAAGAACAGTAAAAATGCAGGCAGGGCACAGGACAAAGCACTAGGGACAAAATGTATGTGAAATGGTTTGATACAGGAATGTTTTACTATGTGATCTAAGTGTATTTAGTGAATGTCACTTTTTGTCATTTTCAAATTTCCCGTCAGTTCCATCCCCGTACGTCCCGAAGCTCGCAGGGGACGGAGCCCAGAAGACAGATGCTGGCATTGGCCATAGGACATTACAGGGGACACTGCAGGAGAGACATCGCGGGAGCGCAGGACAAGGTAAGTGATCAGGGGATCCCGGAGCAGCGCCACATGTAGCTCGGGGTTACCGCTTGTGGTACTGAAACTTTACCCCGAGCTACACTCGGGAATACCGCCAGGGAGGCTACAATGTTTTGGTAGGTCAAAATAGCTAAACCAAGATTAAAAACAAAAAGCAACAAATTCAAAAACACAATAGAAACATAAACCCTACACCAGAACATGCTTGTTTTTGCTTTTTCTTCGAGTATTAATTTCACTTGAAAAGCAGTTCTCCTCCAAAACCCAAAAGATATTACCGTTACACAACAAGCAGGCTTTAGCTATCCAAATGAAGCTGTAGGCCTCAGCAAGCAATACAGCATCATCCACAAATATAGTTTAGCCTTTCTGTACATAATATTGCTTGCGGCAGAATGCCTGTGGGAAATAGAAACAAGAGCTTTCTAATCAACATCCTTTGCGGAGCAGAAACATTAAACATTGCACTTAGAAATCCCTACTCATTTGTACGCAGCTAAGCCTGCGGGCTCATTAAAATATTAAAGACTGAGAACAAAGTCCTTAGCCAGGAATCCTGTCCTAGTAAGACTCAAGAAGGCCACCAGGTAAGTTTATTAATTGCTAAATCAATTCTCATGTCAGCAGACTGACACTGGATTTGGCCTAGCAGCTGAATGCCAGGCTCCAGCCTATTTGATCTTCTACCTTTCTAGTTACTGCTTTTGTTGGTTAACATTATGGGTAATCAAAGCCAAGGAAGAGCCTTGCTTATTTCCTTGCAGCTATTATCTGTAATCATACAGCTAGCATATCACTTATCTCAGTGCTGGAGTAATACGATGCCACAGCCTTTTCACTCGGGGTTACACTGGTATCATGAAATGTTTCCTTGCTGGAATATACAATAGCACCTGTGCTTAACCACCTTCCCCCCCGACACACACATGAATATATTATATATATACACACACAGGTTGCCAATGGTATAGCACAGGGCTTAACAAATTTGCTTTGAATCCAGGAGCCACCAAAAAAAAAATTAGGAGGCTTTTTTTTTTTTTTTTTAGCGTTACGTGGGTTTTTTTCACCCGAGACTTCATGACCATCACGGCAAAACCACGCCATGTTTTAGGCGCCATTGAAAATAATGGCACCTGAACCTGCATTTTGCAATCACAGCAATTCTGCTGTGACCCAAAATGCCCAGGTGTGAATGGAGCCGCCCTGCTTCCCACATTTTGGATTCGTTTTGAAACTCACAGCATGACAGGCTAGATATTATGTGTTCCTATTGAGATGGTTCACACAGATGCGATCCACACGCATCATATTTTTGAGTGCCATTATGAAAAGGGTAGTGGTGCGTTCCAGACTCGCAAGTGATAGAATAGAGTGGCTTGCGGAGATAAGCGTTCACATAGGATTGCCACTGACAGGAGTTTTTACAATGAAGTCTATGGCAGGTGTTTTGCCATTGAAGTCTATGGGAGGTGTTTTGCCACTGAAGACTATGGGGCGCGATTTTCCATTGAAGTCTATGGGGCGCGATATCCCATTGAAGTCTATGGGGTGCGATATCCCATTGAAGTCTATGGGGCACGATATCCCATTGAAGTCTATGGGGTGTGATTTCCCATTGAAGTCATTGGGAGGCAGTGTGTGAACCCAGATGCCAGGACATAATTTCTAGTCGCCATGGTGACCTGGTGCCTAGGATTTGTCGAGCCCTGGTACAGCGGAATTTTCCAATAGGAAGCCATTAAAATAATATAAATAAGAAATGCCCGATAGGGACAATTGGATTTAAAAATAAGTGGAAGCAAAGTGTTCCTATGGATATGCACAAACCCCCCCCCAACTTTATTGTGCATTTACATGCTTATTTTTATTTAATTAATTATTTAATTGATTTTTTTTTTTTTTTTTTTTTTTTTAGAGACCTAGTATACTGCAATCTATTATCTCCAGCACAGCCATACAGATGCAATAGAGTTGTTTCAGTATAAGTTGATTGATCTACCAGTGTTTAGTGGTGGAAGAAAACCAGAGCACCCCAAGCAGCTTAGACAAACACTGGAGGCACATAAAACATATATTGTCAGCACTGCAAAGCTAAAGAAGCAACCACCAAATTGCATGACTCCCCCAAAGGTGAGTAATACATACAGTATACACAATAGATACAGAAAAAATGCTAAATATTCAAAAAAACCTTGTCACCGACCACTGTTTTATAAGTTTATGGGGGGGGGGTTTACGAAAACTGGAGCACATAGAATCTAGTGCAGCTGAGAATGGTAGCCAGTCAGCTTTTAACTCGAGCTTGTTCAATGAAGCTGACAAAAACATGGTAGCTGAATGGTTTCAATGTACAGATGCATAAGATTGTGTGCACCGGTTTTAGTAAATCTCCTCCTATATGTATAAGTTACCACACTTTAAACATTAGACCTGTAAAAGCCTCCCTTGTGTAACCATCCAAAGACCTGAGAATAATAATAATAATAAGACCCGCCATCTTGGCTGTGATGTCAGCAGCCCCAGCAGGCTCAGAGCTGTCACTCTATACCAAGGGTCTCCAAACTATCTATGGCCCTCCAGCTGTTGAAGTACTATTACTCCATCATGCCTCTGGGAGTCTTGCCCGTGGCTGTCAGAGTCTTCCAAGGCCTCACGGGACTTGCAGTTCCTCAACACTTGGAGGGTTATAGTTTGGAGACCCCTGGCTCTATACTATTCATCTCACTCCTCCATTGGCTGATACATAAAAAGTTATGTAGGGGGATGAAGGGAAAGGCAGAGAAGTTTGGCCAGCACACAGTAAGAAACTCCCAGAAGAGGGGCTATGTATATGCAAGGGGGGAAGCTACACTAGGGAATTGACTCTTCCTGGAGTAGTTACATTTTCTCACAAGTTAAAAGGCACTTTGCAAGTCAATAAGAAATCATTCATGGAAAGGAAAAACACTACAAGTAAGCATTTAGAATACTTGTTTTTTTTTTTAACTTCTATCTGCATTTTTTTTTTAAATGGGTGACAAGGTCTCTTTAATTCCCCGGAATAACTGCATGTAAATGTGTTCAGGCTGTAGAGAATCAAATGAATTTATCATAATTGCCTGCATTCCTAAACGGCATAATTTTCAACAGATCTACATGTAAAAAAAAAAAATTAGGAGAATCAAAAAGTGCTGAATTGATGACTCTCCTGATTTGATCATCCCTAAAGCACAATCGAAGTAGCAGCAATTTTAACAATTCCGAACCATCAATCCCCCCCTCCCCTTTTTTTGTCATTTTAATGCAATGAAAATAAAGAATGATTACTGATCAGTGGTTATGGGTTGCAGTACATCATTGCTTTATACCAATAAGCTTTATATACTTGTAAAAAAAAAAGATAACATCCAGCAGACCAAAGCAACAAAAAAATAATAATCTTTATGCTCCTACTGCTCTCAACTGATGAAATCTGATTAGTTTCTAAGGGTTTGTCTTTATCTTTGTTCTTTCGCATACTATTATATAAATCCTTGGATGTAAAATATGCAGCTATGTATTTATGTATTTAAACAGTAATACATGAAACTTAAAGGGAATGCATGTGTGTGTGTGTGTGTATATATATATATATATATATATATATTGTACACACACATATATTTTTTCTTTATCTTTGTTCTTTCGCATACTATTATATAAATCCTTGGATGCTAAATATGCAGCTATGTATTTATGTATTTAAACCAACAGTAATACTTGAAACCTAAAGGAATTGCATGTGTGTGTGTGTGTGTATATATATATATATATATATATATATATATATACATATACATATACACACACACACACATATATACATATACACACACACACATATATACATATATACACACACACACACACACACACACATATATACGTATATATTTTTTCTTTATTATATAAATCCTTGGATGCAAAATATGCAGCTATGTATTTATGTATTTAAACCAACAGTAATATTTGAAACTTAAAGGAAATGTATGTGTGTGTGTGTGTGTGTATATATATATATATATATATCTATGAAGAGCCAATTGTAAACAATCACGTTAATGTTTATGCTTTAAAAAACCTTGTGTCTGTGAATAATTGTCATTTTCTAGGCTCATCAAGGCATCCACTATTTGGCCATTACATAAGCAGACTGCTGCTATGCAGGGAAAGGATAGGAGGTATGCAGAGATTGCAGTGAAATATAGATCGCCCTCTAGTGGCTCACTTACAAATCTCTATGTTCAATACAGTAACAAAAAAGTGGAAGAGCAAGCATATAAATGTTAAAGTCATCAAAAGCGGCTTAAAGGCAAACACTGCAATAATAACTAAAAATAGACACCGTTGTTTCCCTTCAAGCAGTGTTTAACTAGTGAGCTATATTTAAAAAGTATATATTATTCTCCAGGAACAACATTATGTTACTACTACACAAGCCTGTGCGCACTGTAATTAGTGGCTTTTGTTTGATACTTTTAATATATGATTCTGCCTGCTCAGGACAGGGACCTATTCTTGACTTAATTGCACTAGCAACCCTCCCTCTACAAAGCTGTCAATCATTTTGAAAAGAGGGTGTTTTGCATTATGGGGATCCCCTTCTTCAGAATTTCCAATATCATGCATTTCACCACATAGCAAGGAAAGAATCTATTTAGCAATTCTTTTTCATGAACAGAAAATGAGGGTGCGGCAATAGTCAGGCACTCCTGTCTGGTGACAAATGTACAGGGAGCTGATTTATAATTGTTTATAAACTGAAACAATAGAAATCATTAGATGAATAAACTGTGCAATAGGAAAATAAACTATTGCCATGCATTAAAAAGGAAAATTAGCTGACACGATTCGCACTATGCCTGCAAAACTGCATACGCAAAACAATAGATCTGTCTTTCTGGCAACATTATCATAAAATGCTTATATTTGGATCCTGTTTACACATGACTAAAATAGAGCATTGCATTTGTCATGATGACAGTCTGCTTTATGAACCATGTCAGCAATTTAATTAATTCAGCAAACTTTTTTCTCCTCTTCTCAAAACTATTCTTCAGCTTTGAAGAAATTAAAAGAAAAGATGGGTTATTTTCAGTAAGTGTTCATTTTAAAGCCTATCTCCGGACAAAGTAAAGCAAGCCATAGATGATGCAATTTTTTTTCCGGCAAAAATGAGATGCACGAAAGAAAATCGCTCGATAAGCCCATGAACGCAATTAGTATTGATGGGGGAATCCATCCCACAGCCCTATTGTCACTATTGTGTTCTGCTGGTGGGGAGCTTTCCGCCAGCAGTGATCGCATGTAAAACGTCCGACAGGCTGGTTGTACTTAAAGCGGAGCTCCACCCCCCTCCGTTTTAAGGCTTCGTGCTTCGCTTCCCATTAAGGATTGGCCCCTTTGAAGAGCTGGGGGTAACCGATTTTGACAGATACCTGCTCCCACTTCCATTGCTCAGAAGCGGAAGTTGTCCTCCCTCCCTCCCCGTAGTCTTCTGGGACACGTGACAGGTCCTAGAAGACTCCGGGACCATTCACAAGGCGCAGCACTACTCGCGCATGTGTAGCGGGCACCCAGCTGTGAAGACGTAAGCTGTCACAGCCGGCTGCCCATACTTAAAACACCGGGAAAAGACCACAGCTGGTGAAACCGGCTGTCGTGAGGACACCGCTGAATCGATGGACAGGCGAGTGTCTGTTGTTAAAAGTCAGCAGATACAGTTTTTGCAGCTGCTGACTTATTTTTTTAGATTTTGACTGGAGCTCCACTTTAATTCGATCGATGGATCGATTTCAGTACAATCAGCCTGCCCATAGATGGATCGAATCTCAGCCGGTCCCTGTTGAACAGTGCATGGAGCCTAAAAGGGGCTTTTGGATTTTTCTAAGGATCTTGCTGGCAGCCTCTGATCCTATGTAAAATCTTGTCAGAGCATACATGCATACAAATAAGGATGCATGTAACTTCCACCACCTAGCATGCTTAGTTGGTAGGATACAGGTGGCACAAGCCGCTTGGTGTCCTTGTTATTCAGCGCTAATAGCATACATTTATACTAAACACTGTATGCATAGTGGCTAAATGGTTAGCACTTCTGCCTGGCAGTACTAGGGTTGTTGGTTCAAATCCCAACCACGGGACCACCTGCCTGGAGTTTGCATGTTCTCCCTGTGCCTGCGTTGGTTTCCTCCGGGTACTCTGGTTTCCTCCCACACTTCAAAGGCATGCTGGTAGGTTAATTGACTCCTGTCTAAATTGGCCCCTAGTATGTGTATGTATGAAAGTAAGTTAGGGACTTTAGATTGTACGCCTCTTGAGGGTTAGGGACTGATGTGAATGTACAATATATATATGTAAAGTGCTGCATAAATTGACAGTGCTATATAAGTACCTGTAATAAATAAATACGCATGAAAACGTTAGCGCACACATTTATATGCGTACAGCATTAAATATGGTCATACAAGATTTTTCCTTTGTATATGTATGCAGCTGAATACTGCTCCAGATTACAGAGCTGGTCACAGCTGTGTACTAGGACCCATAGCATAGGATACAGCTGTGTCCAAATCCATGAAACACATTACAGATCTGAACACTGCGTATTCTGCATAAGCCCTTATTTTTAAAGCCAACATTGTGATTAGTTAGAGGGAACTCAGTGCCCAGAGATCAGCTTTAAGTCATTATTCCAGTGTTAATAATAGTAATTTTTATACGGTTTTATTTTTTTTCAACACATCTGCTCTTCCCAATTTTTTTCTTATCGTTTGAAATATAGTGATTTTTAGATGAGTCCCCACAGGGAACTCTGTTAGCTAAATGTTTGCTTAGGTTCAGCTGCAAGCAGGGGGCAGCGAAATACAAATATCATATAAAAATGACTGCGATAATGACTCAAAAGTATTCGCTCACTGAACACATATTATACTTTCCTTTATTTGTCAAAAAATGATTGGAGAAAATCTTTTCTATAAATATGTTTACAATCAGGCAGTTTATAGAAGATACTTGACAGTGATGAAGAAAGGAGAAAATAACGAGGGAGAAGAGAAACCAGTTCAGCAAGTATTTCTGTGGCGTGTCGAAGCATATTAGTCTGCAGTCCGCAGTTAAATACAGTACAAGTGAATGCTTTCTTATTTACTAAATAGTAATTTATACTGACATAGCTAGAGGGGGCTGTTCTTACCCTTGGTGACCTCATGTTCTACTTGACAAAGCATGTGGAAGGATAGGTATAGCTTTACTTAATTCTTAATCAATTTCCCACCTTTTACTCACAATTGCTGTGGAAGTAACAATAATATTACATTACACAGTACAAGCCTGCACATTTGAAACTTCAATCCTGGTTCCTCCTTTGATGTCGATTTTTTGTTTTTTTTTCAACCTAGTCACAGATATTATGTAAACAGTTATCTTAATAGACTGCAACCCTAGTATTAATAGCAGCAAGAATAGCATAGCATAGGACACCATTCACAATACCAAGGACAGGTATCCATTGCAAATAAACAATAGGGCAACCATTCACTGGATTCCTGAGAAGGAGTTGAAGAGAACCTGTAGAAAGCCAAAGTCAAACAGACTAAAAGCTGTAGCAGATAGGAAATGTCAACAGCTTGTATAGGTTTTTGTTTTGTCAAACAAAGTACTAATCTAGCACCACTTGGAGCATCCTTCCAAGTCTCTCCCTGTTCTCATAATGGGTAAGAGCCGACCAGGGGCGGACTGAACATTTGGAAACTTGGGCACTGCCCGAGGGCCCGGGGTCAGTAGGGGGCCCCATGAGGTGCCCCTGGTACCTTTTTCATAGGCTTTTATGAGTTTGACCAAGGACACAGGGGCCCCATGATCCCCTATTGCCCGGGGGCCCCAATGAGTTGTCAGTCCGCCCCTGGAGCCGACCCTTTTTTTTAATCCCGCAATGCAATGGCTGTTCAAGCCACCTATCAGCAGGTCCAGTCATGTGCATGTGGGGCTTGCCTATTGCTATGCAAATACCCACTTTTAGAGAACGTCGGTCTACGCATTTCAGGAGTGCTTTGGGCAATGTTGGAGGAACAACAGAAACAGGTATGAGCATGCAGTGCACACTGTCAGCAATCAGCTACGGCTTTTGTCCAGCAGATGTCCATTTAGAAGCTCCTGTTTGCTGAGGCAGAAAATCCCCAAAACTTTGTGGAGCCCGGGAAGCCGCACATCTTATGTACGCCTGCCAATATAACTGAATGTCTGTATGTGGCCATGCTTGGGTACCTATGTATGGTGCTTCTTCCTCTGGCAAATTTGGGGAGAATTGTTGTACATACATGTTCGGGTACAAGGCAGAAGCCATCGGTGTCTACCCAAACATGACCACATCCAGTTTTTCGTTTGTACTGGTGGCTGTACATGGAATGCGCAGCTCCCTGAACACCAGAGAGCACCTTAGATTTTATGCACACAGGAGCTACTAACCGTCTGTGTGCATGAGGCCTATAAGGTGACTGTAGACAACGAAGGCAGGCTTATCTAATAAAGAGATGCAAAGAGCAATGATGATATATAAACGCTCCTAAACAATAGCAATCACTCATACCTCATATCAGTCAGATCAGCTTGGTTGCTATGGGGTTGATTTACTAAAGCTGGAGCATGCAAAATCTGGTGCTGCATAGAAACCAATCAGCTTCCAGGTTTTGTTGTCAAAATGTAATTGAACAATCTGACAACAGAAGCTGATTGGCTACCTTGCACAGCTGCACCAGATTCTGAGAGCTCCAGTTTTAGTAAATCTCCCCCAATGGGTTACTAAATATTATCCCTGCATTTATATAACATAACCCTGTCTAAGCCTTCTTTTAAAGTGGTAGTAAATCACATATAAGAAAAAAAATCCCCTGCAAGGAAATGTCATACTGTGCTAGTATACATCACATACTAGCACATTATGAAGGACTAACCTTAAAACAAAGCCCTCCAGCGGCGCACTGTCACCGCTGCAGAGGCTTCCATCTTCACCCGGTCTTCCTTCCAGGTTCACGAACTCCAGCCATCTGACTGGCTGAGCCGCGATGACGTCACTCTTGCGCATGTGCGCGGGAGCCCCAGGCCATGGCACAGTACCTCTGAAGGAACGGAATGGGTATTCTGTTCCTTCAGAATGCATGTGCGGGTTCTCAAAAAGAGCAAATATCTCCTAAATGGTGCACATTTAGGAGATATTCAATTTAAGGTTTAAAAGGTAAAATAAAGAGTTTACTACCACTTTAAAGATCTGTAAAGCATAAGGCTGGCCATAATTCGCTAAAATGTCATCTGGTTCCTGCTGAATTGGATGAAATTTTAGCCATTGGTGGCACTGAAGCTCAAAAAAAGTCAAATCAACTTAGTCGGCTGGAAAATTATGAGCCGAACAGTGACTGCATCCTATCAGGTGAAGTCACTGATTGGCCCTGCGAGTGCCGCAGCTGCCTGGGTACCATAGTCTGCAGTGGAGATTCCTCCATCCATGTTGTTTAGTTTGGATGGGGGACTGATTTTGTTCTCTCTTCTTACGCCCATGGGTTGAACAGAGGAAGTTCGAGCCACCTAGGGAAAATCAGATCGCCATCAGATTTCCTTAGTAAGGTGACGGATTCTTTTAAACCAATTGCTAAGGGTTACGGCAGTATTTTACAAAAGCAAAGGCTGACACGTGTTCAGTGCTTACTCTTTCATGTATTTTATAGGTTACATTGTCATTGATGCTATTCAATGTTTCGCGACCATGTTTAGAGAAGTGTTACACCTAGCAATCACCTACATTCTCCCTTTCTTCCATACTGTACTGGAAACATGAAAGGAACCATCTCATTAATTGCTATGGGCATGAAGAACAGTTATCTCTGTAGGCACCCACTGACAACACAATCCAACACGTCTTTGGCAGCATACAGGCCATTTGGCGTTGTGTGTAAGGAAAACATATCACCAACCGTCAATGCCTGTCTTAGAACCTTCTGAAAGGCTTCCTGTAGTTTTCAAAGTCCAGCTGGCACCTGTTTAACAACTGGCTGTGTATGCACATCATAAATCATTATGTAAGCCTGACTGACAGTACAACAGAGTAAGTCATTTGGCTTCACCAAGCTGCATAATGGAAGAAGCTAATCATTCCTCCCCATCATAGGATACTTTGTCGTGCCCTATCAATTTATTCGGCAGGTAATGTACACCTGTACAGTCAGGTTCCCGGCAGCAATGCTTCAAACCACAGACTGCGACAGAGGGTGGGTCTGTCTTGCTATGTGAAGGCGAGGCGTTAGACAAACAATGAAGAAGCCTGTAAAATATTTCAAGGCAAATTAAAATTTTGAGTGATGTCATTTCTTTTGCTTTTTTATTTATTTTTTTTTCTTAATTGATCTGAAAATGCAAATTACATATTTGGATTACTCGAGTGAATAAAGGAATATTTATCTGCCGTTTACTGCTTCTGACAGATTATATGACAGTCAATCACAAATGCATATAAGATGCACAATTAGTAAATTGGATGCTGACAAGTGTCTTTTTTTACCTTTGGTACGGAAGTGTTTTCCATCCGATTTAACCAATGCGTCTATGAAAGCCTTTTCCTTTTTTTTTTTTACATAAAAACTAATTTCATCACAGCCCGCTTAATGACATCAAATGGTACAAGCCAATGGTCTCCAAACTGTAGCCTGAGGACTGTATGCAGCCCTTTACTTGCCTTTACCTGGCCCTTCTTCCCAACTGACATTAACAATGGGGCATAACTGCTGTTACTGACACCAACAGTGGGGCACTTTTCCGCCCACTGACACCAACGATGGAGCACTATTCCTTTCACTGACACCAATGATGGGGCACTCTTCCTCCCACTGACACCAATGATGGGGCACTATTCCTCCAACTAACACCAATGGCGGGGCACTAGTCGTCCAACACCAAAAATGGGCACTCTTCCTCGCACTGACACCAATAATGGGGTACTATTCCTCCCACTGACACCAAAGATGGGGCACTATTCCTCCCACTGACACCAATAATTGGGTACTATTCCTTCCTCCTAACACCACTGATGGGGCACCATTCCTCCCACTGACACCAATAATTGGGTACTATTCCTTCCTCTTTAACACCACTGATGGGGCACCAATCCCCCAACTAACACCAGTGACGGGGCACTCTTCCTGGAATATTATTGATTGGGCATAGTTACCAACACTAGATCATTTTCTACTCCCACTGACCACAGTCCAACCCAGCTAAAGTCTAAAGGATAGCAAACTGGCCCTGTTTAGAAAGTTTGGAGACTCATGGTATAAGTAAAGACAAAATAGTTTTAAGCGAATATACGTTTTGTGAATACAGCAAGGTTGATATGCAGGCATTACAAAAAAGTATTAGGGCCTATTCACACTTGTCTGTTTTGATGCAGCAGAACTCTTGCATTTTGATGCATGAAAATTCATGTCAAGGGGAAATCCCATTCCTTTCTACGTGGCTGGACCAAACTGCTGCAGTGAAATATTGGCCATACCCAGTGAAAATTTCAGCCAGTTGCTAATGCACTGGCTGAAATTCATTTTGTGGGTGGCCCTGTTGGCCTCCTCCTGCCCAACCTCCTTCATTTTAAAAATCGAATGAGGCGGTCAAACAGCAGCATCATCCACTCAGATGCAGCCGCTGTTTAGGTATTCTGGTAGTCGCCAGCAGCTGTCAGAATACAATAGCCTGGAAGGCAAATTCAGCCAACCATGCTGTATAGCATGGATAGAGGAAGATTTTTCTTCATTCAGCCTTCAGTGTTTGGCCAGCCCAAGGAAACTCTTTGGGCCCATTAAAGCTGGCCATACATTATACAATTTTCTTATTCCGTTTCCTTTAGATTAACCTGACTGCATACAAATTGTTAAGGCTTGACCTCACATTATATGGTTTTGGTAGATCTAAAGGAAAATTGTACAAGAAAATTGTATAATGTATGCACAGCCTTAAACCTACACAAAGGCATTAGAATGCACAATGAGCAGTGAAATCCCAAATGAAGTAAGATTCATTAGATTGTAAGCTCCGAGGAGCAGGGCCCTCATATCCCTCTTGTATTGAACTGTATTGTTGCTGTATTGTCTCCCATTATAATGTAAAGCGCTGTGCAAACTGTTGGTGCTATATAAATCCTGTATAATAATAATAATAATAATGAAGTAAGACATTGCAACACATCAAGTAATTCTTTACTGTTCTGATAACAGTAAAGTGATGGATGTTTTTCACATCCTGATTGCTTTTTTGCTGAATAACCCCAACAGTTAGATAGGATTGGAGAATGAAAAAATATATATATATTTTATATATCCTAGCTGAACTAGTAACCAGATTGCTCAGAATATGTGTACAATTTTGTATCCACAGTTTAACCTCTATGTGTTGCATGGAGCATCTGCTCCTCTATATTGAAGTTGTGCTGTTTTGTACCACTGTAATCCCAAATTTCTACTGTATTGTAACCCTAGATGCTTTTTTCTTTTCTTTTCTTTTTCGATGACTTTTGTGGGTATTTGTAACAGAACTGTTAATATTGTTCATTTTTTAAGACCTGGCCTATTTTACTTTTTTCATTTTACGGGTTTATGGAAACAATGTGGTTTTACCATAAAAGAATATAGTAAAATTTCTGTTCAATCCTGTTACTGCTGATGGGCGAGTTCCAGGTTTGCTAGAGGTGCCTCTAGGCAGAATAGAGTTTTAAAAGACAGGTCAACCCATGGTTGTCTACACAGGCTTAGGGTAACCCACAGGCATACCTGCATTTTTCTATCCATAAGTAGTTGGATTGGGTTACAGCTGACCATACACACTATTCACTCATGCACACAATCCCCCCATCCGTTCTTAACAGCATGGATAGAGAAATCTTCAGTGACGACTCTTGTATTCTGATATCTGGCTCCCGTGGTTGTTAGAATGCCCATACAGTGACTGGGCATTTGACTGGCTAGAGTCACTGTTTTCCGACAATTTTCCTCTTGGATTTTCCATGTGACGTTTGTTGAGCCTGGTGGTGTTGGCAGGACCACTCAAGATTAGGATTTCAACAAATCACAAGAACTAGCCAAATATGTTAAAGATGCCAGGAACAATATATACAGCAATTGTCATACAGTGTCATTTATTTTACTACTGGTATACCCTATTTTTTTTCTCAGCAGCCAATTAGAAGCCTTGAATTGCTTACAGTGTGGAGCATAATAAAAGCTGACTTCCAATTGGTTGTCAAGGATTGCTACTGCACGTAACAGCTCTTTGCTCATTTTTAATACATGAAACCACTTGTTTTGATTTTTTTGTAATCCATAACCTCCACATTTTTCTACCCCTGGAGATGATGCAGTAAATTCAAGTCTAAAATCGGAAACAGCTAGGATTGTATGATATAGCATTATTTTGTGTCGGTTATTATCCTCTGAACAAGCCTGCATTGTTAGGCTGTAGCCTTTACGGGCCAGAGAGAGAGAATGACCTCTGCAAAGCCCCAGGATCAGAAACAAAATGAATCTCCTCTGTAATATGGATTGCTATGCCCTGCAATCTTCTATCAGCATGCTAACATTTTTGTTCTTGGAACATAATAAAAACAAAGATGGAATTTGCAGACAAAACATGAAAAGGTGTGTTAAAATATTCATATTCCGACGGACAAATAGATAGCATTTCATTAAAGGGAAAATGTGTGCTACCAGGCACACTGAAAGTGTATAAACACCAGCAACATATGAATTCCATCTAGAACACACAGCTGCTGGCCCCATTGTCCATTCATAACATATGAAAACATTCAGAAGGTCTGGATGCCAAATACAATCAGAGAAAGACTTTTCTAAATTTAAATGTAGCAAAAGACTACATTGGTAAAACCCGTTCACATTCTTTCGTAGCGGGAATGAGCGTTCCCGCTATGTGATTTTTCACTGTGTGATTCACACGCGATTCTGCTTGTCGCATAGGGCAGTCCATTCACTTGAATGGGCTGCCCAATGCGTGTTTGTCGCCATAAAAGAAGCTCCTGCGACAAGCTTCGCGCGATTTTTAAAGACACGGTTTGCCATGATTGCCGCGTGATCCTGTTGCACGACAATTGCAGCACATTTGGAGTGCTGAGCTTGCCATGCGATTTGGAATTGCAGTCAAAATCACTCTGGCTCTGCCTGAGATTTCAAATCACAAAAAGTGAATGGAGCCTGAACAAAAACTGTGAAACTCCAATATACAACTTCCTTTAATACACCAAGTTTTTCCTTAAAGCTGAACTCTAGGAAAAACCCTCTTGCATACTGCAAGGGTTAAATACTTGTATGGGTCTAGGGAAGTGGTCTCCAAACTGCAGCCCTTTACTTGCCTTCGTCCAGCCATGGGGCATTATTCCTGCCACCAACACCAACTATGGGGCACTATTCCTCCCACTGACACCAACAATCGGGCATTATTCCTCCCATTGACACCAATGATGAAGCACTCTTCCTCCCACTGACACCAATGATGGGAAACTATTTCTTTCACTGACACCAATGATGGGGCACTCTTCTTCCAACTAACACCAATGGTGGGGCACTATTCCTCCAACACTGACGATGGGGCACTATTCCTCCATCCAATACCAATGATGGGGCACTATTTCTCCCACTGACACCAACGATCGGGCATTATTCCTCCCATTGACACCAATGATGAAGCACTCTTCCTCCCACTGACACCAATGATGGGAAACTATTCCTTTCACTGACACCAATGATGGGGCACTCTTCCTCCAACTAACACCAATGGTGGGGCACTATTCCTCCAACACTGACGATGGGGCACTATTTCTCCATCCAATACCAATGATGGGGCATTGCTTACTTTCACTGGGCACAGTCTGCCCGCACCCTGAAAACTGGCCCTTTGTTTAGAAATTTTGGTCTAAGCGTACTGGAAAAAGCAGTTTTACTTACCAGATCCTCCTCCCCCCCCCCCCCTCCATTTCTAGACCAATTCCTGCAGCCTTTCCTACCATTTCCTCTAGCAGTTGGGTGCCCTCTGATGTCATCAAGTACAATGCCAAGCACACAGCCCTGCACTGGACAAGAGAGTGCTGATTAACATTGTGTACTAACATTGTGTACTACTAAGACTGTCGTGTCCCACATAGGGAAGACTATTCACATGAATGGGCTGCCCTATGCACTATTGTTGCTCCTAAAAGGAACAGGGATCAAATTCTGTCGAGAGCAATTTTACACAAGCAAAATCACAGCAAAGACGAGTTTGGAGTGCCATTCAGGATAAATGGCATCCAAACACACTTTTTGCTGTGATTTGGAATTGGGGGCACAATCGTGGTAATTCATAATTCCAAATTATCCACGTGTGAACTGGGCCTAAGGGGTTGGAGGAAGGGGCCATAAGGTGCAGCAGGCGACACAGGCATCCCACACTCCCGGAAGGATTTTTGCATATTATTATTATAATACAGTATTTATATAGCGCCAACAGTTTGCTCAGCGCTGTACATTATAATGGGAGACAGTACACGAGACAGTACAGTAATAATACAATACAAAAGGGGTTCGAGGGCCCTGCTCCTTGGAGCTTACAAATTAGGAGGGAGGGGATAGTGGTACAGGAGGAAATAGCTGTGGGGGATGGAGTGGTAGGAAGAGTGGAGGAGATCGGCAATTAGGTGAGGGCGGGGTAGGCTTCCCTGAAGAGATGGGTTTTCAGGGTGCGCCTAAAGGTGAGGAGGGTAGGTTACAGTCTGATGGATTGGGGTAGTGAGTTCCAGAGGATGGGGGAAGCACTGGAGAAGTCCTGGAGACGGGCATGGGAGGAGGAGACAAGGGAACTAGGGAGTAGGAGGTCTTGTGAGGAGCGGAGAGTGCGTTTTGGGTGGTATATAGATATCAGGTCGGTGATGTAGTTTGGGGCAGTGTCATGGACAGCTTTGCATGTTAATGTTAGTAATTTGAATTTTATGCGTTGGGCAATCGAAAGCCAGTGGAGGGATTGGCAGAGGGGGGTGGCAGATATGGAGCAGTTAGTAAGGCCGCAGAATTCAGGATAGACTGAAGTGTGATGAGGTAAGCCGGTGAGGAGGGAGTTACAGTAGTCAAGTCGTGATATAATAAGGGAGTGAATGAGTTGCTTAGTAGTTTCTGGGGTTAGGTTAGGCATATATATACATAGATATATATATATACACACACACATTGTGTATGTATAGTGTTTTAGTACTAGCTATGACTGCTCAGACAGTAGCGTCAGTTACTAAACTAAAGACCAAATAACTTTATTTAGGTCACTAAGCACATCCTCAGAAAAACGTCAAGGTTTTCTGAGTAGCGGCAGCCCAGACCATGAACGCCAATCATGAAATCCTGAGTTGGCAAAGCTCCCAAATCGAAAGCAAAATGACATTTAATTATGACTAGCCCAAAGAAAAATCTTGAACTGCACACTCCTACAGCTATTATATATGCAGTCTCCAAATCTATAAGAATCTACATCGGCTGAAGCTTTGTGTGCCAAGAATAGGCTCTTTTTTTTTCCATTCTTACTTAGTGTCACTTTCAATAAAATGTAGTTTTTGCAATATGTACATTTACAGTGCTTCTCTATTCCCTTGAATTTTCCAATACTGCTCTCCAGCAGGCCTGCAAGATTTGTTTGAATACCCGTCTCCTTCATAATATCCCCTTCAGACTGCGGCGTGAGATGTCTGGCCCACTGTTCTGTGTCTGACATCATTTAGGTCAGAATATATGTAGTTTGTTGATACTTCTACAAATTAAAAGGCTTTTTTTTTTTTTTTTGCGGAAAGTGCACACATTCATGACACAGATTGAAAAGAGCATGGCTTGTCAGCCTGGGAAAGCTAGAAAAGGAACCTAATATTTATACCATGCCTTAAATCAGCTGCTTTGTAATTAACAGCCGTAACCCACAATGAAATACTGGGTGTTGGCCAGTACAGCTGCCAAAAACAGAAGAAAAATGTCTTGCACTTTGAAATCGATTCTGAAAAATCAGGAAGGAGAACTGATGATTATCACCTACAGTAATGTGAATATTATCTAAAGATTGCTATACTTTGATTATACAGTGTGTTTCAAGCCACTGATAAGGAACAAGAATGCATTTGGGCTGGTAATTAACTGAGTCAACGTGTGACTCACACCGTCCTAGCAATTCTGTACACTTCAACCTTTTGCTGTATGGCAGATGTTACCATGCAGTTCAGAAAAAAGTCATGTCACAGAGTGAATAAAGAGGCAATAGCTAGGCAAATGTTTTCCATTTTGCTGTACAGTTTGCAATCCTCACACTATGTCATCAATGTGACTAATTATACAAGTTCTCATTCATTAGAGGATTCCATGTGAATTGAAACGCCTTTAGAGAAACCCTACCCACAGTAGTTCCCATTGACAGCCATGTTATCTGCAAGGTTGGACTTCATTGTACCAAGCACTGCAAACAACTGAACGGAACAGGCCCTCTGAAATCTGGAAATAATCATTTCATTATAATATTACCCAGTCATTCCATTTATATCTGAATAGATAGAATTTAAGCAGGCCTATTAAATGGCAGTCAACATATGTGCACAATTTCAACGCTGAAATATCTTTCCTGTGAACTTTTGTAACATGGACAAGTAAGCTCAGGTCATCCAAACACGCATTATAATGTTTAGGAAGAAGAGAGAGGGGAGCGCAGCAAGACACCCCTGGTGCTGGCCCAACCCCAAAGGAAGCAATAGGGTTGATTTACTAAAGGCAAACAGAGTGTTCATTGTGCAAGTGCAGTTGCACTCTGCAAGGGAATGTTCCCCCAGAGCATAGAGAATGAGGAGAGGTTTGCTGACTTCCATCATCCACTCATGTGCAAACATGGATATTCTTTGCAAAATAAAGCTAGCCATAGGCAGTTCAAAACTGGGTTCAATTTGAACCATGTATGGGCAGGCTGAATATTCTCAAGGAGATCGATCGACCAACTTGGGTACAACCAGCCGGTCTGATTTTACATGCGATTATTGTAGCTACTAGCAGTAATCACTGTGTGTTCAACCGGCAGGGACAGCTCCCCCCAGCACCCTGACAGGAGAACACAATAGGAAGCAGGAAAAAAAATCGCTACATCTATGGCCAGCTTACATTTCACCACATTTACTAGGCTCTAGGGAAAATTTGCTTACAGAGTGCACCTCCGTTTGTAAACTGAACAGTGTATTTGCCTTTAGTAAATCAACCTCAATGTGTATCTGGCTGCTGTTTGGGGAGATGAGTATCTCTCTTCTATGAATACTCTTAGGCAGCCCACAGAATAAACATTTTTTTTGTTCATCCAGCAGATTGAACAAAAAAAATGACTTGATTCCCTCATCCACACTCATTGTGGATGGGGGAATCCTTCTTGTTGAGTCATTGTATTCTGACAACAGGGAGACCAGAATACACTGATTGATTGGGAATAACCCAACAGGGTGGTATACAACCATTGTCTTCATACACTGATTGAAATTTAGCCAGTACAGGAGGAACCGTACAAATTTCAATCCATGTATGGTCAGCTTTAGTCTTCTAAAACAAATAAATTGCAAATAAAGGTTGATAAGTGGATCATGGGAAAAATAATCTCACATTTTTGCCTTGAATGGCCAAAATGAAAGGTTCTCTCGGGAGGCTAATGTCTTCCCCACCAACTAATACACATCTTTTGTTTGTGCTATCAGGGGCGGACTGACCATTTGGAAACTCGGGCACTGCCCGAGGGCCTGGGGTCTGTAGGTGGCCCCATGAGATGCCCCTGGTACCTTTTTCATAGGTTTTTTTGAGTTTGGGCAAGGACACAGGGGCCTCATGATCCCCTATTGCCCGGGGGCCCCATGAGTTGTCAGTCTGCCCCTGTGTGCTACCTCTGCTGTGTTCGTCTATGATAGCCCTCAGAAATAACTTGTACATTGGGTTATGTGGGAACATCAGACCCTATGCCCTTATTCCCAGGATACACTGTCAAGTGGGGATAGAAAAATAGTCATCAATGCCATAAAAGCTCAGACACAGACCAACATGGAGCTCACACAGCTACTGAACACAGGGTCAATGAATGGAACCACAGTGAAAGAATCAGTAAGAAGAGATTTGGCTTGAATGGACAAAGTGGCAGGTTCTCTTTAAAGATAAAAATTTTACCCAAGCCAACTGTGGCTCTCACTGCCCTGAAAAATATATTTGCTTCTGCCTTTTGCTATATATGGGAGGCAGCTATATAATTATTAAAAAGCTCTACTGATGACAGTTAAAGAACAAAGGCCTTCCCAATAACTGGCAAATGTTCTCCTTTTTGCTATACGGCTTGCTATGCCCTAATCAAAATGCACAGCCATTAATAAAAGCCTCATTAGGTTTATCAGCCTCTAATTTACTTTATAGGCTGATTGCCATGATGCAGTCGGTCTTCACACTGTTACGGATTTGAAAGGCTTGAAAACATTATAAGTCCACTTTTTCTAAGCTGCCAGAGCTGGTGCATTGCACATCGCTGTAAATGAATGCAGACAAGTGAATAGCATTGTAACAGCATACTTCGTCATTTCTGTAGAGAAGACATAAACAGGATTACCGGGCAGCTAATGGCTAAAATGCAATCCACCTTCCTTGGATAGCATTCGTGTTAGGCTATGTTGACGCATTTATGTAGGGCGCATAACCGAGTTTGTGATGTGGCACAGGCCAGATGTGGAAAAGAAAATAGTCAGGAGTTGAAGGAAATGAGAGTGTGCTGCTCAACATCAGCTCTTAAAGTACTGTAACCTTCCTTTTGTATAAATAAGCATGTAGGCCAACGCCATTCACTTTACTGCTTTTGTTGTTTGAATGCCATACATATGCACTATTCTCCATCTGAAAGGCTGGCAAAGGCAATAAGGCTGCTGTGAAGGCATGTGAATGTTCTTTCCTCCATAAACCGAATGAACAACCCTTGCTATACATCACTGCAAAGCATCGAGCTAGACTTGTAGCAGTTCATAAATTAACCCTTTTCCATAATCAGTAAGTCTCACACTTTTATGCACTATTAAGGTATAGAACGGGATAACCGTGATTAAAATGTTACATGATTTGTCCGATTTACCTTTTACATGACTTTTGATCCATAATCAAGAACATTCTGCATTTTTTTTATGAGACCCATAATTTGACATTTTCCCTTTTTTTTTATAAAGCCGACCACTTAGATAAAAATAACTCCGCTTACCTATATGAAGTGAAACGACTATCTCACTAAAGACTTTCCTCCATAATTTTCATTGAAAATGTTGCTGACAACTTCTGCCACTCTAAACCAGACATAATCCATTTATTTCAAACAGCGGCTAGAGAAGATACTTTCCTCAAAGTAGTATATTTTTCTCATTTTGCCACACTGCACTTTTTTTTTTTGGTCTTAATCTACTTTTCGCATGGTTTGCCCACATATTACAGCTTTCCATTCTGAACTTGTATAAAATATAGAGAAATCAAGTGGCATAAAAGCTGAAATTTACTAAACGAGGTGTTTGTTTAACTTGCCTATTTTAAGCTACCCTATTTGAGCAACACTAAAGTGGTAATTGCTAATTTTATTTATTTTTTAATTATAGGTACTTATATAGCGACAATAATTTACACATCAGTCCCTGACCTCAATCTGGATATATACACAGAAATCAGGCTGCCTGACCGGATTAAGTCATGAACGGGAGCAGATTATTTCCCAGACTTAGCTTTACGTGTATATACATGCATTGTAAGGGGGACCAAGAAAAAGTTGCTTGATTGCTGCATGCATAAGTAGATTTCGGTCCTGGTAAACACAAGTCGTCATCCTGTTTGATATCCTAGGCTTATACCCTTTATGTGTTCATCGGTCAAAGGGCGAAAATGACGGTACTCGTCATCAAGTGTTATTGAAGAACGTTGAAACGGGAAATCTTTAAACAGATAGCTACTCTGATTTCTGTGCTCTCTGTCTTACAGGTGACTTTTTTTAATTCTTCACTGTCACTATAACTAACAGCATCTAAAATGAAACGCTAAGGTATCTGCTCTTGGGTTTCAAGCAACAAAGAAAGATGTAAAATCCTGGAAAGTTATCCAAGTCACTCTGCCAAGAAACATGATTTAATGAAATCATCTGAGACACACTTAATCAAAAAAGTGTGTTTAGGATTATTTGTGCAGACAGAACAGTTACTGTGCTAGCTTCTGTGTTTTCTCCCCGCCTGGGCTGTTCTTCCACCATAAAGAATTTCTTTCTAACAGCACACAGCCATTCGGGCTATAAAACAAATATCCCCCTCTTCTGCACCTGTACTACTACATCTCAGCATGGAGTTTAAAGCCCTTCTCAGCATCATTCTTTAGGGTGTCTTATGTCTGTAGTGACAAAGTGCAGGGGAAAACAAAAGCAAAAGTCTTTTCTTTCTCCCTTTTACAGGGCTGTTTGAGGAGGAGAGCAGAAGTCAGGAAATCATCTTTCGTTTTACTGCCTTGCTGCATAACAAAACCAATGGCTTTAAACAAAGCCGTGCCTGATGCATTTAATGTGACATTCTGTGCTGCTCTTAAACTAGTGAATCCCTCCCCCAGCTCTTACTTTATTCCGGCAGGCAGAAGATTTCCTATAATAGACAGAAAGGCATTTCCCAAACTATAGTAAGAACTTGCCTTCCTGATAAATGTCTATCTACAATACACTGTGACAAGCTTGTTTAAACTCATCCTTAAATGTAATGCTGGCAATTAGGAGTTATTATTTTTATTTTTTATAAAGACCTTTGTGTTCTTCTATCTCATACCTTATCCTAATCTTGTTTTTTTCCTGATTTTGGGTTTGCCAGGATACAACACAGATTTACAGCGCAGGCAATTAAAAATGAACTGCCACTTCATAGCTTTACAGCCTCAGCAATTATAATAAAATTGCTCCTACTACTATATGCTAAAAAAAAAAAAAAAAAAAAACCAGAACAAATGATACATACTGTTGCCTGCTCTTTCCGAGGCCTAATGCTACAATAATGGCACTCAAGTACACTGGTAGTACAGCCCCTATTACTACCATTATTAATGCTGTTAATGTTACTATAAAAAACTACTATATCTTTTGGTAATATGTCTTTATCTGGTGGTACATAATTCCTACGTGCTTACTGAATAAAGCAGTGAAAAGAGCAGTTAAGGTGTGCAAAGCATAGTAGTAGTAGTAATAGAGTAGTAGTAGTAGTAGTAGTAGTAGTAGTAGTAATAGAGTAGTAGTAGTAGTAGTAGTAGTAATAGAGTAGTAGTATTAGTAGTAGTAGTAGTAATAGAGTAGTAGTAGTAGTAGTAGTAGTAGAGTATTAGTAGTAGTAGTAATAGAGTAGTAGTAGTAGTAGTAGTAGTAGTAATAGAGTAGTAGTATTAGTAGTAGTAGGAGTAGAGTAGTGGTAGTATTAGAAATATTCTAGCCTTCGTCAACCTTTTTAACCCCTGAAATATTTTTTTGCCTTGAGAAAACCCCTTCTAATAATTACTCTATATTTACACTGCACATTACTGTAGTGTGATGGTCAGTGTGAAGAATGCTCCTTACATTTGTGGTCACTGGGAAGAATTCACTTCTTACTAATAGCTAAAAAGATCATTAGTATCAGTGGTTACTCATCTGAGAAGGAGAAATTGCTTATTGCCCAAGGAACTCCTAGCAAACTCTGGAGGAACTCCAGAGTTCCATGGAACCCTGGTTGAGAAATCCTGGGCTAGATCAACGGAAATCACTTTAAGGAATAAACTTGTCAAGAAATAACAGCTCTGATTAGCTATAGGGCACTAACTTGAGTAATATGGGTTCATTGAGTAGGTTTGACATTGGGGTTAATTTACTAAAGGAGCAGAAGCACTTTACCTTCACTTTTTTAACCTCTGTTAAAGTGAACACAGATTCACCTTATACACCAACATTCACTCTGTACAGCCTGCTAGGTGGATAGCCTGCACTCTTAGTAAATCAACCCTAATGCTGCTGCCTACACTACAACACTGAACTTGCCTAACATATAACAACTTTTCTTATGGTGACCAGACAAGTGAACCCCATCTGGCTGCTATAAGTTTGCATCATCGCTACACATTGGGGTTGATTTACTAAAACTGGAGAGTGCACAATCTGGTGCAGCTGTGCATGGTAGCCAATCAGCTTCTGACTTCAGCTTGTTCAATGAAAAAAAAATGGAAGCCGATTGGTTTTTATGCACAGTTGCACCAGATTGTGCACTCTCCAGTTTTAGTAAATCAACCCCACAGTATTTTACTATATAAACCGGTGCCGATTATCATGTCATTTCATGGAATAAAACCAGCAGCATCCACCATTAAAAAAAAAAAAAAACATGAACCATGAAAAAAACGTGCTTCTGATTGGCTACTGTAGGTTTAGCATCTATACAACTAGCAGCTCGGCACTAGAAATGACTTTCCCCCCAGCCAGAAGCAGACAAGCCGTTTTTCCATACTGTTTAATCCTTGCCTCCACATTGTGTGCAGGATTCACACAATACACAACAGCCCCAAGCAAGGCCTTTAGTTTCAGCAAACCCATTCAGATACCTGTCACTTCTAACATCAAGCTAATCTATGTGTTGCTATGGTTGCACCCTTTATCCTCCTTTACATTTTTTGTGATTGCGTGAATTTGTGAAAAGCAGAAAAATGGTGGTTTTATTGCCATACAATCAGATTACTGCCGTTAGTTTCTCCATGCCCTTTTTCTCCACACTTCAATCAAAAGGGATCAGTTTCTTTAGACGTTGTCCTTGATTTAAATCACCTCTGTATAGATCTAGCCCGAGTTGTAATCCCCTTATTAACTATGACCATGGGTTGATTTGCTTAAAAATAAAAGCAAATTGTGTCAGCTTTGTTTTTTAAAGCGAACAGTACAAAATGGATTACTAAAGAAAATCGGCAGATTTCACACAGCTAGCGTGGTACTGAATATAAAATAAGAATTAAACAAGTCAAACAGGAAAGATGTGTGAATGGTTTACATTTTTCTTTATGAGACAAGGCCCAAATTGCTCACGTCTTTTGTCTTGCTGGACTCTAAGGAAACAATGAAGCCACAGGAGCTTATCCAAGTTTTTTTTTTCTTATGGTGACCATTTGCTTTCCTGTACTACAGGGGTAAAAAAAAAAAAAAAAAAAAAAAGTACATTTCAAGAGTTGAAATCTGGATGTAGGCCAATGGATCTGCCTATCTGAGTCCAAATATTTTAAACACTTGAACACACCCATATTAATCACCTGAATACCATACAAAGAATGAGCTCAAACAAAGTCTATTAAAATGTATGATAGGTGACCTGAAAAACAGGTTTACCGTATGTCAGCCATGGAAGGAAAAGATTAGGCCTACATGGACGCTTTAATCCTGGGCTTTCATGAAGGCAACTTTCTTCAAGTGCAAGGAATGTAAAAGGTAATAGCACCTTTGTGTGGTGAGAAGTATGGCCATCAGATATTTTACCCTGTCGATTAAAAAGAAATGAAGGTGCCATTTTGTGCCTTGAACCAGTATGTATGTGCAATTACTAGTCCACTGAAAGTTTTATCCTTCTCAGCAGTGAGTTTGGTCGTAATAAATGTTGACAAAATAAGTTCAAAATGGCTGCCGTAACTTCACGGAGGGACTCTTGAGGGATAATTCTTATTGCTACATGCTAAAAATATGCCTTACTAAAATATTATGCTGTTATCGCTGGCATATTTGCATATCATTAAGGGCATGAGCGCAGCAAAGTAGGTTACAAGACAAGTGATACCCTGTAACTGAAAAAAAAAAAAAACTGAATGCTGTCATTAAACTTCTGTTAAATAAACACGCCTGACCTACTTTACAATGTTCTTACGTGTGTAGAATTGCCTTTAAACTATAGATCCTCACTAGCAAAGTGACAGTTTTTCACTTCTTATTTGCCAAGCAATCATGACGTAATTTGTGCTCAAACAGGGAGGCAAAGTCAGTTTATACGCCTGTAATCAAAGCTTGCAATAAAATGCAAACCATCAAGCCGATACACTAAAAACAGCAGCTGAGTCGCAATTGCCCTTTGAGCTCTCTGAAAGTGTGCCTTATTATAAACGATACAAATAAACAGCTTCTTGCTAGATAATGTGATTAAATTATGCTGTTATAATTCGCGAAGGGTTACATTTGATGGACCTGGATCTATTTTTTAAACGAAGTTGGCAACTAAATTTAATTATGCAGCTGTATGACCTATTGTTTGTCCACGCTCGAGAAATCCACATCACTTACTAATTTTCCAATTAAAATGTAAACTTTATTTGCAACGTATTTCAGGCCTAATTACCTGCTGTAGGTCTGTATATTGTAGTTAGCACAATGTGTAAAAAGGTCTAGTGTTCAAAGAACAAGCAAGAACTAAAAGTAATTGCCAACCTAGTAATGCATTTTTAAAGACGTTTGTGTGTTCTGATAGTTATCAATTTTTTGGACATTCAAATTGGGTTACACAACACCAAACTGCCTAAACATGTTTTGTTTACGTGGAATAACATTGTGGATTGGTAGGGAAGACGGATGAGCTGAAAGTAAACCCTTCAATAAATTAGTGATCAACAAGTAATACATGACTTGTGCAGAGTATACCGATTACTTTCTGCAGTGAGCTATCCAAAATTTCGGAACTAAAAGATTCCACAAATTTCTCCAGTAAGGTAATGTATAGTCACCTATATAGTCACCTACTCGGTGCATCAGACATATCCCAGCATTATTCTATAAAGAACCCCAGTATCATCCATATGGCTATGGTCTTTTCAATACAACTAAGCACAAATCGATACCAAACAACTGCTTGACTTACATCTTTGAAATCTATCACGCCATTCTCTTTAGGGTAATAAGAGGATAAGTAAATCAGGCCTAAGAGGAAATTTTAGCCAAGAATAAATAAATTGCATTGTTCTCTACAGTCCCAGCCACAATCTTAAAGATAATTACTGATTTAAAACAAAGTGCTTTACCTGAGTGAGGTTTACAGATAAGAGGCTTGGAGATAATTACACCAGATAATGTAACAATTAAACCCCAGCTGAACCAAACAAGAAAGATAAAAGGGAATCCATATATCTAAATCGCAGAGTCTTCTGGATGTACTTAGATGTTGGGCCTAATGTGCTTTGCAGGTGTCAAAGCAATGTGAAAGGATAATGAAATAAAGGTGGTCACATTAGACCAACAAAAGTTCGGGTGAGTGAAAAGCAAGAGGTAAGTGCTTACCAAATTACTTTAGGCCGAGCTTATGTTTCCTCAGCTTGGGACAGTAATTGCAAGGGTTAAAAGGGCCATCCCAAGGGAAAGGGTTCCTAAATAAATTCTTGTCTGTAGCACTTTACCAGAGGCTGAGATATGGTTTCAGCGGGTGCTTTGTTCAAGGGCTGGCTCAGTTGTCCTTTGGAAAAGGGACCATTACCTCCGCTTTATGATCCTGACAAAATGTGAGGAATGTGCATGCAAAAGCAGCAACAATTCCACCCCTGGTGCTTTTGCCTTTCTCTCTATTCTATATTAAAACCGACAAGATTAACCTAAATGCAAACTGAAGAGCAGAGTTCAAGGGGGTATTCACATAGCAGTGAATGTTCATTTGTTTACCTACAAAACTCGACTCAAGTATACAATGGGTGGCTGTCTAGTGTAAGTATGCAAGTGAGAAGTCTGCTTCCAATAGACTGGCCACATCGCGGATATTAATACATCTATGCTGCTCTTGTTCCTAAAATGAGGGTACTGATAACATAAAAAATACACAGGAAAATGTAGGATTCAATTAGAATTCAAAAAAGAAATCATCCAGATGTAATGTGAACTGCTGCGCCGCGTTTCTATTTTTATCTAATGTGCATCAGAATATTAGCCAAGCGTAAGTAACGCAAAGGCAGTGGCCTGACATATGCACGAAATGTACATTTTAATGGCACTACTGTGTTTTCTCCAACACGCGCCTAAGATTCTGCATCCAACATGAAAGAGATGTTGTTTCATAACAATATCACTAGTGACAGCCGACAAACTATGAAGAATGTATTTATATCTTGTGCAGTTAATCAAGCACAGCCCTGTTTAGTCAGGAGTATAATGCATCCCCATAATATTGCTTTCAAGGGCCAGAATACCAAAGCAGAGGAGAAGAGGCCCTCAATCTTCTAATTACATGGAAGAGTGAGGATACATTTTTATAACTGGAAATGAAAGTTATTACCCTACTATATCCCCCATAGTCATAGATTTAATGCGCTGCTACAAAATCACTGTACCAAATTCACATCTCATCTGAAAAGCAATGACATTCATATTTAAGCACTGATCCCCAAAGTGGAAAATTACATTTAATATTAAATGATACTTTCAGCTAATGTCCACCTAATATAAAAATATGACTGCCTGTTTTAATTCCCTTACTAACCAAGAGAGTACAAGCCCGACCTATCTTCAGGGTTAATTTCCTCCAACATCAGAGCACACAAGTAGACTACATGCTACTGTACAGTACCCTGTAGGTGCCCATAGATGTCAGATGTTTCTCACAAAATCAGGAATGGTTACAGTCACATACAGAAATGGCCTGCGACCTCTACAGACATCCTTCTGACGCACCAATCTCAGATCTGATTGGGCAGGTTGGAGTTTCTTGGCCAAATGCTATTGCTCCTGTGATCAGGCCAACGCCAGAGATGTCAGAGGAGTCTATGTAGAAGCATGTATCTATATTAGGGGTACATTTATGCCACAATTATTCTAAAGAACAATCAATAGGTGGTCAGATGTTCCAACCAGCTTCTCACATCTATGGGTGTTCTAACCTCCAGAAGAAATAGAGAACACAAGTTTAATTTGCCATGATTAATAGGCAAACCAACCTTAAACACAGACATAGCTTAATTATTTACAAAGAAGCCTCCCTATTTACAAAGAAGCACACCTATTTACAAATAAACCTTCCAATTCACAAACAAACCTTCCAATTCACAAACATGCCCTACAGATTAACAGGAGGACACAGCTCGAAGCATGACCTGAACAAGTGACCTGATTCTGCATTAAAAACTGTCAGTATTGTGCCTCAGCAACCAATCAGATGTTACATTCCTCCATCTGCTCTTTTCCCATGCAAGTTGATACTGGCTATTCTGCAGCAACACGGAGAGTTCTTATTTCAGGTGGCCTGATACATGAGGCCCAAGAGTAGGTAGACAAAAGCTAATAGGCTCATCGGCAGGACCCTATAAAGGTCACCCAGCACTTTTGAATCTTTTGAACAGTAAAATGACTGCGACTATGATAAAAGGACGGATCAAATGCTGGAACTTGGAGCTACAAACTGCAACATTAGGATTCTGAAAACAGCAGGACTGAGCGATGTGCATTGGAAGACTGACCTCTGTAGGCCTGATTTGATCACTGTTCTTGAAATGGAACATTATTTCGAACAAGTGAACCCAATGGATTTGGATGGAAGGAAGATTCAACATTTGCCAACTCAGTAATATAATGGGCATGATTTTAAAATGAAAAAAAAAAAAGAAAAAAAAAGTGACCTACTAAGAGAAGAACTATGTCAGTGCAGGTCTTTTGGTGACATTAGTCCCGATTTGAAGCAATGAGTGCTCATAAAATGTGCTTTTGTTGGAAATCATATCCCCCATACATCAAAGCTTACTTTTACACGACATTAAAATGAAGAGGTGAAGCCCAGTGCTTCTACCCCGGCTGTGCAATGTCAGAGCCCTACTGTTCCCTGAACCTTCTGCCAGGTAAGGGACTGCGTAAAATGACTTTGAAGAAAACAAGCTCCACAATCCAGAGATAGTGGCTGAAGACTGCTTACATAGTTCTATGGCTAGTCTGGAGGAAAAAAAGATACGTCCATCTAGTTCAACTCACTGACTTTTACATATCAGTAGTGAGGCAAAGGGGGGGGGGGGATCAAGGAATGGCCAGTCACCTCCTCCACTCCAGACTCTTGGGGGCATTATCAATAGCAGTGTAATATAAATGTTAAAGACCTCCAGTCTGGTGATAGGCTGATAATCCTTGAGTGCAGTTCAAAAGGGAGCTGGACAAGCAACAGAGCACGCTCTTCACCTTTGGACTCCTTAGTGTCTCCAAAAACTATCACCTAAGACCTCTGATATCAACAGGACTTTCTAGAGGTTGTGGTGGCAAAGTGGTGTGATAATTAGAAGGAATTGATAAGAGAGAGAGAGAGAGAGGAGAGAGAGAAGAGAGAGGGAGATAGAAGAGAGAGAGAAGAGAGAGAGAATGAATGAGAATTACCCCATACCCCCAACAGACTGCCCTAGATCTAACCTCCCCCCAAACAAACTCAACTGATTTGGCACTGCTAAAATGGATTTGGTTCTGCCAAAGAAAGCTTATTTGAGAGAGAGAGAGAGAGAGAGAGAGAGAGAGAGAGAGAGAGAGAGTCAAGCTACATATCTGTGTATATACAATATATAGAGAGAGAGAGAGAGGGAATGGGAGGGAGAGAAAAAGAGGGGGAGAGAGGGAGAAAATAAGGGGAGAGATAAAAAAAGAGGGAGAGAGATAGGGAGAGAAAGAGTCAAGCTACATATATGTGTATATATAATATACATATATATATATAGAGAGAGAGAGAAAGAGAGAGAGAGAGAAAGAGAGATTTACTATATGTAAAGTGCTGTGTAAATTGATGGTGCTATATATGTACCTGTAATATATATATTTTTTTTATTATTATTATTATTTATTAAGCCACTTACATACACATACACACACACATATATATATATATATATACAAAGAGAGAATATATATATATATATATATATATATATATATAATTTATTTTTTTAATTTACACTTTTTTTACACTATATATATAGAATGATGTGGTATGTGTGTGTTAAGTATGGGGATGATGGGGAATGACCGATGAGAAGAATCCAATCTGCTGCTTATGGGATTATGTATAAAATGAGTGATGGGAGAAGAGGAAGAAAAGTTTCCCCCCCTTTGGCCATGTCCCCGGGTGGTGGCAGGCCACAGAGCTCTATGGAGGGAGAGGATGGTTCTCAGCGAGCTCCAACAGTCCCAGTTTCTTGGTGTCACCCGGAGTCCCCGGCTCCATGGCCTGCCTTGTGACACCCTAGGGGCCAGCTCTGAGTAGTCCGGGGACGAGGCTCCCTGCACCCCGGTGGTGATGAGATGTGACAAGCTCCAGGTGCAATGCGGCTCCTCTGGTGTCTAGTAGAAGGGCACCCCCACCCCCCCCAGAGGACACCGCGCCGGTCTAGGTCGGCGCTCCCCTCACACACACACATAGAAGGGGTTCTTCCACTTACTTGGGGTTGGAGGAGTTCCAGTAAATGGGGTCCAATACTAAGGATCTGGAGATAGCAGTCCTGATCAACAGGATCCAAACTCCCAGGCTGTACTTCCACACCGAGTCCCCGGCCAGGGCCATCATCTAGAGGGGGGGCACAGTCCTAGAGAACGGAGACGAGTCGGCCCACAGCAGTCCTCACAAGTCCGGACGGACGATGATCACACACCAACTCCAACCTCAGCCGGTAGTATCCTCCTAGGGCACAGCATAACCCCACACTGAGCCAACGGGGAGCCGCCGTCATCCGATCCCAGATCCTCGGGAACCAGCCCAGCAGCAATCCACACACACACAGACAGAGACACACGTAGTCCAATGAATCCGGAGAAGAGTACAGATCCCCCCGTGTATGAAGAACACTCCGCTCCTCCTCCTCCACCTCCTCCTCCGCTCTACCAGCCGATCCTCCGACTAACCGCGGACAGCGCACCGCTCTATGCCTATAAACTCAGCCCGCCCTCTCCTCACCGCCCCGCTCATTGGCTCACACCCGCCCGCCACAGCCCCATTGGCTGACGCGCACGCCACTCAAGCGGAAGGCTGAGGCTTGTGTGTGACAGGTACAGACCTCCCATACCATCCAACATCAACTCCTCAGCATCCTCTGTGCCCCTCATTAATATTCATGACCTGACCCGCCGACATCCAACTACTTTACACGTCCCCCCCCATCCCTTCACATAGACTCACTTCTGTCTGCACCACAACCCTCATCTGTTGGCTCCTCCATGGACAGATCTCATCAACATCAAAAAGTGTCACACATACAATACCTGCTCTTATCAGGGACTGCGAGCACAGCCATTGTTCCATCAAGGGTTAAAGGGATTGTCCATGGGGTGATCACATCAACTCCATCGCTGGGGTCATCATATCTCTATCCTATCTCTTATGAGGAGGGGGGATCCATACTCATAATCCCATCCCACTGTCTGATCTATGGGGGCATATAGGTATTTACTAAAGGAGAATGCCTGAAGATGGATTATGTCACAACACAATCACAGGAGGTCACTATATAAAAAAAATCAGATTTATTACAGGAGAACACTTTCCATTAAGTTTTATCAAGTTTTATTTTCTTTCAGAATCTAGTCAGAGGAGCTTACTATTTATCCATTTCTAGATATGTATACACCATGCATCAATATATAAAGATCATCTGAGCTATAATGATGGACTGAGTTATACTGTATTGTACATAGGAATATATAATGATGGACTGAGTTATAATGTATTGTACGTAGGAATATATAATGATGGACTGAGTTATAATGTATTGTACGTAGGAATATATAATGATGGACTGAGTTATAATGTATTGTACGTAGGAATATATAATGATGGACTGAGTTATAATGTATTGTACGTAGGAATATATAATGATGGACTGAGTTATAATGTATTGTACGTAGGAATATATAATGATGGACTGAGTTATAATGTATTCTACATAGGAATATATAATGATGGACTGAGTTATAATGTATTCTACATAGGAATGTATAATGATGGACTGAGTGATAATGTATTGTACATAGGAATATATAATGATGGACTGAGTTATAATGTATTGTACATAGGAATATATAATGATGGACTGAGTTATAATGTATTGTACATAGGAATATATAATGATGGACTGAGTTATAATGTATTGTACATAGAAATATATAATGATGGACTGAGTTATAATGTATTGTACATAGGAATATATAATGATGGACTGAGTTATAATGTATTGTACATAGGAATATATAATGATGGACTGAGTTATAATGTATTGTACATAGGAATATATAATGATGGACTGAGTTATAATGTATTCTACATAGGAATATATAATGATGGACTGAGTTATAATGTATTGTACATAGGAATATATAATGATGGGATGAGTTATAATGTATTGTACATAGGAATATATAATGATGGACTGAGTTATAATGTATTGTACGTAGGAATATATAATGATGGACTGAGTTATAATGTATTGTACGTAGGAATATATAATGATGGACTGAGTTATAATGTATTGTACGTAGGAATATATAATGATGGACTGAGTTATAATGTATTGTACGTAGGAATATATAATGATGGACTGAGTTATAATGTATTCTACATAGGAATATATAATGATGGACTGAGTTATAATGTATTCTACATAGGAATGTATAATGATGGACTGAGTGATAATGTATTGTACATAGGAATATATAATGATGGACTGAGTTATAATGTATTGTACATAGGAATATATAATGATGGACTGAGTTATAATGTATTGTACATAGAAATATATAATGATGGACTGAGTTATAATGTATTGTACATAGGAATATATAATGATGGACTGAGTTATAATGTATTGTACATAGGAATATATAATGATGGACTGAGTTATAATGTATTGTACATAGGAATATATAATGATGGACTGAGTTATAATGTATTCTACATAGGAATATATAATGATGGACTGAGTTATAATGTATTGTACATAGGAATATATAATGATGGGATGAGTTATAATGTATTGTACATAGGAATATATAATGATGGACTGAGTTATAATGTATTGTACGTAGGAATATATAATGATGGACTGAGTTATAATGTATTGTACGTAGGAATATATAATGATGGACTGAGTTATAATGTATTGTACGTAGGAATATATAATGATGGGATGAGTTATAATGTATTGTACATAGGAATATATAATGATGGCCTGAGTGATAATGTATTGTACATAGAAATATATAATGATGGACTGAGTTATAATGTATTGTACGTAGGAATATATAATGATGGACTGAGTGATAATGTATTGTACGTAGGAATATATAATGATGGACTGAGTTATAATGTATTGTACGTAGGAATATATAATGATGGACTGAGTTATAATGTATTCTACATAGGAATATATAATGATGGACTGAGTGATAATGCATTGTACATAGAAATATATAATGATGGACTGAGTTATAATGTATTGTACATAGGAATATATAATGATGGACTGAGTTATAATGCATTCTACATAGGAATATATAATGATGGACTGAGTTATAATAATGCATTGTACATAGGAATATATAATGATGGACTGAGTGATAATGCATTGTACATAGAAATATATAATGATGGACTGAGTTATAATGTATTGTACATAGGAATATATAATGATGGACTGAGTTATTATGTATTGTACATAGGAATATATAATGATGGGATGATTTATAATGCATTGTACATAGGAATATATAATGATGGACTGAGTTATAATGTATTCTACATAGGAATATATAATGATGGACTGAGTTATAATGTATTCTACATAGGAATATATAATGATGGGATGAGTGATAATGTATTCTACATAGGAATATATAATGATGGGATGAGTTATAATGTATTGTACACAGGAATATATAATGATGGACTGAGTTATAATGTATTCTACATAGGAATATATAATGATGGACTGAGTTATAATGTATTCTACATAGGAATATATAATGATGGGATGAGTGATAATGTATTCTACATAGGAATATATAATGATGGGATGAGTTATAATGTATTGTACATAGGAATATATAATGATGGACTGAGTGATAATGTATTGTACATAGGAATATATAATGATGGACTGAGTTATAATGTATTGTACATAGGAATATATAATGATGGGATGAGTTATAATGTATTGTACATAGGAATATATAATGATGGGATGAGTTATAATGTATTGTACATAGGAATATATAATGATGGGATGAGTTATAATGTATTGTACATAGGAATATATAATGATGGACTGAGTTATAATGTATTCTACATAGGAATATATAATGATGGGATGAGGTATAATGTATTGTACATAGGAATATATAATGATGGACTGAGTTATAATGTATTCTACATAGGAATATATAATGATAGGTTGAGTTATAATGTATTCTACACAGGAATATATAATGATGGACTGAGTTATAATGTATTCTACATAGGAATATATAATGATAGGTTGAGTTATAATGTATTCTACATAGGAATATATAATGATGGGATGAGTTGTAATGTATTCTACAGAGGAATATATAATGATGGACTGAGTTATAATGTATTGTACATAGGAATATATAATGATGGACTGAGTTATAATGTATTGTACATAGGAATATATAATGATGGGCTGAGTTATAATGTATTCTACATAGGAATATATAATGATGGACTGAGTGATAATGTATTGTACATAGGAATATATAATGATAGCCTGAGTTATAATGCATTGTACATAGGAATATATAATGATGGGATGAGTTATAATGTATTATATATAGGAATATATAATGATGGACTGAGTTATAAGGTATTGTACATAGGAATATATAATGATGGGATTAGATATAATGTCTTGTACATAGGAATATATAATGATGGACTGAGTTATAATGTATTGTACAATTGGAATATATAATGATAGCCTGAGTTATAATGCATTGTACACAGGAATATATAATGATGGACTGAGTTATAATGCATTGTACATAGAAATATATAATGATGAGATTATATATAATGCATTGGACACAGGAATATATAATGATGGACTGAGTTATAATGTATTCTACATAGGAATATATAATGATAGGATGAGTTATAATGTATTGTACACAGGAATATAGAATAGTGGACTCATTTACTAAAAGAGAACACTTTTATTTGAGTTTGTTAAAGTTGTATTACCTTCCAGCATCTAGTCAAAGGAGCTTGCTATTTATACATTTCTATATATGTATGCACCATGCATCAATGTATAAAGATGGACTGAGTTATAATGCATTGTACACAGGAATATATAATGATGGGATGATTTATAATGCATTGTACATAGGAACAGAATGATGGACTGATTGGACACAGGAATATAGAACAGTGGACTAATTTACTAAAGCAGAACAATTTTCTTTGAGCTTGACAAAGTTATATCATCTTTAAGTATCTAGTCATAGGAGCTTACTGTTTATAAATGTTTGTATATGTATATAATATATAGTGATGGGCTGATTTACTAAGGATTGTACATAGGAATATATCAAGATGGATTGATTTACAAAGGGGGCACCTTTCACTGAATTCAATTAAGTTATTTTATCTTCCAACATTTAGCCATAGCAGCTTACTATTTATGAATATTTGTATATACAGACACAATGCATGAATGTTAAATAATGGACTGATTTAAAAAGGATTGTACATAAGAATTTGTAATGACAGACTGAGTTACTAAAGAAGAACACTTTTCAAGCTCAGTGAAGTTTTATTATCTTCCAGCAGCTAGTCATAGGAGTTTCCTATTTATGAATATATGTATATGTATACATCATGCATGAATATATAACAATGGACTGATTTATAAAGATCGATTTTCTCTTCACTGAAGCGCCTTAGAAGTTCTATACGTCTCAATATTATTTATTTTATTTATGACATGTATTTATATAGCACCAACAATTTTCACAGTGCTTGCCATTGCGTTTATTGTACATTAACATCAAATATCTGTATCTGTAATCGCCTCTCATGACTATATAATGATGGCATGATTTATAAAAGATTGTACTTATGAATACATATTGATTGAGTGATTAACAAAGAAAGACACTTTTCAGTGAGTTCAGTGAAGGGGTATTATCTTCCAACATCTAGTTATAAGAGTTTACTATTTATAAATATCTGTATATGCATATGCTATCCATGAATATGTAATGACGGAGTGATTATCAATATCTCTATGGGTGTGAATATATAATAGAGTGAAAGGAGAACAATTTTAACGTAGTTTACTATTTATACATTTTTTTTTTTATTTATTACAGGTATCTATACTGTACATATCTAATCCAATGGTTGCCACTGTGCACATATTAGTGAGAAAATAGGCCCGGGTGTGCAGCAAAGCCTGACGCAATAAAATCTTCACTGTGAATTCACCTCTCAAGATCCTCTTAGGACTATATATTCTTTACATATATATATATATATACTGTATATATAAAATAATGTTTTATATGTATATATAGTATATCACCAACAATTAACACAACAATTTTAATACTGTACATTCACATTGAATATCTATATATGTATATACCATGTATATATGGAATGATTTACAGAGGAGGACACTTTCGCTGAAATTGTATTGTCTTTCAATAATTACTCCTAGGTGTTCCCTATTTCTAAATCTCTGTATATGTATGAGCCAAGCATTAATATCTATTGATAGATTGATTTACGAAGGATTGTACATATGAATATATAACAAAGGACCAATTTACGAACAAATGTATGTATGAATAGATAACGATATACAGCGATGGACTGATTTACAAATACATTTTAACCAATTGTATACAGTAAAATTTATAAAATAGGAAGCGAATGCCAGCATAAGCAAACCTCACACAAAAAAAGCCAAATTAACTAAAAAAAAAAAATATCAAACCTCTGAAAAATATTCTGAACATATTTATTACAGCTATTTATGTAGCACCAACAATTTATGCTTCACTTTAAAAAAAAAGAAGTAAACAAAGTATAAAGTATTGCACATAAAAGGAAAAAAATATCTAATATAAGCACTATGTTTGAAATGAACTCCTAAATTTAAGCCCAAACCTTAATTTAACCCCCATAGTTAATTTTAATACCTAAATATACCCCTTAATCTCCCCAAAGCCTAAATTACACTTCAGCCTAAACCTTAAATCTAAGCCTTGGCCTAACCCTTAAACAGTAAACTTCAATCTCAACATATTCCTGAATTTTAGACTAAACCTAGACTTAAACCCTAACTAACCCATCCCTCAAACCTACTCCTTCATTTCATTTAAACACAACCCTACACTGACCATAACTGTAAATAATGTAATGCCCTAACCCAAAAATTTACACAACCAGAGAAGTTTATCACTACTATTATTATTATACAGTAATTATCCTATCGATAACAGACAGATAATAGAACTTTAATATCCTTGTGCCAAAATGCGTGGCAGACAAAATATTTTCAAGAAACTCTGTGCCCAAATATTGTGTTAAAAACTAATTTGCTTTCAAGACTAATGATCGAGTGATTGGTTAATATATAATATTTTCAAATAAATACATTAATATATATATATATATATAATCAATTATGTGTATTTGAGCATATATACATATATTAAAAGACACATCTAAAACATATAGAGAGTTCACGGCACATATCCTTCCCATAGTGTGTAATACAGTGTGTCTAGACTGTGTAGTGTGTTTCTAGTACATGATGAAGGAATGCAGTGTGTAGAAAAGTTGATTATCACAGATAACCACATTACAGGCCATGTACATAGCAGTGATGAAGTGACAAGCTGGCTTCTCTGACCTCTGTAATATGCAGACTCTTCCTAGAAAGCTTTTCACAGTAGACTGCCTAGGTGCAAAAGACAGTATGGCCATTAGAATGTCCTGCATTAAATTGAATTGTGTGCGAATATCTATCTATCTATCTATCTATCTATCTATCTATCTACTTTATCTTTCTATCTAACTATCTTCAATCCTTAGTAAAATAATAGACTATGGCATTCCCTGGATTTTACAGAAATTCTATTCAGAGGGCCCTTCTATACTCCAAGTGCTGATATAGCAGTAAGTAAACTGCCAGTAAATGAGCCCCAAAGCTTTGGGAAATTGCCTATTTTGCGCAGGTCGGTGAGGTTGGGAAGCAGAGTGCTTGTTGCAGGAGGATGGCGGCTGTGGAAATAAGGGCACAGCTCTGTCTATACACTGTATTAGGGAGCTCTAATTACTGGCGGACATCTACACAGCATCCATCTCAGGCTTAAATCCTTCCATCTTTAACCTGCTTTCTCAGGTTAGAGGAGACAATCTTCCCTGGAATGAAGGGATAAAGAACTATAAGATTGAACAAACCAGTTCTTACAATGTCTAGATCTTTTCTTGATGTTTCAATGGCTTGAAAGGGGGGCGACGCAAAGAAACACATTTTTGTTGCTCATAGAAACCACTCAGCTGCATACTTTCTAAAATATATCAAATGAACCTTAGAATCCTTCTGCTTCAGGCAATAGTTCCACTTAGCTCCTGAGAAAGCTGCAGAGGTAACGTCGCAACACATGCGGCGTCCTTACTGAAGATAACATCCCCTATATGCCACATGAGTCTGCTTCTCCTTAGATATAGGTGGGGGCACCCTCATTAATAAAATATCATTAGTTTTCAATACTTTTCCTTTGTAAATCCAAACTCCAGGAATTAGACAAAATCTACCCCTGCAGATTTAAATGTTGATTTAGTCTCAGGGTGCAGTGATAAGGTGTAATACTAAGGTGTAATTCCTGGTTTTGGCAAGCTCCTATGTTTATCCTCTCAAGGAGCTTCAGACTGTGGTTGCTCACTTGTCTCTTCCATGTACACTGCAGGGTTAATAGCCCTTCATTGTAAGGGACCACCAACAACCAGTGCTTTGTGTAGAAGAGAACTGCATTGGAACCAGATCTGAAGCCAGATGGAGGGATAGGGCAAGTATTACACCTTACCTCTGCACCCCAACATTTAACCCTTGCAGTGGGGGGCACCGCAAGCATAGAATTTGTGTAATTCCTGGAGTTCAGCTTTAACGTGCAAGTTAATTTTTTCACAAAAAATGAAAAGGTAAATCAACACCCTACACCCGCCCCACTCCACCATGCACTTACCTCCAAAGATGATGAGTTTTTAGTTTCCAGGGTTATGAAATCCCTGATCTTTTTTGTGGGCCTTCCGGGAGAGATCAGAGCAATTCCAATAGGTCAGATCGGTCACGCGCTGGTGCTGACCAATCAGGATTTCTCTGACCCATCCTGGAAGCCCAAAGAAAGAAGCAGAAGGATGAGGATTTCAAATTCTTGGGCCACTGCACTGGCTGCATGGGCAGTGACAGCTCATCATCCATGGGGGTAAGTGCACATTTTGCATGTTTCTCTTTGTTTTCAAGGTTTCTTTAATTTTGTATTGGTATGTTTGCACTATATAAAGCAGTATTTCTAATGTATTATATTTTTGATCCATATCATACTTGAACATGGCATTATCAAAACCTTGACTGGTGATTTTTCCTACTGTGGGAATCATCCTATGTGATATGACCCTATATTGAGAAGGATGTGTGATTTGATGTGTCTAATACGAGGAATGGGGTTTCTTTATACTATATCTCAATGTGTGCAGAATGTATGAGTGGTGCTGACCCAAGTGGGATTGACTGAGATATCAGCAATTATAAAAAAGCAATCTGTCATCAACTGAAATATGGGCCGATACAACACACAATATTGTTTGCATCTTGCAATCAACTGAAAATACTGAAGAAAAATATAATCAGTTATAAGTGTAAACAATCTATTAAAAATCATCATTTAACTTGTTGGTGCTGACGGGACGCCGAGTGGCTGCATATTTGCATACCAAAAGTAAACAAGAAGTGCTGCGAGCGCACTTGCTACTTGCGATCAGGATCTTTCCAATCATGTGACCGCTGAGGCAGCCAATCACTGCAGTCACACAACCCTAAACCCCGGAACCAAGGGGTTAATGATGTGAATTATGATCAGTTCTCCAGCACACATATAAATATTTGTTGGATCGATCAGAAGTGGTCAACAAAATTCCACCACAGACGATCAACTAGGCAAAAGGAAAAACTCTGATCGCTGCACACCAACAAGACCAAAGTATCGCATGAGTGAGAGAGGCTTCAAGTCCGTCCAGGACACACTACGATGCGTTTCACCTTGCAGGGCAAAATGCGCTGGAGCATGGCCTGAAAAGAGCTGGTTTGTAGCTACTCTCACTCATGCGATACCTGGGTCTTGTTGGTGTGCGGAGATTGAGTTTTTTCCTTTGACTGCATGCATCGAGCTGGGATGGGCTCTTTTCACAACCAGCACCTGTGTGAGTTACAAGAGCTGGCAATAAAAATCTTGAGTGGCACACACGTCTTTATGGTTTATAGGCAAAGTCAGAATTGATTTAGAGCTCACTAAACAGATGGAAAGGAGGCTCATTGGTTTGTGATTTTTATTCAATTCAATCATTTTAGTCATATTGAATGATTGATTGTATGTTCATACAGAGCTGTGTGGGGCCTCCTTCAAGGTGATAATTCAATATGACTAAGGTGACTGTTCTGTCTAGTTGATAGATCTGATTCACACCAGAATGCACCGCGGGAAAGGTGCGTTCTGCACAGCAGGTGAACGCGCTGCCCTTGCGATCTGCATGTGGGTGGCAGTGTATTGTTGGCCATTTCTTGCCGGCCGTATGCATATATGCAGCCTCTCTGCGGGTAGGATTTAATGCTGAGCAGTTACATATATGTGTCCTTAGGTAAGCCCATTGGAGCTTACAATCTAAAACCATCCACTTTGGTGCAGTGTGCTTTTAAAAATGGTGCAGTACTACTTTTACATAGAAACATAGAAAAGTGATGGCGGGAAAAAAGACAGAGTAGTCCATCAAGTCTACCTGGTTTTTTTTCTACGCTTTTTGCAGCCCATGCAATCGCAATCATTCAGTTGTGACCTTGTTGTGAACTGACCCTTAGTAAGCTTCTGATTGATTTCAATGCTGCCAACTCATGGAGGAATTATACCGATCGCTCCTGATGGATTGAACAATTATCCATACATGCCAGACAGCCGTCTGTAACACAGATCGATTCAATGATTGTTTTCAAGGTGGCAACACAAGTGTCAATGACCATTCACTGTGAACTCTCCACCCAATCAGTTTAGGGAGCTACTATTTCAATACAAGGAAGTGGATTGGCTGTGTTGAAATTTTATTGAGTGCTTCTGATCAGTTGAACAAACACCTGTGCATGTCCGACAGTTGATCATAGTGAATTTAATGATCAATATTTAATGGGTGGTTTCCAATAGATCCTATTTTTGTTCAATATGTGTTGAATTGTACCTTATTTTAATTGATAGTTTCCTTGATCCTTATATTTATTTATTACAGGTACTTATATAGCGCTGACAATTTTATGAAGCGCTTTACATATATATATATATATATATATAATAATACATTCCCCTCGGTCCTTAACCCTCAAGGAGATTATAGCTGTCAGTATGGGGGAGATTTACTAAAACTGGTTCACTCAGAATCTTGTGCACCTGTACATGGTAGCCAATCATCTTCTAACCTCACCTTGCTCAATTAAGCTTTAGCACTAAAACCTGGAAGCTGATTGGTTTCCATGCAGAAGTACACGAGATTCTGAGTGAACCAGCTATAGTAAACAAACCCCATGTGTCTGTGGAGACCCTTGTCTATATATAAGTCTATATCCCCTATATAGGTCTATATATGTCTATATCCCCTATACAGGTCTATATATATATATATATATATATATATATATATATATATATGTCTTTATCCCCTATATAGGTCTACATCCCCTATATAAGTCTATATCCCCTATACAGGTGTATATATATGTGTGTCTTTATCCCCTATATACAGTCTATATATAGATATATCTATAGTCTATATCTATAAGTCCCCTGTATAGGTTTATATCTGTTATATAGGTCTATATATGTATATATCCGCTATATAGGTCTATATATATGTCTATAACCCCTATATAGGTCTATATATGTCTACACCCGCTCTATAGGCCTATATTTAAGTCTATATCCACTATATAGGTTTATGTATGTCTGTATCACCTACACGTCTTTATCCCCTGTATAGGTCTATTTATAAGTCTATATCCTCTATATAGGTCTATATATATGTCTTTATCCCCTATATAGGTCTATATATGTCTCTATCCCCTATATAGGTATATATATCTTTATCTCCTCTGTAGGTCTGTATATGTGTCTCTATCCCCTATATAGGTATATATGTCTTAATCTCCTCTGTAGGTCTGTATATGTGTCTCTATACCCTATATAGGTATATATATATGTCTTTATCCCCCATGTAGGTCTGCATATGTGTCTCTATCCCCTATATAGGTCTAAATATGTCTTTATCCCCTCTGTAGGTCTGTATATGTGTCTCTATCCCCTATATAGGTATATATGTCTTTATCTCCTCTGTAGGTCTGTATATGTGTCTCTATCCCCTATATAGGTATATATATATGTCTTTATCCCCCATGTAGGTCTGCATATGTGTCTCTATCCCCTATATAGGTCTATATATGTCTTTATCCCCTTTGTAGGTCTGTATATGTGTCTCTATCCCCTATATAGGTATATATATGTCTTTATCCCCTCTGTAGGTCTGTATATGTGTCTCTATCCCCTATATAGGTATATATATGTCTTTGTCCCCAATGTAGGTCTGTATATGTGTCTGTATCCCCTATATAGGTATATATATATATATGTCTTTATCCCCTCTGTAGGTCTGTATATGTGTCTCTATCCCCTATATAGGTATATATATGTCTTTGTCCCCAATGTAGGTCTGTATATGTGTCTGTATCCCCTATATAGGTATATATATATATGTCTTTATCCCCTCTGTAGGTCTGTATATGTGTCTCTATCCCCTATATAGGTATATATATATATATATATATATATATGTGTCTTTAATCCCTCTGTAGGTCTGTATATGTGTCTCTATCCCCTATATAGGTCTACATATGTCTTTATCCCCTCTGTAGGTCTGTATATGTGTCTCTATCCCCTATATAGGTCTATATATGCCTTTGTCCCCTCTGTAGATCTGTATATGTGTCTCTATCCCCTATATAGGTCTATCTATGTCTTTATCCCCTCTGTAGGTCTGTATATGTGTCTCTGTCCCCTATATAGGTATATATATATGTCTTTATCCCCTCTGTAGGTCTGTATATGTGTCTCTATCCCCTATATAGGTCTATATATGTCTTTATCCCCTCTGTAGGTCTGTATATGTGTCTCTATCCCCTATATAGGTCTATATATGCCTTTGTCCCCTCTGTAGATCTGTATATGTGTCTCTATCCCCTATATAGGTATATATATGTCTTTGTCCCCTCTGTAGGTCTGTATATGTGTCTCTATCCCCTATATAGGTGTATATATATGTCTTTATCCCCTCTGTAGGTCTGTATATGTGTCTCTATCCCCTATATAGGTATATATATGTCTTTGTCCCCAATGTAGGTCTGTATATGTGTCTCTATCCCCTATATAGGTATATATATATATGTCTTTGTCCCCTCTGTAGGTCTGTATATGTGTATCTATCCCCTATATAGGTATATATATGTCTTTGTCCCCTCTGTAGGTCTGTATATGTGTCTCTATCCCCTATATAGGTGTATATATATGTCTTTATCCCCTCTGTAGGTCTGTATATGTGTCTCTATCCCCTATATAGGTATATATATGTCTTTGTCCCCTCTGTAGGTGTGTATATGTGTCTCTATCCCCTATATAGGTATATATATGTCTTTGTCCCCTCTGTAGGTCTGTATATGTGTCTCTATCCCCTATATAGGTGTATATATATGTCTTTATCCCCTCTGTAGGTCTGTATATGTGTCTCTATCCCCTATATAGGTATATATATATATGTCTTTATCCCCTCTGTAGGTCTGTATATGTGTCTCTATCCCCTATATAGGTCTATCTATGTCTTTATCCCCTCTGTAGGTCTGTATATGTGTCTCTATCCCCTATATAGGTATATATATATATATCTTTATCCCCTCTGTAGGTCTGTATATGTGTCTCTATCCCCTATATAGGTGTATATATATGTCTTTATCCCCTCTGTAGGTCTGTATATGTGTGTCTATCCCCTATATAGGTATATATATATGTCTTTATCCCCTCTGTAGGTCTGTATATGTGTCTCTATCCCCTATATAGGTATATATATGTCTTTATCCCCTCTGTAGGTCTGTATATGTGTCTCTATCCCCTATATAGGTATATATATGTCTTTATCCCCTCTGTAGGTCTGTATATGTGTCTCTATCCCCTATATAGGTATATATATATGTCTTTATCCCCTCTGTAGGTCTGTATATGTGTGTCTATCCCCTATATAGGTATATATATATGTCTTTATCCCCTCTGTAGGTCTGTATATGTGTGTCTATCCCCTATATAGGTATATATATATGTCTTTATCCCCTCTGTAGGTCTGTATATGTGTGTCTATCCCCTATATAGGTATATATATGTCTTTATCCCCTCTGTAGGTCTGTATATGTGTCTCTATCCCCTATATAGGTATATATATATGTCTTTATCCCCTCTGTAGGTCTGTATATGTGTGTCTATCCCCTATATAGGTATATATATATGTCTTTATCCCCTCTGTAGGTCTGTATATGTGTCTCTATCCCCTATATAGGTGTATATATATGTCTTTATCCCCTCTGTAGGTCTGTATATGTGTCTCTATCCCCTATATAGGTATATATATATGTCTTTATCCCCTCTGTAGGTCTGTATATGTGTGTCTATCTCCTATATAGGTATATATATATGTCTTTATCCCCTCTGTAGGTCTGTATATGTGTCTCTATCCCCTATATAGGTGTATATATATGTCTTTATCCCCTCTGTAGGTCTGTATATGTGTGTCTATCTCCTATATAGGTATATATATATGTCTTTATCCCCTCTGTAGGTCTGTATATGTGTGTCTATCCCCTATATAGGTGTATATATATGTCTTTATCCCCTCTGTAGGTCTGTATATGTGTCTCTATCCCCTACATAGGTCTCTATATAAGTGTCCATCCTCTATTTGGTTCTCTGTCTGAGTCCCCGGGCTCTGCAGAGTGTCACACGTCCTGGTGTCACTTGTTAGGAGCAGCTAAGAGGCTCCCCTGGAGAGTGTCGCTCTGGGTGGAGGACTAATCTTGCCAGGCTAAGAGCACACGATAAGGAGCCGGCTCCTGTGTGTTCTCCGAGAGCCCTCCACACACACACTGATCACACCACTAATGGCTACGTGACCCGGAGAGCGGCACATGGAGGGAGAGACAGTCATCTCCTCTCCCCGGGCACAGCGCTGGGGGAAGGGACAGGCTCCGACATACAGCTGCAGCACTAAGCGCCGCCACTTCTTACACGGAGTCACAGCGCCTACTAGCGGCCGCGGCGCCATCTCCCGAGCCGACCTCTCCGCCCTCCCCTGGGTCCTACAACCCGCCGACTATGCAGAACCTCAATCTGTGACATGTACAAGCCGTCTGAGTCCTGCTATCAGAGACATAACAAGCTGATTTACTAAAGAACCTCGGAATGTTCATAAAAAAGGCTGACTATTTACTGAACCACTTGTCTTCCAGAGGATTTATCCCCCTTTCTGACCAGGCCATTTTTTGTGTTACGGCTCTGCATTACTTTAACTGACGATTGCGCGGTCATGCAATGCTGCACCCAAATGAAATTTACAACCTTTTTTTCCCACAAATAGAGCTTTCTTTCAGTGGTATTTGATCACCTGTGTGATTTTTATTTTTTGCACTATAAACAAAAAAAGATGACACATTTAAAAAATATATATTTTTTACTTTTTTAAACGTGCAGTAAAAAATTAAAAAAAAATCAAATTTCATCATAAATTTAGGCTAAAATGTATTCTGCTGCATGTCTTTGCTAAAAAAAAATCCCAATACATGTAAATTAATTGGTTTACGTGAAAGTTATAGCATTTACAAATGGTGGTATATATACTGTATTTTTTTTTTAATAGTTATGGCGGCGATCAGCAACTTATAGTGGGATTGCGGAACTGCGGCGGGCATTCTGACACTGGGGGGAACTCACTTGGTATCACTGACATCCCGAGTGACACTAATACAGTGATCGGTGCTAATAAAAAGTACTGATACTGTACTAATGGCACTGGGCAGGAAGGGGTTAACATCTGGGGCAATCAAAGGGTTAACTGTGTGCTGTTTCACTACTTGGGCTGTGTCCTTTCACTGTAAGCACACTGCTTTGTATGGCTGTGCTATGCACAGCCATACAAAGCAGTGTTCAGGAGCTGACAGGGGAGAGAACTGTATTGTTTACATACAGTTCTCTCCCCCGTCGGTAATACTCTGCGATCACTGGGTGCGGCGAGTAATCACTGGCCAGGACCCAGTTATTGACAGCCGAGGCCACGAATGGCAGCGTGGGTAGGGATTGCATACAGCTCGCGCGTTCCCCCTACCCGAAACTGTAAAAATCACATATATAAATGTGATTTTGCGCACAGGTTAGTTTCACACTGATCTGTAGCAAAAACATGCAAAAAAATGCATATGCGTTTTTACAGTGTTTTTACCACTTTTGCAGTGCGTTTTACACAGTACATATGACTCAAATGCAACGCAGTGGTGTTTTTGATGCGTTTTCTTTTCAATACATTTCAAATGAGAGGTGTGTTTTATTTACTGCAGCAAGCAGGATTTTACTAAACGCAGCGGACCAGCAACAAATCATTGGAAAGAGTTCCATAGGATTACTTGTCACACGTTTTTCTTTTACATTTTTAACACAAAAGCGGAAGAAAAACGGATCAGTGTGAAAGCAGCATTAATTGAATCACTAACTGGAAAGAAAAAAACTGAGATTCTTTATGGTTTAAAGTGATTGTAAACCTATTATAAAATAATAAACATGTTATGCTCACCTGCTCTGTCCAATGGGTTTGCACAGAGAAGCCCTGATCCTCCTCATTTGGGGTCCCCCCCAGAAGTCCAAGCTCCCCCCCCCCGCCAAGTGTACCTGTAGAAAACCACTTGCTCTGGAGGCACTTGTGCAGGCTGTCTCTCAAGGCTCAGCCCTGCCCCTGCTTTCTGCTCACTGCCTGTTATTGACAGAGGCAGGAGCCAATGGCTCCTACTCCTGCCTCTCTGTCTAATGAGGAGGGAGAGAGCCAGGGCTTTTTGTCGGTGGGAACATGGGGGAATGCAGTTCCGGCACCTCCAGCACTGAATGTATGTAATGACAAGGGTTGCTGGGTGTGCTGGAGGGTCTATTGATGCTGGCTTCTGGGGGATCTATTGTTGCTGGAGGGGAAATCTATTTTTGCATGAGGTCTATTCTTTCTGGGAGGTCTATTGTTGCTGGGGGGGTCAATTGTTGCTAGGAGGGATCTACTGTTGAGGGAGATATCTATTGTTGCTGGCTACTGGAAGGTCAGAGGGTTTATAGATTCTAGCTGCTGGGAGATCTGTTGAGCTGCTTAGGCTGGCCATACATGTATAGATTTTTGGCCGAGAATATTAGTTTCAAGAATATTAGTTTGATTTTCTAATCGTTAGTGGGGTTAAATTGATGTTTGTTTTCGACAGCAGTAACTGAAAAATTTGAAGAGGCAGGAAGGAAAACTTTTCTCGATAAAACACATTTTTGGCCAGTGTATGTGGTTATCGTTCAGAAATTACGTTAGTTTAAAATCGAATGTTAAAGCAAAAGACAATTTTCGTACAACACTCATCCATTCATCGAATATGCAAATAATTTTCATACGACTTTTCTCGGCTGAAAATGTACACGTGTATGGCCAGCTACTTTCAGCACAGTGGCCGATCTGTCATAGACAACTCCCAATTTCTGTATGTAATCAGGAGCCGGTAGGATGGACACACAATCATGTGCCCACTGTGCCTGCCAACCACAATAATTATGTAATTGGAAAGTTTGCCCCTCCACCCAACATTAAGACCCAGTTATGGGGCCACTGGCAGAAGGTGGGAAGGGGTTAAAGGTTGAATGAGAGAAATCAGATGATTCCCCTCTGCACTCTAAACAGCATGAATGGCAGAATCCCCCCTGCCAACTACTGTATTCAGCAGCCAGGGGGACCTGTGGCTGCTGAGTACGTGAACAGTGACTTCATCTGATCGGGTGCAGCTACTGTTAGGCTGACAGTTTCCCACTCGGCTTCTTCAACAAATGTTCGGGTTGCCAGCAGAGTCACCCACAACTCGCATTTTAGGAGCTGAAATTCCAGCAGTGTATATCCAGCGTAAGAGTCTGTCTTATTGATACAAATTGATTGGAGTGTATAGGTAGGCCCTTCTATTACATACTTTTGATTAATACTTTTGGTAAATGTAAAGAGGGCTGTACAGAAATCATGCCATCCCATTGTAATGTGTATGGTCAGCTTTAGTGATCTGCCTGTCTTTGTAAAGCAAGCCACAGATGATGCGTTTTTTCCACTTACCACGGGTTGCAGGAAAGAAAATTGCCTGATTACCCCACTGTACTATTGTGTTTTGCTGACAGGGAGCCTTTCTTGCTCGCAGAACACAATGATTACTGCTGGAGGCTATGACCACTGGCAGTGATCGCATGCGAAAAATCTGACAGGCTGTTTGTACTGAATATGATCGATGGATTGATTTCAGTACAGCCAGCCTGCCCATAGATGGATCAAATCTCAGCTGGTCCCTGCTGAACTTTTACATGATTTTAGTGGATTTCTGCGCATCATCACTTGAATAGGCTGCCCTATGCGTGACAAACATGCCAGAGAAGTTCCTGCACCTTTTTGGGCAACAAGCTTTGCATATTTTTTTTTCATTGAATATGATCGAAGGATTGACTTCAGTACAGCCAGCCTGCCCACAGATGGATCGAATCTCAGCTGGTGATCCATCTATGACCAGCTTGAGGCCCCATTCAAACTTGTGTGATCTCACTCATGATTTTTTATTTTTTTGCAGGATGCATTTCTGCTCATCATGCATAGGACAGCCCGTGACAAGCATGCCAGAGAAGCTCCTGCACCTTTTTGAGCGACAAGCTTTTGCACATTTTCTTTTTCATTGGTTTTGCTGCGATTTCCACACTTTTTTCGCAAGACAATTGAGGCAATATCACACTGCTCTTGGGGTCCCATTAAGAATGAATGCTCCCAATCCTCATCACGCATTTTGTAGCAATTTTAGTAAGATTTAGAATCAGGGATAGAGTCATGTGATTGTGCCCACGATTCAATTCGCTCAGGTGTGAATGGTGCCTAAATGTAGGTGAGGCTGGTCATAGAACTTTTTTTTTACACTTTGCCACAACAAATCATACCAGTGACAACATTGTTTCATTTTTTTTTTTTGCAACTAAGGAAATCCATATCCAGTGTCTCTCTCTCTCTCTCTCTCTCATTATATATATATTACTATATCAGTGGTGCTCAGTCATACTTCAGAAGGCCCCGTAACAGCATTTTTTTCACTTCTTGCGAAGGAGACAATTAGGTCTTATTTACTGCAGCTGAGTTCATGCTGCCAAAGGAGCTGACCTGGGTTTATTTCCCCTTGCTTGCCTGCCTGTGCATCTCTTCACATGCACAAGTATACTCAGCAGAGTGTCTGGGATGTAGCTGGAGAAGACTGATATAAATAACTAAACAATAGTTCATTCTGAATGCATTTCAGCACAGGGTTTTATGAAATGTTAAAACAGCAACACTGGGAAAATAGATGAGGAAAATCAACAGTGAAAATAAATGATGAATATAACAGGATCCTTTTATTTAACAATATTTTACAAATATAAAATAAATATAGAAAATATATTCATATGAAATAATACATTTAAAAACTATAAATTTAAAATTTTCAAAGAGTACAGTGCCTTGAACAAGTATTCATACCCCTTGAAATTTTCCACATTTTCTTTTGTTACAACCAAAAACTTAATTGTATTTTATTGGGATTGTATGTGATAGACCAACACTTAGGTGTCCTTTTATGACACAGAGAACAGCTGCGATTCAACGGATCGCAGCTATTCTCTGATCATTCACAGTTTATGACACCCAGGAGAACATGTTCAGCCCTTCACTGGAGATCTGTGTTCTCCCTCCAGATTCTGCAGCCCAGAGCTGGAGAATCAGAGGGACCGCAAACTAAGCAGAGATAATTTACCTCTGCTTAGTAAACTGATCTTTTACTGTAATCTTGCGAGATTATAGTAAAATCAGCCGTTTTCCAGCATTTGTAGACCATTCTCCCTTCATTTGGAGAACTGATCTACATATGCTTCATAAACAGCATTCACAGGAGAACTGTGTTCTCTGAGAATGCCGGAGAACTGAGCAGCCTTCTGTTACTGCTGGTTCATAAACGGACACCAAAGTGGCACATAATTGTGAAGTGGAAGGAAAATGATAAATGGTTTTCAAAATTTTTTACAAATAAATATCTGAAAAAATGCGGTGTACATTTGTATTCAGCCCCCTTTACTCTGATGATCCCTAACTAAAATCTAGTGGAACCAATTGCCTTCAAAAGTCACCTAATTAGTAAGTGTGTGATTTAATCTCAGTATAAATATAGCTGTTCTGTGAAGCCCCCAAAGGTTTGTTAGGAACCTCACGGGTATGCTGTTCCTTCAGAGCACATGAGCCAGCTTAAAAAGTGAGAGAATATCTTCTGGACGGTGCACGTTTAGGAAATATTCATTTTACCTGCAGATAAGTTTACTTCCACTTTAAAAAGGGTAGGGTTTAATATACTGTAACTTTAAGTGAAAGCTAGTAGAGGATTTCCTTTACTTTGGAGAGATCTCCATTTCACTTTCAAATGAATGAACTGCAAAATCACACCACACAGGAATTTGCAGGAAATTCACAGGAATCAGCCCTCAAATCCAGTTCACATATATGTGAATTGGATGCGGTTTGCACTGCATCCGATTCACATGAAATCTAGAATCAAAATTCTTTTCTATTGTGCTGGTTCACATATGTGCGGTTTGGCCACAGTGTGATTTAAAAAAGAGTCCAGTATGATTTTCAGCCTGGTTCAGGTGCGATGTCCAATTTCATACACTTTAACAATTCACATTGGAATCACATCTGAACTACTGAACGAAATCGCATTGAACTCTTTTACAAATCGTACTGCAAACCAGCCCAGCATATATGTGAACCAAGGCTAAGTGCAAATTAGAGAGGCATATATTTTTACATCATTATTCAACATATTTCTAAGTAAAAAAAATTAATACTGATACAACTTGTAAAAAAAATATTTTCTATCTTCAGAAGCTTGTCTGTTCACCTAGGCAGTGTGCTTTTGGAGATGGAGATGTGGGTGTGCAGGCATGAGCCAGAAAACAGTGTGTACATCATGTTCTTTTAAAATAAATCACAGTAAGGTAATCCGTTCTTTTACTATAGATAGACTGCCTGGCAATCTAAATCCTAAGGGCCTGTTGACATATGTCCATTCTGCTACAGTGAAACACAAGACTTTTACTGTATAACATAGCATCTATGTGGATTAAAGCTCAACTCCAGCTTTAAAGAAAATAAAAATTAGATCACTCAAATTCTTAAAAAATAAAAAATCAGCTTCCGTTGCTATACACACCTACCAGACAGTAGGCCGAAACCTACTTCCTACTACCGTTGTGGCCGAAAATACTCTGCTCCATCCGGAAGCTGGGTCCCTCTTCTTCGTTGAATGATGACAAACATCATTCAGTCCACGTCCTGTGAGCCCAGACTCTCACGGACAAAACCTTGGGGTGTGTGTCACCATGCCATCCTGGGCTCACTGGAGAATTCTGCAATCAACATCGCCTTTTTGCCGTTTGCTGTGATATGCAAGGTTGTACACTACCGTAGGGGTGAAGGGGAATAAGAGGCCAAAGTGTGTCATATAGCTGGACAAAAATAGGGGGTAAAGGACAGAGGACTTGGTGGGCAATTTGGGGTACAGTGCATGTCAATCTCACACATCTTTTGAACATCGCTTTTTCACGTGAGTGTTGTTCAATGCCATACTTAAGATCAACCATTGCCAGAATAGTGCAATGGAAGAAGAGTATCCTGTCCATCCTGTGACTGGAAGGGGGGAAAGAGGAAAACTTGGGGGGTATTAGACTAGGGGGTGCCCAACCTTGTTAACAGCATTGTCATTCTTTAAAAAAAAAAAATAAAAATTCATGTATACTCTTTTTTCTTGACCACCCACTGAAAACCTTGTGCATTGCGAGACTTGACAGAAAATCGGGGCAATGACCTGGGGAATAGTAGACCAGAGTGTGCCCAACCTGGGGTTTGGGGCATTTCAATTGCTATAAAATGAGAGATTTTTCCTCTTGGACAGTTGTTATCAGAAGAGGTGCCTTTGGAAAATTTCCACTCATCACTTGTTCCAGTGCGAATGTAAAATTAAGGATTTCCCATTACTTTCTGTCCCTGTGACAGGGGTCACAAGAATAAAAAAAAAAAATCAGACAGCAATATAATCCTGACAGTGGTTCTAACCCTTCCCTACTCTATGCGAAAAAAAAGTTTGGACTATACATGTACATGTAGGGTCCTCCTAACCCTCTTGTTTTGTATTGTAACTGGACGGTCTCCCTTCATTTTGTAAAGCACACAAACTGTTGACGCTTTAGAAATCCCATATTATAATAGTTTTTAGTCATGCAAAGTGAGGAAAACACATTGAAAAATTATTTTTTTTAGCCTGGATCTGTGCACCTTGGCCCTACATTACCCAATTACTAGCTAGCAATGTTTGAATCAGTTGTGTCATTATTTTGGATACTAAATAGTTCATTGGTTTGTGTGTAGGTTCTGAAATATAGGAATACACAGTGAAAGTAACCATGTTAGATTAAATAGACAGCAGGGGGGTTACTTTGAAACAATGACCTATCAGTCAACACATGGTTCCATTGACAGTGCTGAGCGCGGTGTCCAACCTACTTCCAATAATGAGGGCTCAGGTCCAGTGCACACACTGACCTGCTTGTACCCTCCTTTTGATGTATTCCACTTTGAGTGACAGCTGCTGGAGACAAAGTGTTCTGTAAATTTGCTGAATGCAGGAGACAAAGCAGACGTGGAAATTGGTGTTAGTGAACAAAAGACAAAAGGAAAGTAAAGAAAACATGTCTAATTTCATTGCTACCCAGACCTGTATGTGCAGGATTAAAAAAGCATTTGTACATTTTTTCCCACCTCTTAAATCATGGAAGAGACTGGAAATACGGTCACCCCTTAAAAAGAGAGACACCCCTGCCTTTCTCACATTTCCAGCCTCCTGAGTAAATGTGGATTCTTATCTCACAAATGTGTTTTGCACCATCAAAGACAAGGAGCAGTTTGTCTCTGACACTCCATTTTCTAAAGGTCTCTTTTGTAGCAAACTATTAATTTAATTTGAAGCTCCACAAAGGTCGTGGATCCGGATTTCATCAGAATAAAGGCTCTGCCTCTCAGGATGGGATCAAATCACTTTAAACTGGAGACACGGCTTCTGCTGGACAGATATCCATCAACTAGTGTACACAAAACAATGAATATCCTAACACACCTCTCCTCTGTGAAAACCCAAGAGGTATGAGTAATTACATGTTTTGGCAAAGTCAACTCATATGTCCATGTATGTGTGTGAAGGCAAAGCAAACAAAAGGACACTGACACGGCAAAGGCCGGATCAATGTCAGAGAATGGGCCCGGTCTGCAGGGCAACACCAGATTTGGTTTTTAACTTTCCAGCTTCTTTTTTTTTTCCCCTTGTTTTTGTTTTAAATTGTGCACGCTGTGATAACTGTGCAAGGGGTGTGAGTAAATTGTGACCTCTCTCTGCCGCATCCTCCTTCCAAGTAAACTAAAGGAAGTGGGGAGCTTCCACCATTCCAAATTTAACTTTTATGGCTAAAAATAGAACCGCTAAACAATTGTTCTGATAAGCACACCTTGGCTTGGAAGATTCATCCTGTATGCTCCAAACTTGTTTATACACAAACACATAAAACGTGCACGTGTGTATCTTTCTATATGTGTCTGTGTGTCTATAGCTAAATATATCTTTATATATATATTCCAATGAAGCCTGTCTGAGCACTCACAAGACTTGATACAGGAGTTAATATAGCAGTGCGATTTCAACCATGATCAGGTGTTTTAGGGTCTGGGAGCGTCTATCTATTAACATTAATATTATTATATGGGATTTATTTGTACTATACTTTACAATACAAGGGAGACAATACAGTTACAATACAAGATGGTTAGGAGGGCCCTGTTCGTGAGAGCTTGCAATCTATTAAGGAGGTCTGGCTACCTACATTTATACTGTATGTATGTATGTATATGTATACATATATATATATATATATATATAGTGTATACTGTATATTCCACTGAAGCTTGCCTGGGCATTAATAGGACTTGATACAGGAGTTAATATAGCAGTGTGATTTCAATCATGATCAGGCGTTTTAGGGCGTGGGAGCGTCTATCTATTAACATTAATATTATTGTATGTGATTTATATTGCGCCAACAGTTTGTGCTGTACTTTACAATATAAGGGAGACAATACAGTTACAATACAAGATGGTTAGGAGGGCCCTGTTCGTGAAAGCTTGCAATCTATTAAGCAGGGCTAGCTACCAACATTTATACTGTATGTATGTATATACATATCAGGGGCGGACTGACAACTCATGGGGCCCCCAGGCAATAGGGGATCATGGGGCCCCTGTGTACTTGCCCAAACTCAAAAAACCTATGAAAAAGGTACCAGGGGCATCTCATGGGGCCCCCTACTGACCCTGGGCCCTCGGGCAGTGCCCGAGTTTCTAAATGGTCAGTCCGCCCCTGATACATATATATATATAGTGTATACTGTATATTCCACTGAAGCTTGCCTGGGCATTAATAGGATTTGATACAGGAGTTAATATAGCAGTGCGATTTCAATCATGATCAGGCGTTTTAGGGTTTGGGAGCGTCTATCTATTAACATTAATATTATTATGGGATTTATTTGTACTATACTTTACAATATAAGGGAGACAATACAGTTACAATACAAGATGGTTAGGAGGGCCCTGTTCGTGAGAGCTTGCAATCTATTAGGGAGGTCTAGCTATCTACATTTATATTGTTTGTATATATATATTGTGTATATATTCCACTGAAGGTTGCCTAGGCACTAATAGGACTTGAAACAGGAGTTAATATAACAGTGCAATTTCAATCATGATCGGACATTTCAGGAGGTGGGGGCATGTATCTCTCCCTCTCTCTCTCTCTCTCTCTCTCCCTTTCTCTCTGTCTTTCTATTTTTCTATATATATATATATATATATATATATAAATATATTTATATTGCTTTTTTTTTTACTTTTTCATCTGAGCTATGTTTGTCCCAAGTATGTTTGAATCCACTTACTGTTGACTGACTCACTACCTCTGCTAGAAGTCTATTCCAAGCATCAACTACTCTTTTAGGCGTGATTCACACCAGATACAGTCCAGTGTGTTTTTATTGTAAATCAGAAACACATGCACAGTGTTTTACATGTATTGCAATGGCTCTACTTCACACCGTTGCAGTGCGTTCCAGTGCAGTCAATAAAAGTAGAACATGCTACATTTTTACTTTATGGAGTACATCTGGAATGTGGCAAAAGGCGTGAAAACCGCAGCAGAACACATGTAAATGCACGAAATACACACAGATGTGCACATGTCCTGAACGGAGAAGAAAGAAAGAGTAGAAAAAACACCAGAATGCATAAAAAATGCACTGGAACACATGAAAAAAATGCATGTAAACGCACATGCAGAAACACAGCTAAAACTCAGAAATCATGGTGTGATTAGATTGTAAGCTTCCAGGAGCAGGGCCCTCTTATCCCTCTTGTATTGAACTGTATTGTTGCTGTATTGTCTCCCTTTGTATTAAAAAGTGCTGAGCAAACTGTTGGCGCTATATAAATCCTGTATAATAATAATAACTGGCCCTTAGTTAAACAATATTTTCTAGGGTTAGTTTTAAACTTTCCTCCTACTAGTTTGTGGTCATCCTGTGTTCTTGATCTTAGCTTCATATTGAAAAAAATGCCCTCCTGAACCCTTTTCACACAAGTAATATATTTAAAATTGTATTTCAATCGTGAACGGATGTTGGGAGTTGCGGTATGAGTGTGTATTTTCTGTGTGTGTGCATCTCTCTCTCTCTTATATATATAAAACATTTTTATCTAATATATAATACATTTTTGTGTGTGTATATCCTAAGTATAGGATCTGTTAGACAATATAACGTTCACAGCTCGGACCCCCACAAGTCACCCCAAATGACAGCACAAAGTTACCCACACATAAGGACATCATTTTCTTTTTCTCACCCTTCTGACATGTCATTCATTTCTGTTTTTATTTTTTTTTCAAACACCTTACACATAATTTATGAGTTAACTTATACATTTTTTTTTTCGTTTCTTTGTTTAATACACCACAACATAAATTCTCCTTTGCCTTTCTTTGTCTTACACACACATTGTAATGTAGCTGTTCATTGTTTGTTCTGTTTATCTGACATGCTGTTTGTGCTACATAGATGTGGGTACAGTCCACCTATACAGTTTTGGCAGTATACTTGTCTCTTCAGCACAAGTTAGGTGTAAATGATGATGAATGAAGTTGTGTATTGTAGGGCAGGCTGGGTGTTGGAGCTGTCACTTTCTCCCCCATTAGTTCCATTATTTCCTGCTTCCAAGGTGAATGCTTAGCCTGCTGACTGAGCAGCAAAGCTTCTCTAAACACAAGTATTAACTTAGAACAGCTTGCCCTCCGAAGTCATGACAAACTCCATTCTAAACATCGCGTCTCCGCTTCTTATTATTACAACTAAGCGCTGTCTGCAGCGTAATGACTTTTTTGTCTGAAATGTCGGCTCTTTAAAAGTATTAAAAACACATTAGCTCTCTGTTTTATTTTAGTGTAAACCATGACTAATAGGAACCCTGCAAATGTCCATAAAGAAGCAGATATTAAAAAAATTTAACCAATTTTAATAGACCGGAAACAACAAGTATAATGTCTTCCTATACATATATGTATGCACAACAGATATGTCAATTAAACATAAAAGTAAACAACGCTACTCTATAACTATTAGAAAGACTCAAAAGACTTATATACAACGTTATCACAAGGATAGCCATGTGATCGTAATTTTCAAATCCTTGGACTCAGCTGAAAATAACTGGCACTTTTTGAAAATAAAGATCCTGGTGTGTTAGCTTTGTGAATTGAGTCTATAGTATTTTTTATGTATCTTTTTTTTATATTATTATTAATATTATTATCATTGTGCTAGATTTGTGAATTGAGTCTATGGCACTTTTTATGTATTATTTTGTGTTAGCTTTGTGAATTAAGTCTATAGTACTTTTTATGTATTTTTTTATATTATTATTATTATTGTGTTAGCTTTGAGAATTAAGTCTCTAGTATTTTTTAGGTATTATTTTTTATATTATTCATATCATTATTATTGTATTAGCTTTGTGAATTAAGTCTCTGGTATTTTTTATGTATTATTTTTTATGTTATTATTATTATGTTAGCTTTTCAAATTAAGTCTATAGTACTTTTTATGTATTTTTTATATTATTATTATTATTATTGTTGTTGTGTTAGCTTTGTGAATTAAGTCCATAGTACTTTTTATGTATTTTTTTATATTATTAATATCATTATTATTGTATTACCTTTTTGAATGAAGTATCTAGTATTTTATATGTATTATTTGTATGTTATTATTATTATTAATGTATTAGCTTAGTGAATTAAGTTTATAGTACTTTTTATGCATTTTTTATGTTATTATTATTATTGTGTTAGCTTTGTGAATTAAGTTTATAGTACTTTTTATGCATTTTTTTATGTTATTATTATTATTATTATTGTGTTAGCTTTGTGAATTAAGTTTATAGTGCTTTTTATGCATTTTTTTTATGTTGTTATTATTATTATTATTATTATTGTTATTGTGTTAGCTTTGTGAATTAAGTTTATAGTACTTTTTATGCATTTTTTTAATGTTATTATTATTATTATTATTATTATTATTGTGTTAGCTTTTCAAATTAAGTCTATAGTACTTTTTATGTATTTTTTATATTATTATTATTATTATTGTTGTTGTGTTAGCTTTGTGAATTAAGTCTATAGTACTTTTTATGTATTTTTTTATATTATTAATATCATTATTATTGTATTACCTTTTTGAACTAAGTATCTAGTATTTTATATGTATTATTTGTATGTTATTATTATTAATGTATTAGCTTTGTGAATTAAGTTTATAGTACTTTTTATGCATTTTGTTATGTTATTATTATTAATATTATTATTATTGTAATAGCTTTGGGAATTAAGTTTATAGTACTTTTTATGCATTTTTTTTATGTTATTATTATTATTGTGTTAGCTTTGTGAATTAAGTTTATAGTGTTTTTTATGCCTTTTTGTTTTATGTTATTATTATTATTATTGTGTTAGCTTTGTGGATTAAGTTTATAGTACTTTTTATGCATTTTTTTTATATTATTATTATTGTGTTAGCTTTGTGAATTAAGTTTATAGTACTTTTTATGCATTTTTTATATTATTATCATTATTATTATTATTATTGTGTTAGCTTTGTGAAATAAGTCTATAGTACTTTTTATGTATTTTTTTTATGTTATTATTATTATTATTATTGTGTTAGCTTTGTGAATTAAGTCTATAGTATTTTTTATGTATTTTTTTTTATATTATTATTATTGTGTTAGCTTTGTGAATTAAGTCTGTAGTACTTCTTATTTATTATTTTTATAAAATAATAATAGTAATTATTATTATTATATTTCTTTTAACACTCACATAACTCTATCATATGATAAATATAAAATATTATAATTAATATTATTGTTTTTAATGTATTTCTTTTTAACACACATTCAAGTTTGCCATTTTATAATTATAAATTATTATAATGCATGATTTATGCAGCACAGCTCTTTACAAATTAAAGAGGGACAGTACAGTTATAATACAATTCATGACTAAGGGGTTAGGAGGTTATTATGTGCTACATGATCTACATACAATAAAAGACATATTTGTTATACCTTATATACACCAAAAGAAAAAAAGAGTACACAGGAAACATTTCCGGGAAAACTTGTTAGACAGGCAGATGAAAATCAAAACTACCATTAGGTAAAAATAATCCATCCCCCATCAGCAATTGCCCATGCATACCTCACAAGAGCTGGGATTTCACATCAAAGGCTTCTGATAAGATCCTAAACAAAGCAAAGTAATAATACAGACAAAAAACTCCAAAGTGGGCAACTTCCTCCCGTGGAGGCTGAAAGTGCACCCTCAGATAAAACTAGGTCTACGATATTATGTCTAGATTTGTATGACTTAAAATATTGTTAGTGATTTATTAGATAGGACTAGCATGAAGTCAGATTTCACAATTGTCTGTATATGGGAACATCAAGTTAAAAGTACTACTCTGTAGGAAAGTGCAGGCTGAATGATGGGAGGAATGGGACTAGTGGCCAGTCATTAGGTAACTTTCCTTTAATCTTGTACTGTGATAGGATAGCATGCTATAGAAGCCATATTCCAAGAATCGCATTATTTTCTATTGCTGCTACCACTTGGTTCAGCTACTTCTCACAGGTATTGTAAACCGAGAGGAAGACAGCTTGTCAGGAGGGTTAACTACCTCCTCTGTATGTGTAACAATATTGGGATTAAAGGCTCTCCGCTTTGTGAACAGTAAAATAAAATCTCACGTAGAGGGTCGAATATTTATGTGTTCTCTGAGATGTAACACTTCACAGTAGCTGACTCCCCTGACATATGAAACCCAGGCTCTTATTTTACTCCTAGCACCCAATTGTGTATGAATGGCAAAGGTCACTTTAAGATTTATATTCCTCTAGGCGGGAAACTATATGCATATTTCTATGGCATATTAACCATATTCAGGGTCAGTGTAACCTGAGATCCGAAGATTATAATGGCCACTTGTATAAAAATGTGTGAAACGAAAAGATCGTAGTCCAATAGGTATATTTTGTGCATGAATATATATCTATATATATATATATATATATACACATACATATATATATATATATATATATATATATATATATACATACATATATATACAGTACAGTCCACTCGTCCCTAGCCACATGCAGATTCCTGATTTTACACTACAATTTTCCTTCTCATGTATCTCTTTATTTATACAGATACATAGCAGAATTTACTAAATTAAAAAAATGTTCACTATTTAGAGAAGTGACCTAGTCCTGTAGGAGGATATGTCTGCTATTAGGGTTCACACTAGATGTAGTCCAGTGCGTTTTTATTCTGCATGAAAAATGCATGGACAGTGTTTAACAATGGCCTTAGTTCACACCAGTGCAGTGCTTTCCAGTGCAGTTAACAAAAATAGAACATGATGCATTTTTTTTGTATGGAAACATCTGCAATGCAATAAAATGCAGCAAAAATGCACCAGAATATACATGTCCTCAACTGAGATGAATAAACAAAAGAGGGGGAAAACGCATTGGAAAGGGAAAATGTCACCAGCACACCGTGGATCACCAATATGGGTCCAAATGTTTTAATGAACGATCACATAGTTACAGTAAAGCAATGTTCCGGAGTCTCACAGCACCCTTCATCAGGCATGTGACGTTCATTGAATCATACCTGATGAAGGGGTCCTGCGAGACTCCGAAACGTTGCCTTGCTGTAACTATGTGATCGTTCATTAAAACTTTTGGACCCATATTGGTGATCCTCGGTATGCTGGTGACATTTTCCCTTGCTGATTCTGTTCGGTTCCAGCCGACGGTCGCAGCAGCACCCACTTATACACACAGGTATAGGTGAATCAGAGTGACTTGCGAGCCACAGGTGTGATAATTACTAGAGGATCGCAAACATGAAACACATAACTACAACTGTGTTGGAAATATCTACAAATATATGTTGCGCTCCTAAATACTTCTCAATAAATAATAATTAAATTATTACCATTAAATTAATTCAAATTATGATACAAATAACTAATAAAAGTGTATACATACCAAAGAATATTTAAATAGATAATTTCAACTAATCAATCTCCTCCAAATAAATATCAAAATAATTCCACATGAAATACTCCTCTTAGACTCCACTTTTATTAGCTATTTGTATCATAATTTGAATTAATTTAATGGTAATAATGTAATTATTATTTATTGAGAAGTATTTAGGAGCGCAACATATATTTGCACTTATACACACAGCCATTTTTATTGCAGGAACATGTGCGTTTGGATTGTACACTTGCATTCGGGAAAATGCATTGGAACACATCGAAAAAACATGAAAGACGCACATACAGAATTGCTTCCAGAATGCAGAAATTGTGGTGTGAAACAGGCCTTAACATAAACCAGTAATAATAAAAATAATAATAATAATACTAATTCTGCAGTCTTAATGCATTACACATGCCTTTGGACAAACTTTTTAAATGCTATTAATGAAGCATAACATAATTATTAGTGTAAAGATCTTTTGCATTGTCTTCATGTGGAGACTATGCAGATCCTGCACAATAATATAAAATCTCAATTGCAAATTGTTTGTGTCTACTTCTATTACTCTAGGAGTAAGGGCCTGTTTACACTTATCTCAGTTGGAGTCCATTGTGCCGGGTGAGGACATGTGGTGTTTTGGCCCATCGCACTATTTTCATTATTTATTTCTTTGTTGAGTGTGTACACAGTTACACTTCATTCAAGTCTTCAGTGTCTTGGCGTTGATCCGTGGTGCCATCCGATGCACTGTGAAAAAATGCAGCATGTCTGCATTAGTCCGCACTGCACATTGTGGTGTCTGCCATTGATCAGGTGCATAAAGACACCAGTCACCGCACATAGAGGCTGATTTTGTATGAAGATTCACTTTAGTTATCCAATCATGTGAAAAGAAAATCCCTGTTTACTCATTTCATCTGTATATGACTGGATAATTAAAGGAAATCTTGACATGATTTATTGTGTGAGCATTCTCTCTCGACCCCTTTAGTAAATCAGCCTGAATTCCTAAACTTTTTGCTACACTTCCTTGGGTTAGAATTTTCTCTTCGATAGGTTAACACTGGGACGGTCTACAGAGTGCTCCCCCTCCATAGGCACACACACATATATTCACCTTACAGGGAGGTGTATGTTTGTGTGATTATATTTAGCAAGGAAACTTGTTTGGATTCTAGATCGTGCATGGATGTGGTTTCAACAGTCAATTAAGGGGTTATTTTTCTGTTTTCTGTGTTTTAAAGTTATCCCTTGCAGTAGGGCTGTGCCAGAACTGCAAGAGTTAACTGCTCATTTAGTCTAGGGAAGACGAGAAGCGTTCTTACTTACCGGATCCTCTGCTCCCCCAGAAGATGGCGTTCCCCCATGCTCTGATGGTGGACACTAGTCACTAGGTTGTTGTCACCAGGTCCAGTGTAGGGCTATAGACCCTGCCCGGGTCTTGATGATATCAGGACCTTATGGTGGCCATACACACTTCAATTTTTTATCCAATTTAAGTGCAATTCAATCAAAATAACAAATCTACAAACAGTTCCCTTCCAATCAATTTAGAATCAGATTGGAGTCAATTAGACAGTGTGAAATATTTTACACTTATCATCAAAAATATAAAATGAAATATTAAATTTATCTTGGTGTGTGTGGCCACAATTAGACTGCTGGAGCATGGGGGAGAACTCTCTGCAAGGACTGGTCTAGCAGCACAGAGAAACAGGTAAACGAGTCTGGAGGAAAGAAGGGAAAGGAGAGACCTGATTGAAACCTGATCAGATGGTCCATGCATCTCTGTGGACAGGAGGGTGTAAAAGAACTTGTGTCCATTTAAACCTGCCTACTTCCAATCCTATCCAGTTTAGGGGGTCTGTCCTCTTCTGATCAGATCAGAGGGTAGTCTGGTGTAAACGGACAGTGGAGCCCATTTACACTTGGCCTCCCATAGAGCTGAATGGGTTATGTTTGGGTCTGCTCTGCAGAAACTGAGGACACAAACTTGTCATCCACTCACTCTGCTCTGATCTGTGAGCTGATACCCTGCTGAATGGAACAGAATCCACCCCGTGTGAAAGAGGCCTAATTGTGTGAATAAGGTTCAGAAAGGCAGTATTTTCAATATGTAATCAAAATCAAAAACACGGGGACATGGCCTCACACTAGCAGGAAGAAAGTTCAAAACTAATGTTAGAAAGTATTATTTTACAGAAAGCGTAGTTGATGCTTGAATAGACTTCCAGCAGAGGTAATGAGTAGGTCAACAGTAAGTGGATTCAAACATGCTTGGGACAAACATAGATCTGTACTCAGATAAGAAACTTCATATGTAAAAAAAAAAAAAAAAAAAAAAAAGACCACCTGGTCTTTTTTAAGCTGTAACTCTTATATGTTTCTATGTAAGTAAATCTTCTTTAACAAGTCCTTGAACCCTAATTAACCCTTGCAGTGCTGGCAAAGCCCCATTGCAATGGATCATTTTTACGTTATCCAGAGTTGGGTCCTAGACCTTCACACTAATGGGGTGCAGGGCACCACATGTAATTCGCACAGGAATGCGAATTACATGCGGTGTCCCACACCGCATTAGTGTGAAGGTGGTCTAAAACCCAACTCTGGATAAAGTACAAATTATCCATTGATGTCTGTGTGGTGTGATTTGAGCCATAGGTTTTATATGGCTCAAATTGCATTGCATCCACACCAAAACAGGTGCAGGACCCTTTTTTTACTCGCACCTGAATCGCATCGGTGTTCCCACCCATGCAATCAGATTTTTGCCAATCGCAGTGCATTTTGCGATCTGTTTCAGGTTGTCATTAATTTAATATTGACACCCGCACCAGATCGTATGAATGTCATGCAATTGCAATGGAGTACGGGAAACACAGGATTCGCACAGTTTCCCGCACCGCATCAGTGTAAACCGAGATTTAAAGTGTTACTAAACCTAGGACCCTGCATTCACTATATCTGGTCTCCCACAGTACACAGAACATGGAAATGCAATTATTTTAGTAAATATAAACTGCTAAATACCTTTTCTCATCAGCAGTTGAAGCAGTCTTGTGACTTCTATCAGTTTCCAGCCATGCACTGGTTAAAGCTTGTAGGGGGAATATACATCTGTTCCAGGAGGATGCAGGACCTCTGACCTCTGTCTGGACAGTGCCGATTGGTCCTGTGCTGATCACATGCACTCTTCCAAGAAAAAAAAACTCTCTAGCAATACACACCAAACTGAGCATGTGCAGAGTGACTCCACACAATATATCAGGAGATAGGAGGGGGGCACTGGAAGAAGGGGAGGATCAGAAAAGCTGGGATCAAACAATGTTTTTACACAAAGCAGGGGATTAACCACTTAGGTTCCACAGTGAGAGTAACAAGCATGCTTTACTGCATATACAGACTGATTTTACTGTTGTGGGTTTAGTAACACTTTAATGATTTCTTTGTACAAGAAAGATCTTTAGGTATGTAAAAATACTGCCATGTAGTAAATCTTCAATATGTTGAAAAAAAGAAGTGGTTCAGGGGCTGCTGTTTTACTAGCATTTTTAAATAATATGGCAAATGACTTTGAGGAATGGCCAAATTTTCTCAGCCAATCCAACCCATTTCATCATCACTTGTGATAACCTGGCATCGTATGGGTTAACTCTGAAATGAGAAGCAGTATTTGTGGGTGTCAGTAGCATTCATTATCACTTGCAGAGATTTTCAGGATGGTGGAAAACCTCTTCTGCCAACGTGTGATACTGAAAGATCATTTCCCTATATATGCGGTACACTAAAATGTTAGCCAGATGGGTAGGAAAAGTCACAGTGGCCCCAGCGCTGTGTGGCTGAGATGACGATGGCAGACATTTCACCGCCTTTCATTCTTAGCCAAAGACCTGCGATTTAGAAGCAGCTTAACCCACACGGTGCTGGACCCCGGAGAGCACACAGTATCAGATAGAAAGATTAATGGCACACAACTGCAGCATTTGGTTTGTGTAGTTAATATCCTGTAGCGTATTCAGTAGGATGCCACCGTTTTATATTAAACAGTCATTTTCCAGGATTTTGTGATTGATCATGGACAGTTTTCAGAAACTATTTTGAATTAAGTTCTTAGTGCTCTAAGACCGAATTACAGAGACACCATGTCATCATAACACATTAGAGTGCAAACAAAATATTTTCATTCTTTAATCAGGTATCCCGTGTTGTATTTCTACCAAGTCGTGTTTAGCTTAGCACATGTACTAATTACATAACCATTGTTTTCCTACTCAGAAGATGACAGGTGATTCATATGTGTTTTTCTTCCACTTCCATGTTCCTTCTGATAAACAGGAGATAACGTGGGATGTTACAAGAGTGCAAATAGCGTGTAATTAGAAGATAGGATGTGTTGTAACTGACTGAAGAGGAGGGCCACCATTCATTCCTCAGTCTTATGTGGGTCTGGTCTCATGAAGGGTCATGTGGGCAGAAACCAGCAGACATTCATTTCTTTCTCAAACAGTCTGATTGTGTTTTCCTGCAAGCTAAGGTCTTATCTGCAAACTGACTCCTCCTGTTTAACCAACACAGAGGCTTGTTCCATTAACCCTTACCAAATGGATAGCTGTACTCTTCTGAGAGCATCTAGGTACGGCCAATGCTGACCTTCCCTCTTAAAATAGTAATTCCCTGGCTTTAGCTTCTAAAAGGGTGATAACATGATTCACTGTGGTGTTTGGTAGCTCTGTCTACCAGCTAGTCAAAATCATATCGGACAATGACATCTCATGTACTGTTATAATTTGTTTTATCTGAAACCTCCAGTAGGGTTGCTACATCATCCCTTCAAAACCAAACACATATTAAATACGCAGGTTCTGTGGCTGATTAACCACTTGAGCTCCAGAGGATTTACCCCCCTTAATGACCAGGCCTCTTTTTGCTACTCGCGCTGCACTAATTCAACTGATAATTGCGCGGTCATGCAATGCTGCACCCAAACGAAATTTACGTCCTTTTTTTCACACAAATAGAGCTTTCTTTCGGTGGTATTTGATCATCTGTGCGCTTTTTATTTTTCACGCTATAAACAAAAAAAGGCCAAAAATTTTGAAGAAAAACAATATTTTTTACTTTCAGCTATAAAAAATATATAGTAAACTCAAAGTTGGTTATAAATTTAGGCCAAAATGTATTCTGCTACATGTTTTTGGTAAAAAAATCCCAATAAGTGTATATTGATTGCTTTGTGTGAAAGTTATAGCGTCTACAAACTATGGTATAAATACTGCAATTTACACCATTTTTCTGCTATACAGCTCTGCGCTAGTTTAACGAACAATTGCACGGTCATGCAATACGGTACATAAATGAAATTTACATCCTTTTTTTCCCCACAAATTGAGCTTTCTTTTGGTGGTATTTGATCACCTGTGCGGTTTTTATTTTTTGCGCTATAAAAAAAAAGGCTGACAATTTTGAGGGAAAAAAAACAATATTTTGGACTTTTTGCTATAAAACATGTCCAGTAAAAAAAAATGCAAAAATCAAATTTAGTCATAAATTTCTGCTAAAATGCACTCTGCAACATGTCTTTGCTAAAAAAAAACCCCAATACGTGTAAATTAATTGGTGTACGTGAAAGTTATAGCGTTTACAAATGGCGGGAAAGATACTGGGATTTTTAGGTTTTTTTTATACCAATAATGGCGGCGATCAGTGAATTATGGCGGCGATCAGTGACTTATGGCAGCGACCAGCGACTTATGGCGGGACTGCGGGACTGCGGCGGACATTCTGACATTGGGGGGTACTGACTTGGGGTCACTGACATCCTCAAAAACACTAATACAGTGATCAGTCTCTGGCTCTGTCCTTGGGCCCCTTCTCTTCTCCATCTACACCTCCTCCCTTGGCCAACTCATACACTCTCACGGCTTCAACTACCACCTCTATGCCGACGACACACAAATCTATCTCTCAACCCCCCACCTCACCCCCTCGGTCTCCGCCCGAATCACACACCTGTTGAGCGACATATCAGACTGGATGTCGCTCCACTTCCTTAAACTGAACCTCTCCAAAACCGAGTTTCTTGTCTTCCCTCCAGCCCGGACACCACCCCCCATTGACTTCTCCATCATGTCCAACAACGCCACCATCAAACCCGCCCCGCAGGCCAGAGTACTTGGTGTCATTTTGGACTCCAACCTATCCTTCCAGCCCCAAGTCCACTCTTTAACAAACTCGTGCAGACTCCACCTCCGCAACATCGCCAAAATCCGCCCGTTCCTAACTCCAGAAACCACTAAACAGCTAATCCACTCCCTCGTCATATCACGACTCGACTACTGCAACTCCCTCCTCACTGGCCTGCCTCGCCGCTGGCTATCCCCACTTCAGTCCATCCTGAATACGGCTGCCAGACTCATTCACCTTTCCAACCGCTCCGTTTCCGCCACCCCCCTCTGCCAATCCCTCCACTGGCTTCCGATTGCGCAACGGATCAAATTCAAAATCCTAACGCTGACGTACAAAGCTGTCCACCATACTGCCCCGAACTACATCACTGACCTAATATCCAAGTACCGCCCAGCACGCACACTCCGCTCCTCACAAGACCTCCTTCTCTCTAGTTCCCTGGTCTCCTCCTCCCATGCCCGCCTCCAGGACTTCTCCAGGGTGTCACCCATCCTCTGGAACTCCCTGCCCCAACCCATCAGATTATCACCTACTCTCCTCTCCTTTAGGCGCACCCTGAAAACCCATCTCTTCAGGGAAGCCTACCCCGCCCCCTGCTAACTTGCCGACCTCCTCCACTCTTCCTACCACTCCATCCCCCACAGCTATCTCCTCCTGTGCCACCATCCCCTCCCTCCTAGATTGTAAGCTTGAAAGAGCAGGGCCCTCGATCCCCTCATGTTTTGCATTGTATTGGTATTGTTCTGTCACATGTTCTGTCCCCCTTTGTAATGTACAGCGCTGAGCGAACTATTGGCGCTTTATAAATACTGTATAATAATAATAATAATAATAATCAGTGCAAAAAGAAAAAACTGACACTGTACTAATGGCACTGGGGAGGAAGGGGTTAACTTTATTTTGCAGGGAAGGGTTATCTGAGTGAGGGGGAGTGTTTTACTAGGGGGCGGGGGTGTGTGCTGCACAGGACACCGCTGATCAAGAGAGAGAAACTCTTCTGTCTCGATCAGCTCATCCTCGAGCTGACAAGGAAGTGACAGACAGCACAGCTACTGCAGCTGTGCTCACTGTCACTGTTTACCGCCGATCGCCGGCAAACAGCCGCTAAGGACCGGCTGTGACCCGGCGACTGACATCCGCGGCGGTGATCGGCGGGACAGATAGGGCGGCGGCGCGCCTCGCGCGCGCCCCCTATTTGTTTACAAAACACACGTTTTAAAACGTGGTTTTGCCTGCCAGTGCCACCCTGCCGCCGTATTTCTACAGTGGCAGGGCGGCAAGTGGTTAAGGTGGTCATTAAACTCACTTAGTGCCTTGTGTGCATTAACTTAGCCTCAGAACCTGCATAATTAATATTTGTTTGATTTTATGATGAGGTAGCAACCCAAGCCTCCTGTATGGTGAAACTCATCACAAACTTGGCCAATTCAAAGTGAGCATATGATAAAAATAAATAAATAAGCCTCCCCTCCTTCTCTTCTGGAGTGGGCCCAGATCCTCAGTGACATCATGGCAATGGAGACCCTAGTAGCGGAAGATAGTACAGATTCCAAAAAGGTCCTTCTTGGACATGTTGCTGGGCCCTTAGTGAATCTGCGGCTTTTTGCCTCCTCATTCTACAATAACTGGTCCAGCTTATTTGCTTTCTAATTAATCTTAAGCACCTCTGGAATGTTAATAGTATGAATTCCTGCCCCTTTTGACATTTTTGTTGCTTTGAGATTGCCATGCCTGATTTCCTCCATATTTCCCCATCCTACCTGTTACTCATGTTACTGATGTGCATTGTTTATTTTTTTATTTCCTCCCTTAATGATAAGGCCTTCCCATGTTGGACTGAGCCTTTCCATTAGTCAATTGGGATGTATCACTGGCATTTACAATGGTTCAGGACTTCTTTATTGATTATGCCTTGAAGACATGTATATATGTTGCATGCCAATTTAGTTGTCTCTGCTAACAACATTTATTGAACATCCAAAAATGTTCTTGAATTTTCTTGAATAAAAAGTTAAAAATACATAAGCAGTTATTTTAGTGAAAGCTGCATGTCAAAACAATCTGGAGATCCACAGATATAGACAGCCTAAGGTAGAACTAAAGACAAACATTTTTTCTTTCATTTTGGATAGTGAGATAGTGAGAGTTATAGAGTTGGAGTAATTGAGATTTATAACCTCTGTCAGGTTTTTTGTGTGGGTTTTTTGCCACCTGTGTCCCATTGAGGAAATTCCTCCTTCCCATATTCAAAACAGGAAGTAAGAGGAAAACTCTCCAAAGTAAGGGAATCCTAAGATGTCACCAGGATCACCAGATCTAGTGTTCCCTTTGGAAGATTTCCACTCTTTTCCTGTTCTGGTGACAGCTCAAAATTTGGGATTATATACTTACTTATACTTACAACACCAATTTTAAGACATACTTTTCAAGAAAAGTTGGACATCGCGAGGAAAGGTCTGCCAACCCCAAAGCTAGAAAGCCTGTCCCAGCCAGGGAATGGGTTTGTCTGCCACTTTTAATTCAGTAACTATGACCAGTACTCTTGGCTCAAAGCCTCTGAGAAGCACTACAAACTGTATTGCTGGGAATGCCTGTTGTTTGTAGTTCATCAACTTGGTGTTTGGAGCCACACTGGCAATGATTGTCAATGTATGAGATACCTGTCTGTGATGCAACGCCCTATTATACTGTGTGTCTGTATAATATTGATGGTTTCTGTAGCCATGGTGTCATAATTATGGTATTCAGAGATGGAATGATTGAAGTTGAACACCACTGAAGGCCTAGGTGTGAAATGCACAGCTTGCCATTGTCTCCTATTAATCAGGAAGGTGTGAGAAGTGGTGCTGGAAGGAGAACAAGCTTTCTAGATGAATTAATGGAGAAGATTTACTAAGGGAGTACAGAATGTTCACTTGGAAAAGTATATGCTGTAAGGTGAATGATGTCGTAGATTTGTGAATAAGGGGAAGATGTATTAACTTCAGCCATCAAGATAAAATCCTATTTTGTTAAATTTTCTTTCTACATGATTGGGTATTCAAAGTGAGCACAGTTTCAACATTTACTAAACTAGATGATCATTTGCTTTGCAAAGTGAACATGTACTTTGCTAAGTGAACAGCTTCTACTCATTTGGCAAATCAACCTCACAATTTGCACATTAGTGTTCCATAGGTTTAGAGGTTCTTGAGCTGTTCAAGAAGAAGGCTGAACTTTTTGCGATCCATTTTTCTTTGTCTCCCCACCCAAGTATGTACTCTTTTACTGTACTTCAAATTTTGTTGTAGTCATTGCTGGACATTTCCTTTTTTTGTATAAAACCTAATAAATACAGATTGAACACAGAGTTTCAAAAAACGATAAAAATAGCATAATACTAAAGAAGAAAGCTGAGCATTAGTGATACGTCATTACATCCCAGTGATAGATTATAGTTTTATCTTATCGCAGGTTTGCTTTAAAGCAGTTGTTTATCATTTCTGATAATTAATACCAGAAATATGCTTTCAAATTCTGTGTACATTGATGTATAGTCATCTTGTATGGCATAACCCCTTGCAAGTTTGAAGTTAGCGTTTCAGACTTTAATAGAATGAATGAATTTTGCATGCCTTCCATTTACTTTTTTACCAGGCAGGAAGATATAACCAGGTACAGATCCGTTTAGCTGCCATTGCTAAATCAAATCAGATGATTCCTGATCTCATTATGTCTTCAAAGAGGTGTGGTTGTGCATGGTTATTTCAAAAATAACTTTACAGCAACTTGGTCAGGGGGCCAAAGAAGAGAATAAAATCCAATCAAGATAACAGGAAGAAATCTTCCAGACATAAAAGGTGAGACAAATATCTATGAAATGTCTAAGGCAAGCAGACTGCACTGGGGGGAAAGTAAGTTAATTAGAACAAGACACAATTGTCCAGCCATGTAAAATACACTGTGTCCAAAGTGAAACATATTATTGCATTAATAGCTTAAATATGGAAGCAACAAGCAAAATTGAGTTACTTTGCAGTGATGGGAATGCATACGCTGTAGCTGTGTCCATAGGGTACTGTACTAGGCCACTCATGCCTGCTAATATTGTCATGTACAGCATATTGATACTGTATAGGGAATATTTGCAAGTGGTAACAATGACATTACCAAGTACGCTGTATGTTGAGTGTGCTGGAAAATATTTGTCATCAGCCCTTCTTTTTAGTTTTAATTAAAATGGAATATAATTTTTAGTGTGTCCTGAAATACAAATCTATCCCAAAAAAGGTCTTGCCACCAGGGTCGTCTTATCGCACGGGCACCTCTAGGCACTGAATTCCCCCCCCCCCCTCCAGCAGGAGGGAAGAACATGTGCATGTGGATAGAGCAGGTGATCAGTCCGCAGGTGGGGGAAATAACTGGAACCAACTTTTGTAGCTCACCCTGCAGCAACTGAAAGCTGGCATCACCTCCTCCTTCCTGCCGGCTTTCAACTGCTGCAGGGTGAGCCACAAAAGATTAGTTCCAGTTATTTCCCCCACTTGCCTCACTAATCAGATTCCCCCTGCTGCCTGCCCCCCTCTGTGTGATTCCCCCCGTGTGATTTCCCCCCCTTCCGTCACACACAGTGCTCCTGACTTCCAGCATCTCCTCCCACTGGCAGCAGCTGCATGCACACAGGGGGTGTTTCAGGTTGGAGAATGAGGGCACAGTGAGTGATCGGTCGCAGAGGCGTAGCTGGGGGGGGGGGGCAGGGGGGTACATATGTAACCCGGGCGCCAAGGTACAGGGGCGCCAAAATGAGGCTTGCAACGTTACATTATTATACAGCCTGTCAAACGCCTTCCGTTTGCTGTGCATGATTACAGGACTGGAGGAGGAGAGTGAGAGGAGTGGGAGCAGAGCCAAGACTGCGGGCCAAACTGTACAACACAGGGCACTGACTTCACCCCACCAACAAATAGGAGCTGGGCTGTCACCAGAACAGGAAAAGAGTGGAAATCTTCCTCCAATCCAACCTGGTGTCGGTCTCCAGGGGAAAGCGTCCCTAGCAGCGGCAGGCAGGACAGAGGAGATGGAGCCCGCCAGTGCCTGGGTTATGGAGCGGTCATGGGGGCAAGCAGGGAGAACTGCCTCTGCACACAATGGTCGGGACAATAGCACACTGCTAACGTCTAATTAGAGGTGTCAGGGATTACCAGTGACACCAGATGACACCCCCCCCCCCCCCCCCCGCAGAGGGGACACTTCACACCCCAGATAAACATCACTAACTGTTCATTCACAAGTTGTTGCTGTCACCTTTGTCATTTGATGGCTCCTGATAAGGAGGACATTGAGCGCCAAGGAGGGAGGGAGGGTGAAGCGATCATTGCAGCACCTACTGATCTACCTGGATGGGGTCAGGGGGTTCTAAAAGAGGGGGGGACATTGCTTCATCTAATCCACACCGATGCTCACCCAGACCCTTAGAATTAAATGTTTGTGGTATACCATGATGAAAGGTATTCAGAAGGTATGCTTCTCAAAATGCATTTAATTCACAATCAAGCACCACAGATCCTATAGAATAAAACAGTGCAGGGTTTGCAGTATACATGTGATTAAAAGGGGAGGGGGCTGGGGCGCCAATTTTATAGTTTGTCCCCGGGCGCAAAATATCCTAGCTACGCCTCTGATCGGTTGTGGTCACTCACTGTATTTATTAATCACTAAAGCATAGTAAACTGTATTTACTATGCTTCAGTTTATGAACTAACAGGAGCCTCTGTCTCCTGTTTATTTATCTGCTCTGCAGAAAGGAACTGGGGAGTGTGTTTGCTCAGTCTTTTTCTCTGTCTTGAAAGGGAGACTTCAGGGGTCTGTTTAGACCCCTGATATCTCACCAAAGACGACCCCCAAACAATGATGTGAGAAAACATGTAAAAAATAATATTTAAAATATTGCAAGATTATTTAAAAAATGTAAAAAATTTGACTAAAATGTCTAATTAGACTAAAAAGCCACGCCCAATATGTAGTATAATTTAGTCACACATACTGTTTGCCACAGCATGAGTAGTGCTTCCCAGATCTTCCTTTCTTTGATAAGGGCCCCCAAGCATTACTTTGCCCAGAGGTCCATGATGCTGTTAAGGTTGCACTGCTTGACACGGTCAGCAGTCATGAGGGGCATGAATTAAAAAATAATAATGAAGCACTCAAATCAAATCCCACTATCCCTTAATCAAAAATCTATATAAATCCTAGTGTCAATCAGTAACAGTCATGGTGGGCAAGCTGAAAAATTCAGTAAACTGTGTACAGCCTACATTGGGCACATCAAGTATGGCACCAAGAAATTTCACACCTAAAGAAGAATATAATAAAACACTGAAAATCAAATTATCATAATTGAAAATATAGGTTTCAACTAAATTTAAAGTATAATACTAACTTACTCAACTTGAACCAAGGATCTAAAGCTGGGCACAGCCACTACAGGGTAATCAAATTATGTCTTCAGGCATCTGTGCCAGCCATTTATTTTTAGGCCTATTGAACAGGATATGGAGCTGCTTTGAAGATACCTCTGATGCCAGTTTATCTGGGAGAAATATTGGCGATAAGCTTTTCTGACCTGCCCCATCACTATTTCCCCTTATTGAGCATTGCCCAGCTGTATCTATCGGCATTCAATAGACAATCTCAATCTAGTTCATCAGATTGTCAACTAATGTCCCTGGACAACATACTGTAACTGTGAAAATCAACTTACATTTTAATAACAATCCTTAAACTAAACCTAAACTTAATCCTTAACTTGTGTCCAATCCCTAATTCATAAGCCAGCCATAGACAGATTGGGGTTTATTTACTAAAGCTGGAGAGTCCAAAATCAGACTCCCTTCTGCATAGAAACCAATCAGCTTCTAACCTCAGCTTGTTCAATGAAGCTTTGGCAATGAAACCTGGAAGCTGATTGGTTTCTATGCAGAAGGGAGTCTGATTTTGGACTCTCCAGCTTTAGTAAATAAACCCCATTGAGTCTTGACTGGTTCAGCAGGGAAAGGCTAAGATTTAGTCCCTGTATGGGCAGGCTGGTTGTACTGAAATTGACCAATTTATTGACTTCAGTACAACCAGCCTGTCAGATTTTTTTTCATGCGATCACTGCTGGTGGCTATAGCTGTCACCAGTGATCATTGTTTTCTAACAGCAGGGAAGGCTCCCAGCTGGCAGAATACAGTAGCGCTGCAGGAGGGATTTGCCCTTCAACACTGTTTCAGCAATTTTCTTTCCTGCAACTGTGGTGGAAGAAAAGAAAATTGTGTCATCTATGGGCTGCTTTAGTTTCTCAAGATTTCTTTGAAAGGGATCAGCTTGTTGTGAATAATATTACTATATTTGCCCATTGCATATATCAGATTTTGCTTCTTGCTTTGCAATACAACACAATGGTTGTGCTTCCCTAATCCTGCTTTCTGAAACCAGTGAGCTCCTTAGGTGACTGTTATCTCAGTCCAACTTTTAAGCAGAGTGGTAGCACTGTGCCAATAAGAACTCCCTTTGGTGGTTAATCTACAAATTTACATGTAATACAATACCATCAATTCTGAAAGAACACGCAAGTAACAATGTGAAAGTCACATTAAGTAATTAAAGCAGAACTCCATATAAAAACAAATAGCTCAATAAAAGATAAAATAACAAAAAAAGTTTTTGCTGCATTATTCATTTCTTTTGATCAACCTGCTGGTTGAGCGAAAGAAAATGAATCATGTATAAGCCTGCCTTAGGCTGGCCATACAATATACAATTTTCTTTTAGATTGACCAAAACCATATAATATGAGGTCAATCCTAAACACTTTCAATTTATATGCAATAAGGCAGGCCCTTGCACTACATAATGGAAGGTAACTATAAAGGAAATCGAATAAGAAAATTGTATAATGTATGGCCATATTTCGGTTAGGTCGGAGTAAAGGGGTAAAAGCGATAAGTGCGCCTATCCTTTAATGTAAACACTGCAATAATACCTCAGAATGTATGTTCACTGAAAGTACACCATACCTTACAATAAAGAAAGATACTATACCTTATTTTATCCAAATCTATAGGTCACATATCTGGTCATTGACTTCATAATCAGCCTGCAAGTGATTTCACTGTTCTATTGTGTTCCTTTAGCAGATGTAACCATATTTTAAGAACATTTCTGACTATTGTTTTTTTGTAAATCAATTATTTCATGTTTGCAGGCTGCTGCATGGTTGAGTTTTGTCAATCAATGTGAGTCTGTCTTGGACAAGAAAAACAATACCTAATCAGTCACTAGTGACCACACGTTCAAACGTAATTCTATCTGTGCAGGAAAATAGAGTATGGCTGTCTATTCCCATGTTCTTCATACATCAGTGTATGTCAGCTTTCCCAACAAGCGAGTGTATCACATCTCTCAAAACCATCCTTCTATAATGGGGTTGTCTGTGTTCTATGTAAAATAAACAATTGTGTCAGTCTTAGACTGTGATAGAGACATTTTGGGTAGCAAACCTCCAAGATGGTAACTATAGGGCTGATTTACTAAAACCAGAGAGTAAAAAATCTGGTGGAGCTAAGCATGGGGGCCAATCAGCTTCTAACTTCAGCTTGTTCAGTTTAGCTTTGACAAAAAACTGAAAGCTGAATAATTTCTATGCAGAGCTGCTCCAGATTTTGCACTCTCCAGTTTTAGTAAATCAACCCCTATATTCTGTTCCCACTGGTATTTACTTAGTTGAGGGAGCTCATCCAAATATTTAATAAGTTGATTTGTATATAGGTGTGATATTAGGTCAATTTTGATTCTTTCTTTCTTTTCTTTATTTTAACCTGGGTTTCGTCAGCAAAGTGTAATTGTAGTTATACACTATATTGCCAAAAGTACTGGTACGCCTGCCTTTACACGCACATGAACTTTAATGGCATCCCAGTCTTAGTCTGTAGGGTTCAATATTGAGTTGGCCCACCTTTTGCAGCTATAACAGCTTCAACTCTTCTGGGAAGGCTGTCCACAACGTTTAGGAGTGTGTCATTGGGAATGTTTGACCATTTTCCAGGACAGCATGTTGAAGTCAGGCACTAATGTTGGACGAGAAGGCCTGGCTCGCAGTCTCTGCTCTAATTCATCCCAAAGGTATTCTATCGGGTTGAGGTCAGGACTCTGTGCAGGCCAGTCAAGTTCCTCCACCCCAAATTCACTCATCCATGTCTTTATGGACCTTGCTTTGTGCACTGGTGTGCAGTCCTGTTGGAACAGGAAGGGACCATCCCAAAACTGTTCCCAAAAGGTGGGAGCATGAAATTGTTCAAAATGTCTTGGTATGCTGACACCTTAAGAGTTCCCTTCAATGGAACTAATGGGCCAAGCCCAACCCCTGAAAAACAACCCCACACCATAATTCCCCCTCAACCAAACTGTACACTTGATACAATGCAGTCAGGCAAGTACCGTTCTCTTGGCAACCACTAAACCCAAACACGTCCATTGGATTGCTAGACAGAGAAGTGTGATTCATCACTCCAGAGAACAAGTCTCCACTGCTCTAGAGTTCAGTGGTGGCATGCTTTACACCACTGCATCTGACGCTTTGCATTGCACTTGGTGATGTAAGGCTTGGATGCAACTGCTCGGCCATGCAAACCCATTCCATGAAGCTCTCTATGCACTGTCGTTGTGCAAATCTGAAGGTCACACAAAGTTTGGAGGTCTTTAGCTATTGACTGCAGTGCAAACACTTGGCGACTTCTGAGCACTGTGCGCTTCAGCATGTGCAGACCCCACTCTGTCATTTTATGTGGTCTACCACTTCGTGACTGAGTTTCTGTTGTTCCCAGTTGCTTCCACTTTGTTATAATACCACCAACAGTTGACTGTGGAATATTTAGTAGCAAGGAAATTTCGCGGATAGACTTATTGCACAGGTGACAACCTATCACAGTACCACGCTTGAATTCATTGAGCTACTGAGAGTGACCTATTGTTTCACAAATGTTTGTAGATGCAGCCTGCAAGCCTAGGTGCTTGATTTTATACACCTGTGGCCATGGAGGTGATTGGAACACCTGAATCCAATAATTTACAGGGGTGTCCCAATACTTCTGGCAAAATAGTGTAGATAGAAGGATTTACTACTGAGTTCAAACTCAGTTTGCAATTGGTCAAATGGTTTCAGGATAAGGTTCTGTACAACACAGATACCATGTTACTCTTGGCCTACTGTCACTGAGGAAATATGCTAAGCCTAAACAACACAGTGGGGTTGATTTACTAAAACTGCAGAGTGCAAAATCTGGTGCAACTCTACATATAAACCAAACAGCTTCCAGGTTTTTTTAATCAAAGCATAATTAAACAAGATCCCCGGCCCACAGTCACAAAAGGGCTCAGGAGGGTGCAGGGGCTGCTCATTTAATAACATGTTACATATTGCACTCTGGTCACAGGTTTAACATGTTATGAAAGGTGACCCCCTTTTATTTAGGAAATGTGACTTAGTGATATTTCAACTAGGTGTAAAAAATAGTGTTAAGCTCCAGTGTCCAGTGCTGTAAGGCAGTTTATCACACTCAGCCAAATTATGGTATGGCTCAGCTGAAAAATTCTACCTAATACAAAACCACTGTGGTTTTAAACAAGTGTTCAGCAATCTACATGTAATGCTGGAACAAGATAAAAAAGTAATTTGGGCTTACTGTACTTGCACATTATGTATCTTAGAGAACAGTACCGGACATAGGCTGCAAATTCATGGACCTAGAGTTATATGCAGTTTCCTTCAGGTGATTGGACGCTGCCAAAGCTTTTGGACATGCCTCCCCCTCCACCTTGGGAGTACACATAAAACCATTTCCCTCTCCATGAGACCTCAGTTTTCTAATCAAGCAATGCAAAGTAATGCCAGAACAGAGGGGAGGGTGGTCTGTGTTCTGTACCATACAGATTTTACAGGCAAGACAAAAACTGTAGCTGCTGACTTTTAAAATACAGACACTTACTTGTCCCTCGGTCCAGCGGTGTCCTCACCACCACTGGTTTCACTGGCCGTCTTCTCTCCCCAGCTCCGGCATCTTCAGTGTGGGCACCCGGCTGTGACATCCTGCAGCTTCCCAGCTGGGTGCCCACTGTGCATGCGTGAGCAGCACTGCGATTCTGTGAATGGCCCCGTAGTCTTCTGGTTCCTATCATGTGTCTCAGAAGACTAAGGGGAGGACAACTTCCGCTTCCGATTGCCTTAGGCAATCACAGCGAAAGTGGGAGCGGGTACCTGTCAAACTCAGGTACCCGCTCCCCAAAGGTGCTAATTCTTAATGGGGAGTGGAGGACAAAGGCCTAGAGTGGAACTTCCCTTTTGGGTGGAGCTCCGCTTTAATCGTACAGTAAAAACACAGTGGTGGGCAACAAGAGAGTAATCAGAATTGTGCTAACAAGACCAACAAAATCGAGAAACAGTCAAAGGCCCAAGTCAGAGTGCCACTGTGGCCGAAAGCTTCATTCACAGAGGCCTGAATATCCACCTGGCAGAACATGAAATGGCCTTAGAAAGCTGAGCATCGTATGCTTGATGGTAGAATACCCAGGTGTATAAGTTCTAAATGAGGAAAGAAAAAACAGAGGGAGCACAGGCCTAGTGCATTACCATAAAAAATGTTTAATAAAAAATAAAGTAGGTGTTGTACTCACAAATGACAATATAGTCAAGGCACATCTAAAGAACAGCTGGGTTAACACCACGCTGAGTAACAGTCCGCAATAGGGAGTGTAGACATCCAATAGGCTGACGCGTTTCGAGGACACAGTGGCTCTGATAGGGATGTCTACACTCCCTATTGCGGACTGTTTCTGGAACAGGACACTTTTTAGTAAATTCTTTCTCCAATGGATACAGCTCTGCAATAATTTTCAGAGGGCTGAAAACCTAAACCTAATTGTCATAAATTACCCATTCTATTTATTCAGGAATGGGGAATGTCTTTTAAGTCTTTGCAGGTCTCTTAGTACCCAGAGGGACCTCGTGAGACTAAGGAGAATCAGGTGTGACTATACCGAGGCTTTTGCGCACAGCAGAAATAAGCATATATAAAATAGCAAGCATACTACATGAAGCCATGACATCAGGTGTATGGGTGGGGGCTACATAGTTACATAGTTAGTCTGGCTGAAAAAAGACAAAAGTCCATTCAGTTCAACCATTAAAAAAAACAACAATATAATCCTATACGCACAGTTGATCCAGAGGAAGGCAAAAAAGCTCAGCAAAGCATGATCCAGTTTGCTCCTGCAGGTGAATAAATTCCTTCCTGATCCCCCGAGAGGCAATCGGATATTCCCTGGATCAACTTTACCTGTACATGTTAGTATCCAGTTATATTCTGTGTATCTAAGAAACAATCCAGGCCTTTTTTAAAGCAATCCACTGAGCTGGCCAGAACAAACTCTTGAGGGAGTCCATTCTACATTTTCACAGCTCTCACTGTGAAGAAATCTTTCCGTGTTTGGAGAATACATTTATTTTCCTCCAGACATAAAGAGTGCCCCCTTGTCCTCTGTGATGACCTCAGGGTGAATAGCTCTATACCGAGTTCACTATATGAACCACTGATGTATTTATACATGGTGATCATATCCCCCCTTAATCTCCTCTTCTCAAGAGAGAATAAATTCAGTTCCTCTAATCTTTCCTCATAGCTGATCTCCTCCATGCCTCGTATCAGTTTGATTGCCCTTCTCTGTACATTCTCCAGTTCCCCAATGTTCTTTTTGTGAATTGGTGCCCAAAATTGAACTGCATATTCCAGATGAGGTATTACTAATGATTTGTACAGGGGTAAAATTATATCTCTCTCTCTGGAGTCTATACCTCTTTTAATACAAGAGAGGATTTTGCTCGCTTTAGAAACCGCAGCTTGGCATTGCATGCCATTATTAAGCTTCTGATCTACCAGAACTCCCAGATCCTTCTCCACCATTGATTCCCCCAGCTGTACTCCCCCTAGTATGTATGATGCATGCATATTCTTAGTCCCCAAGTGCATAACATTACATTTATCAACCTTAAACCTCATTTGCCCAATTAAACAGTGCATTGAGGTCAACTTGTAAGTTGAAGACATCCTGTAAGGACGTTATTCCACTGCACAGCTTGGTGTCATCTGCAAAGACTGAAATGGGATTTTTAATCCAAGACCCTATATTGTTTATAAATATATTAAAAAGTAAGGGTCCCAACACTGAACCTTGGGGTACACCACTGACAACCCTAGACCATGCAGAGTATGACTCATTAACCACTACTCTTTGAATACAATCTTTTAGCCAGTTTTCTCCCATTTACATACAGATTTTTCCAAGCCCGTAAACTTTACACATTAGCCGTGAGTGGGGAACTGTGTCAAACACTTTTGCAAAATCCAAGTATACCACGTCCACCACCACCCCTCTGTCCAAGGTTTTGCTCACCTCCTCATAAAAAGAAATCAGATTTGACAACTTCCGTCTTTCATGAATCCCTGCTGTCTGTTGCTTAAAATATTTTTTTTCCAGCAAGAACTCATCTATGTGGTCTTTTATTAAACTCTCCAGTATCTTCCCAACTATAGAAGTTAAACTAACAGGTCTATAATTACTTGGTAAAGATTTTGACCTCTTTTTAAATATTGGCACCACATTTTCCTTACGCCAATCCAGTGGTACTATGCCAGTCATTAAAGAGTCCCTAAAAATTAGAAACAATGGCTTTGAAATGACGGAGCTCAATTCTTTACGGACCCGTGGGTGTATGCCATCCGGTCCAGGTGCTTTATTCACCTTTATTCTGTCTGAATATTTTTGGATCATATCAATTGTGAGCTAATGTGGATCATCTGGGGCTGTGTCAATACCATGCCCATTATGGACAAGAGTTCCCCCATACTCCTTTGTATACACAGAGCTGAAGAAAGTATTTGCCTTCTCTTTGTCCCCATTCATCCACTCTAGATTATTTTGTAAAGGGCCTACATGCTCAGAAAAGGCTAGGGTTGGGAAATCTTCCACGACCCCCTCTAACACCACCTCCAGGTTGTCTTCAGATTTCCTATGTCAACATCTTCTAAGGGAGGTAGTTCCACTTCCGATTCAGATAGTGAAGTTGGAGAAGAAGCCTGGTACTGTTGGGCTTTTGACAGTGATTGCTGAATTAAGGCTGTCAGTTGTCTGTGAAATTCTGATGTAATTGCAGAGAAACCTGCCTTGGTAAGAAAGGCCGTAGGCCACTTGTGTGCCTGAGACAGAGCTGGAATCAAATGCAGAGACCAGTGTTAAACTAAGGTCCAACTCTGGTGCAATGAAAGCACTGTCACTCTGAGTGGTTTGAGTCCTTTGCAGCCCATTGGCACAGCAAATATTTGCCTGACCTTTCTGCAATTCCCATGCACCTGGTTTCCACCAAAGCTATAAGTGAGGTATTCCCCTGTGGGTTACTCATGAAGTAGAGTGCAGAAATGAAGTAAGCATGTCTGGAGAAGGATACACAACACAGAAGGTGTTGACTGTCCTTTAGTGAAGTTATTGTGGCAAAACTGCGGCAGTATCCTAAAAGGGCTCTGGGTGAAAGCTGTCAGTAATAGGGAGACCTGCAGTGTGTTAACACCTGGTCATCCACTTGAATGGTGGAAAGTTTAAGTTCAACTTTATTAACATGTTACACCTGTATTTAGGGTGCAAAATGTAACATGTTCAGCACGCGCCCCCTCTCCCGAACTCCCTCTGACAGCATGCGTGGGATCTTCTGCCTGCACCAGCTGTCACAATTTGAAAACCCACATGGCTACACCATTGATCCAGTTTCCTGTGGATCAATGACTTGTGGTTCTCAATGAACTACAAGAGTACTGATGAGATCCTCTTGCTCTCAAGTACCTGCCTGCCCATATGGGAGGTACGGGCAGACAGCTATCCTGAGAATTTGCAGGAACCTGACAATGCACCCATGATCTACTGATTGAGGATGCAATGCTCTGCAGGCTTCTTTGAAAACAAATAATAAACAAGTAGATTTTTTTGTTTTTTCAAAAGGTGAGCTTATCCTTTAAACACTCAATAAGTGAATATAGGTGAACACAATTCACCATTTTTGGATAGTTATGTAAATACAAATACTATTCAGAGACACTAAGATGCATACTGCAAGCAGTGGAAATATTAAGTACCATACTTGCTATAGGGCTACTAGAATGACCCAATAAAGGACAAACCTGTCTTGTCTTTCTAATTTACTAGTCCCTGTATGATTCCAGGCTTCACCCATCATGGTGGGCATACCATGAGGCGTCTTTAGTTTCTGTGCTGAGGTGAGCACCCAAGCAGGATCCAGTGCCCGAACATTACAGGTCGTAACCACAGCATGCAGTCTGGGTACAGTTCCCAAGGTTTTACTGAGGTTGCACAAATGCAGATTTACTGCTTCTTTTGTAGTAGAAGGCAGTGAAGAGGTTGATTGAAGAAATCCATGTAAATAAGAACTAATTAAGCACAGAAACATCTTCATAAGGGAGAAGAGGTTCATCACCTACAGGACACGGGAGTGGGGTAGTGTTATAGGAGTATCTGTTCAAAAGCTTTGCAAGCGTCCTATCAAATGAGGGTAGTAACCTACAACCTAGGGTCTATAAATATACAGCCTGTGTCCTGTACTGTATGACTTTAGATAATCATTGTTGAAAACTAGATGGATTGCAGGAAATAAATGCTACATGAATCATACTTACTCAAAATGGCCATGGCTAGAAATTCTAGGGAGATGCTTAATAACCACCTCCCGTCTGGCCGTTGTATATAATGGCCGGACGGTGGCAGTGCAGGGGCGGGTGGCCATTTATAATGGCCTCCCCGCCCCCTGCTTGTGACCGCTCCCTGGGAGTGCGCAGCACCGCGATCCGGTGCCCGCTGTGTCCTCCGGACACAGTGGAACACCGATCATCCTATGGGACCTCTGTGTGAGGTCCCGATCATGTGATCGCTGATTGGCCAATCAGTGATCACATGCAGAGTAGTAAGCAAGATGTCACTTCTGACATCATTGCTTACTACGTGTGAGATCTGTGAAGGTTCACAGAGGTCACATTGTACATGGTTATTCACAACAGCCTTGTACCATGTGACAAGCTGTGATCAATCACAGCTCACACAGTATTTCTTAATGGCTGCAAGAAAGCAGCCAGAGAGAAGGAGAAATGATTGCTTTTACAGCCTTCATGGGTATAAAAGCAATCTGTGTTAAAAAAAAAAAAAAAAATCTTCATCACCCCCCAGAAGTAGTACAGTGTCACCATGGTGACACTGTACTGCTAGGGTGACAGTATGTAAAAACAAAAACAAAAATTAAAAAAAAATGTACAAAACATTTTTTAAAAATTATAATTTTTGGTTATAAACTAATTTGGGTTATTTTTTGTTTTACTAAAAAGATAACTGAATAAATTTTGGACAAGATTTATGATGAAATATTATTTATTTACAAAATTTTGCAAGAAAAACACTTTTTTTTCAAAATGTTTGGACTTTTTCATTTATATAGCAAAAAAAAAAAAATCCCAATGGTGAATAAATACCACCAAAATAAAGCTTTATCTGTCTCAAAAAAAATGCTAAAAAATTCATATGGGTACAGTGTTGCATGACCGCGCAATTGTCAAAGTGTGATAGTGCTGAAAGCTGAAAATTGGCCTGAACAGGAAGGGGGTAAAAGTATATGGACATGAAGTAGTTAAGGTGATTTCTCAGCAAATTAAAGCATGAAGACTTGGTTGGAGGGGGAGTTTGCTTTGAATATTAAAATGAAGCAAATCGTGTTTTCCATTTGTAGTTCTCAGATGCAGTGTAGTTCCGCTTTAGGTTAACTTGTTGGTAGTTTTAAAATCTCTCCTGAAGCTACTTTAACTTAGTTACTAAGGGCCTCACTTACCAAACTTTGGGACTAAATGGTATCAATTTGCCTTGGCAGTGTGCAACAATAACACTCTTATTAGTCAGGGAGGTGGCAAGTGAACAAGCTTAAGCAGGCCATATATGGGTCAAATGCCAAACAATTTTTTGATCGAAAATCAAAAACGTTGTTCGTTCTGTAATCCGATGGTGCCACCAATGATTTAAAAAATCGGTAGTTTTTCACGAATTTTCCAGAATGCCCAATAAACAAAATGGGGAGGATCAATGAAAATCGTTCGGTGCCATTGCCTCACTAACATAGCGAAAATCAGCCAATTATTCTTAGGTCCGATTTTCGAACAATAAATCGTTCGGAAATCGACCCATGTATGGCTGGCCTTAGTCTAGAAGTCAGAGACTAGTCCTTAGTAACAAAGTGAAACCAGTCTCAGATGTGTGCACAGAGAAGGTTTTTCTTCTAGCTAATAGGTAAAAGATATCCAGTTTATGATGAGCTAGACCACGTGTCAAACACAATGGCCATAAGCGAAATCCAGCCCATTAAGCCATTTCATGTGGCCCTCACACCTCTTCTGCAGGCCCTTCATGTCTGTCCCCTCACCTTGTCTCAGCAGTTAACAGCAGAAAGGATGACAGAACTCCTCCCCTAGATCCTCTAGCTCTTCATGCAGCCAAGGACAGGCTAGTCTCTGCTCCCTTCCCATTTTAGCAGTCAGCAGCAGAGAGGACAGAACTCCTCCTACAGATCCCGTGCCTCTCTATGCAGTCACAGGACACCCTCATCTCCACCTCCCCTGGTCTCAGCATTCAGCGGACTCCACCTGCTGACTACAGCCCTCCTCCAGACCCTGCACTTACTGCTTCTCAACTCCAACCCAAGATTTTCCCTTCACAGCAGCACAAGGTAAGGGAGGGTGGGGACTCTCAATGGGTGCTCTGGACATCTAGTCTTAGAAATACAATCACCCCCTTGAGGGTAACCATAATGCTGATGTGCCCCACAAAGAAATTGAGTATGAAACCCCTGAGCTAGACCAAAAAACCTTCCACTGAACCAGTGTGAATTTGTTTTCTGGATTTATGATTGAAGCAAAACCTATAGACACCTTCTCTTATGGAAGGGCTCTGATGTGCTTGGCACTGGTTCAGTTGACTTCTCAAGTCCTAGTCCATAGAAGCCATTTCTTCTATTTATTGCATTGGTGGTGGCTAAAAAGCCTGAAACAACTGTATGCTGCCTAGAATAAGCTGATCTATAATGTTAAGCTGCATAAACAAGAGGTTCTGGATGTACTGTACTATTGCCAAGGAGCATACACGAAATGTGAAGCATGCAGATACCTGTGAATATTATCCACAACAAAGCTAACCCAACCAGCATTCACAGCAGCCTTAATCATGGGAAAAAAAATATCAGGGAAGGACATAAGGCAATTATATCTCTGAAGTGAATGAAAGGGGTTTGAGTGGATAGTAATATCTTACACAAAGGTTTCAAAATCATATATATATAGTCAGGTCCATAAATATTGGGACATTGACACAATTCTAACATTTTTGGCTCTATACACCACCACAATGGATTTGAAATGAAACGAACAAGATGTGCTTTAATTGCAGACTGTCAGCTTTAATTTGAGGGTATTTAAATCCAAATCAGGTGAACGGTGTAGGAATTACAACAGTTTGCATATGTGCCTCCCACTTGTTAAGGGACCAAAAGTAATGGGACAGAATAAAATTCATAAATCAAACTTTCACTTTTTAATACTTGGTTGCAAATCCTTTGCAGTCAATTACAGCCTGAAGTCTGGAACGCATAGACATCGCCAGACGCTGGGTTTCATCCCTGGTGATGCTCTGCCAGGCCTCTACTGCAACTGTCTTCAGTTCCTGCTCGTTCTTGGGGCATTTTCCCTTCAGTTTTGTCTTCAGCAAGTGAAATGCATGCTGAATCGGATTCATGTCAGGTGATTGACTTGGCCATTGCATAACATTCCACTTCTTGAAATTTTAAGCCCTGTATGTATGTATGTATATATATATATGAATTAATTATATATATATTTATATATATATATAAAATGATTCATGGAACCTTCAAATAGCAAATCTTTACATCTGAGGTACCAGAGGAGAAATGGTTATACAGGTGAAACTCGAAAAATAAAAATATCGTGCAAAAGTTCATTTATTTCAGCAATGCAACTTAAAAGGTGAAACTAATATACGAGATAGACTCATTACATGCAAAGCAAGATAGTTCAAGCCGTGATTTGTCATAATTGTGATGATTATGGCTTACAGCTCATGAAAACCCCAAATCCACAATCTCAGAAAATTAGAATATTACATGCAATCAATAAAACAAGGATTGTACATAGAACAATATCGGACCTCTGAAAAGTATAAGCACGTATATGTACTCAGTACTTGGTTTGGGACCCTTTTGCAGCAATTACTGCCTCAATGTGGCGTGGCATGGAAGCTATCAGCCTGTGGCACTGCTGAGGTGTTATGGAAGACCAGGATGCTTCAATAGCAGCCTTCAGCTCTTCTGCATTGTTTGGTCGCATGTCTCTCATCTTTCTCTTGGCAATGCCCCATAGATTCTCTATGGGGTTCAGGTCAGGCGAGTTTGCTGGCCAATCAAGCACAGTAATCCCACGGTCATTGAACCAGGTTTTGGTGCTTTTGGCAGTGTGGGCAGGTGCCAAGTCCTGCTGGAAAATGAAGTCAGCATCCCCATAAAGCTCATCTGCAGAAGGAAGCATGAAGTGCTCCAAAATCTCCTGGTAGATGGCTGCGTTGACCCTAGACTTAATGAAGCACAGTGGACCAACACCAGCAGATGACATGGCTCCCCAAATCAACACAGACTGGGGGAACTTCACACAGGACTTAAAGCATCTTGCAGTGTGTGCCTCTCCATTCTTCCTCCATACTCTGGGTCCTTGGTTTCCAAATGAGATGCAAAAGTTGCTCTCATCAGAAAAGAGGACTTTGGACCACTGAGCAACAGACCAGGTCTGTTTTTCTTTAGCCCAGGTAAGACGCTTCTGACGTTGTTTGTTGTTCAGGAGCGGCTTGACAAGAGGAATACATTTGAAGCCCATGTCCAGAATCCGTCTGTGGTGGCTCTTGATGCACTGACTTCAGCCTCAGTCCACTCCTTGTGAAAGTCCCCAACACTTTTGAATAGCCTTGGAAGATTGGGGCTAAAGAGGATATTAGTCAGTGCAGAGCAGTCTGAGGTCAGTGCAATCCTGGTCCTACATTTCCGCCAAATACTCATGGAAAATTGCATGGAGCCGAGGAAGAGACAACGGAAAGGGGCAAGGTTCACCGCTTAGGATGACCAGAGGAGAGAGCAAGGATGAGTCAGAGTCAATTGTAAGGACTCGATCTCAGTCCACAGATTGGGAGGAAACTGGGTGGATCATGACGGAATGAAAACAGAGGTGAGTAGCATAATAGTAGGTCACGATATCCGCTGCCCTTAGGCCTCCTCTAGAGCGCAGAGACAGTAGCACACTGCGTGTAATTCTATACCGCTTATTATGCCAGATGAAGTGTAGAAGAGATTTCTAGAGGGAGTGTAGTTTGGACAAGGGAACAGTAACGGAGTCGCAAATAAATATAAAAGTTTGGGTAGTACAGTCATCTTTAATTACGTTGATACGTCCCAAGCATGATAAGGGTAGGGTATCCCAAAACTTTAAGGAACGGGAAATAGCTATAAATAGTGGGGGGTAATTGGCATCATAAATAGAACTGTAGGAAGAGGTAGGATTAGTACCCAAATATTTTAAAGAATGGGTGCACCATCGATATGGAAAAGAGTCTTGGAGGGATGAGAGGACAACTGGTGGTATGTGGAGTAGGAGCACTTCAGTCTTGGATGTGTTAACCTTGTAACCTGAAAGAGTCCCGAATTGTCGTAAAAGTTTACGTAATGCTGGTAGATTTGGGGGTTCGAGAGAGTAAGGAGAATATCATCTGCAAATAGGGATAGTTTGTATTCATGGCCATGAGACATTACCCCTTTTATGTCAGGATGGGCCCGGATTGCAATAGCCAATGGTTCCAAACAGAGGATAAACAATAGGGGAGAGAGTGGGCATCCCTGCCGCGTACCATTCGACATCTGGAAAAGAGGTGAATGAAAGGAGGCTAGTCTGACCTGTGAGGAAGGGTGAGAGTAAAGAGCTTTTAAAGCTGCCACGAAAGGGCCACGGAAGCCAAATCTCTCCAAGACCATAAACATACAAGGCCAGCTGAGGCGGTCAAAAAGCTTTTTGGGCACCTAAGCTCAATAAAATAGTGGGGATGGAGGACCGGTTAACCAAGTCAACCAGATCAATAGATCTTCTGGTATTATTCGCTGCATGTCTGAAAGGGACAAAGCCAACTTGGTCTCTATGTATGAGCTTGGAGATGAGCCTAGATAACCGATTGGCGAGGATCTTAGTAAAAATCTTGTAATCAGAGTTCAACAGAGCAATAGGACGGTAATTATCTAAGATGGAATGGTCCTTGTCAGGTTTGGGAATCACAGAGATATATAAACGGGAAAAGTTGGCTTGGGGAACAATACCTCTGAAAAAATCGTGATAAAGAGAAAGAAGATGGGGAGCTAGGATACCAATGAAGGTCTTGTAATAGGAGTAGGGAAGTCCGTCTGGTCTCAGAACTTTGCGTGAGGGAAGATGTTTGACTGTATCAAATAGTTCTTCAGATGTAATGTCAGTGTTGAGGGGAGCAATGTCAGAAGATGATAGCTTAGGTAATAGTAGGGGATTAAAAAAAACCTAACAAAAGAGGTTTCAATAAGAGGATGGTGGAGGTCTGAGGTCAAAAAGTTGTAAAGGGACTCATAATATGAGCCAAAAGGGAGACCATCACACGAGGATCGTAAGTAGGGCTCCCATTCGGCTGGACAAGAAGGTCCGGCAATGTAGAAGGGGACTGTGTTTTAAGTCTATTGACAAGCATACGGTGGGGTTTGTTGGAGAGTTCGTAAAATTTCTGCCTGACCCAGAGGAAAGATTTTGTGGACTTACAAGCATCAAGGGTTTTGATTTGGTCACGTAGGAAGGTCACTTTTTACAGCCTAGAAATAGACGGCTTTGCGAGAAGTCTACATTCAGCTAGGGTTAACTGGCGAACTAGGGTAATCCTGGCATGCTCTGAGGATTTCTTCAGGCGAGAACCCATGGAGATACAAAGGCCTCGAAATACCGCCTTGTGGGCTTCCCATACGGTCGAGGTAGATGGTACAGAGCCTACATTGTGCTGAGCTCTCACAGGACCTTGATATGTACTTTCAACACAGAGATGTTCCGTGGTTAAAAAGGACTCATTGAGACGTCAATGGCCTGATTTTGGCATAACATTGGGGAATAAAAAATTTAAGGTCAGGGAGGCGTGGTCAGACCATGTAATAGGGTTGATGTCAGAGGAAACTAGGAGTGGAAGAAGAGGAGCTGAAATGAAGAAATGATCTAAGCGGGAGTAGCAGCGGTGAGGTGTGGAGTAGAAGGTGAACTGTTTGTGGGTAGGATGTCGAATCCGCCAGGCATCAAAGAGACGATGCTCCCTGACCAATTTACGAAAGGATTTTGAGGAGGAGCACTGCCGCTTCAAAGGAGTGGACTCGAAGAGGACCTTCCTATCCTTGTGCGGTGAAAGGATTAAATTAAAGTCACCCCCTATAATCATGTGTGGAGCGGAAAAGGAGCCCAATTTGGCGAGAGTTTGTGTAAGGAACTGTAATTGACCTGAATTCGGAGCACAGATTCAGCAAACTAAGGGGAGTGTCACCAAGCATACATTCTAGGAGAATGAAGCGACCATGATGATCGACCTTGGAGGAGACGACCTGAAGGGAGCATGGTGTCCGGATCAGTATTGCCACTCCGGCCTCACCCGATGGGTCAAAGGCCGAATAGGATTGAGAACAAAAAAAAAACCTTGAGGCAAAACGAAAGGAGCCTGCTGACTTAAAATGAGTCTCCTGGACAAAAATAATATCTGCTCCTGAGGATCGGAATTCCTTCAAAGCCATCCACCGCTTCTGAACAGAGTTAAGGCCTTATATGACATTATATGACAGAAGTCATAAAGCCATCACAAAATGACAATGAGTATGGCACATGTACCAGCAGAAAAGATAAATGAGATACCATCGATGAGACAAAACAGAGAATAATAGACAAACCAAAAACATTGCAATAAAGAACATAGATATCCGTAAGGATATGGACTTGGGAGAAACATCAATACCCAAGTCGTCCAGACAATTGTCTGGAAGGGATTGGGGGCAACAGGACAACCAGAACATATCAGTCGGCAAATCCGTCCAGAAAAGTATGACATATGGGGGACCCAGCACAGGAAAAAAGAAAAAGGAGGGGGTTAAGGATACAACCCCGAAGTGCCCACAGAAGACCGCAGAGACGCATCAAGCAGGCACAGCACTGGAAAGAGGACGTTGTGGAGTACGGGAAGGACGCGGAAGGGCGAGATGGAGAAGGCAGTAATTAGGAATTGTCTTCTGGCAGTGGAGGTAGTCCCAATTGCTTCAGGAAGGAGTCTGCTTCAAAAAGATCACGTAGAGTAACTTTGGAATTATCTTTGGAGATGACCAACCTGAAGGGAAAACCCCAGCGATAGGGGACACGGTGGTGCTGGAGATGAGTGGTGAGTGGCTTCAGCGCTTGCCGTTTAGCCAGGGTAATCGGAGAGAGATCACAGAAGAGCTGAAGCCTGTGGATGGGATGTTGCGTACAGAGGCTAACAAGGCTTCCTCTCAAAAAAATGAAAGCGGATGATGACATCATGTGGTCTGGTGCGGTCAGCATGTCTGGGACCTAATGATCGAAGGGCCCTGTCCATGCGCCAATTCGCTTCTGGGACCAAGGGGGCGGTTGCGGTGGACAAGAGATGTCAGCAAAGTTGGGAATCAGCAATAGATTCAGACATACCGCAAATGCGGATGCAAATTGCCGGCGTTCCCCGTTTTCCAAGTCCTCTTGTTGGAGCTGAATTTGGGACATGGTGTGCTTCAGATACGCATTATCTTCAAAAACATGGACGTACTGCACCAATTCATCAAATTTATTCTCCAATTGATCCGCACGTTCCCCAATTCTGCGCTATTTCTCCCCGAAGATCCAAAGCCAACTTGCTCACTTCAGCGGCTATAGTGCCGGTAATATTGCATAAAAATACCTGCAGGTTTTCCTCTAGCGTAGATATCATGAGAGTAGCTGACACATGAGGATTGGCAGAAGCAGGTGGTGAAGGCCTCAATGCAGAATGCACTACTGCCCCCCCCTACAGGGGTCAGGGGCTTGGATTCCTCCATCTGGGGACACTGAGGGTGTGAGGAGGTTGGCTGCATTGCAGAGGCAGCTGCTGCAGTACCTCCGGTTATAAGAAATCCCTCCAAAGTGAGGGACCCCAGGATGTTATCAAGGTCACTAGAACTAGTGTCTCTGATTGGATTTCCCCTCTATTACTGTTCTGGTGTCAACCTAAAATTTGGGATTTTTTTTTCCACTTTGGATTAAAACAGTAAGCAGGACAAATAGGGTGACTCTGTAATGGGAGCACAGACAGCAATAAAAATATGACAAGAGTTACTAGGCAGCATTGCAATTTTGTTTCTAAAATATAATTAAAAAAAAAAAAAAGCTGAGCATGTACAGTATCCAATATTGAACTAAGGCTACGTTCACACTAGCTTTGTCAGCAGACGTCAGACAGGCGTTTGGGGAGCATTTTTAATGCTTCTCAAACGCCTATGAAAATTCTGCACGTGGCAGCACACAGTGCTGTTCACACGAAAGCGTTAGCGTTGCGGCAAACCTGATGCCTCGGGTCGAGTCAGGAGTTGAAGACTCCCATTCAAGTCTATGGTGCCATTCCGCAAATGCCTGGCAGGAGTTTGCGAGGCGTTTGCGGAGCGTTAATACCATCTAACTTCATCAGGAGTTTGTGGTGCGGTTTTAACAGTTGCCAAACGCCTATCAATTGCCTCAAAGGCATGCATGGGGCGTTATGGGAGCATTAAAAATGCTTCACAAACGCCTGTCTAACGTTTGTCAACCGCTATAGGGGCATTTGGCAACAGTTAGAAATAAAGTCAAGTGTGAACGAGCCCTAAGTAGAGCACGTGTAAAATCACAATTTTCCTATACAGCAGCTGATACTAAACTAACTGCATATGCTAAGCTGCCATTAAATAGCTTACTAATCATAACTGTAAGTGAAATTGCAAGGCAGAAAAAGCAACATGTTGCTAATTTCTGCCTATATAAACTATATTAGGAAGCAGAACTATTTTACTGTCCACCCAATATCCACAATGTTTTAAGAAACAAAACATGGAACAAACTTGTGTTTGCTCTATACAGTCATGGCCGAAATTGTTGGCACCCTTGATATTTCTCCAGGAAATCATGTATTTCTCACGAAACGTATTGCATTAACACATGTTTTGCTATACACATGTTTATTCCCTTTGTGTGTATTGGGACAAAACAAAAAAAGGGAGGAAAGAAAGCAAATTCGACATAATGTCACACAAACCTCCAAAAATGGGCTGGACAAAAGTATTGGCACCCTTTCACAACTGCGGATAAATAAGAATGTTACAAGCATGTGATGCTCCTGTAAACTCACCTGGGGCAAGTAACAGGTGTGGGCAATATAGAAATCACACCTGAAAGCAGATAAAAAGGAGAGACGTTCACTTAACCTTTGCATTGTGTGTCTGTCTGTGCCACACTAAGCATGGACAACAGAAAGAGGAGACGAGAACTGTCTGAGGACCTGAGAACCAAAATTGTGGCAAAATATCAACAATCTCAAGGTTACAAGTCCATCTCCAGAGAACTAGATTTGCCTTTGTCCACAGTGCGCAACATTATCAAGAAGTTTGCAACCCATGGCACTGTAGCTAATCTCCCTGGTCGTGGACGGATGAGGAAAATTGATGAAAGATTGCAACGCAGAATAGTCCGGATGGTGGATAAGCAGCCCCAAACATGTTCCAAAGACATTCAAGCTGTCCTGCAGGCTCAGGGAGCATCAGTGTCAGCGCGAACTATCCGTCGACATTTAAATGAAATGAAACGCTATGGCAGGAGACCCAGGAGGACCCCACTGCTGACACAGAGACATAAAAAAGCAAGACTACAGTTTGCCAAAATGTACTTGAGTAAGCCAAAAGCCTTCTGGGAAAACGTCTTGTGGACAGATGAGACCAAGATAGAGCTTTTCGGTAAAGCACATCATTCTACTGTTTACCGAAAACGGAATGAGGCCTACAAAGAACAAAACACAGTACCTACGGTAAAATATGGTGGAGGTTCAATGATGTTTTGGGGTTGTTTTGCTGCCTCTGGCACTGGGTGCCTTGACTGTGTGCAAGGCATCATGAAATCTGAGGATTACCAAAGGATTTTGGGTCGCACTGTAGGGCCCAGTGTCAGAAAGCTGGGTTTGCGTCCAAGATCCTGGGTCTTCCAGCAGGACAATGACCCCAAACATACGTCAAAAAGCACTCAGAAATGGATGGCAAAGAAGCGCTGGAGAGTTCTGAAGTGGCCAGCAATGAGCCCAGATCTAAATCCCATTGAACACCTGTGGAGAGATCTTAAAATTGCTGTTGGGAAAAGGTGTCCTTCCAATAAGAGAGACCTGGAGCTGTTTGCAAAGGAAGAGTGGTCCAAAATTCCGGGTGAGAGGTGTCAGAAGCTTATTGATGGTTATAGGAAGCGACTGATTTCAGTTATGTTTTCCAAAGGGTGTGCAACCAAATATTAAGTTAAGGGTGCCAATACTTTTGTCCAGCCCATTTTTGGGGTTTTGTGTGACATTATGTCATATTTGCTTTTCTGCCTCTGTTTTATATTTGTTCCAATACATACAAAGGGAATAAACATGTGTATAGCAAAACATGTGTTAATGCAATACCTTTTTTGTGTGAAATACTTGATTTTCAGGAAAAATATCAAGGGTGCCAACAATTTCGGCCATGACTGTATGTGCTAGAGAATAGTATTACCATTCCCACCAATACATCTGATTAACATTCATTAGGTTGCACTTGACAAATACTCTGCAACTTTAGAAGTTCTATTAAAAAAAAAAAGTTGCACTGGACTGCATTTCATAATTCACATAAATGAAAAAGCAGACATGAATGAGTGCATATGAATGCAGGCCTAGGCAAAGAACAAAGCACAAGTTTCCGTTAGCCACAGTATTCCAAATTCAGCTTGGATCATAGCAGTATTAAACCACACTGCATACTATGGGTTATGGAGCTTTGCACTGCCTTACTGATTATGCCCCTTATGCATAAATTTTGAAAATTTTAGGGGGAAAAAAAAAATCTAGTCAGGGCAGCAGAACTGCTTTTATAGTAGAAGATTTAAAACGTCTGCACAGTCATTTATTACCAGCACTAAGAATGCTGCAATGCACCTTTGCTGCACATTTCATCTAGGTTTTAATTTCATTCACAGGCCCACACCTTTTTAAAATAAACCATACTTTCCTTACTAAATGAAGTGGTGTAAGCTTACAGATCACTATGACCAAAAATTGTACACCTTCTGAGCACCCCCACCACCTCCAAAATGTACGTTTATTTTACAAGCTTTCAGGGCAAGAACACTTAAATAAATCTCTTCTGCAGAAATGAAAACAAGAACACAATCTAAAGGTTCTACATGAACAAAAACACATGTACTTCTGTATTATAAAGAAAATATAATTGGTGGACATTTGCATTGATGGGATCTGTATTTTATAGCTGCTGCAAAGTCTGTGCTCCATTTCCAGAACATTTGTTAAGCTCAAAATCGCAATTTCTATTGAAGATGATGAATTTACTTGATTGCTACTGCATGCATTTTTATGTTATAATTAGAAGGCGTTAGGTATTCAGGCATTTGTCTACGGCAGTTAAGCCAACCAGCTGTTTAAACATGATACTGCAGCTGTAGCACGGTACTCAGTCAGCATAAACGAACATTCACAGAATAGCAAGCTCGGTATAAAAACTGCACTTGGTTTGTGCTTTGTAAAATGCTGGAGGCAGGAGCAGGTTGCTCTTACCAACATGGAGACCTTACAATATTCATAACGGTCCTATTTGTTAAAGGGAAAGTCAGCACCTATAAAAAGGTGACTATTGTCTACTTTCCTAACCAAAACCATATTCCTTTCTTTAGACATTCTGCCTTATTTTGTTTATACATGTTTGAGTTTTAAAATGTATTTGCCCAACTCCTACAATTCTCACCTAGGCTAGAATGACTTGTTCCTTCTAACAAAGGAGGCTAGATTAGGAACAAACAGCAGCCATGGGCAAAGCATGCACACATCATCAGAGGCCAGCTGTCAGAACCTGGAAAGGGCAGCTGGCTAACTATCACTGAGAATGACAGAGATGGTGCAGCAGAACCTGGGTTGTGACCCCTGAACAGAGGATCGCACCAGGACAAAGCTGGATCTGCTGGGCAGGCAAGTATGTGTGATGAAGACAAGCCATCATAACTAGTAAGCGGGGCTTAAAAAAACAGTATGCTCACACTCTGTTAACATATTAAAATTGTTTTGTATTGAAAACATAAATAAAAGAACCTATAGCAAATAAAATATTCACAACATACATGACGCAATTAAGACTTTATTCAGCAAATTGATGTATTTACACTGTGGAAAATTGGGTCAGATTGCATCAAACAGGTTAAAAACAATTCTGCATGGACAATACTGAACTAGAGAGACTCTGAGGTGATTTTGACTATTTGTATCCTTACCTGTACCAGGACTTCAAGTGCAAGTGGAATAGCATCATGGGGACACTGATGTTACAATACACTACAATGTTCCAACAATACTGAGGAGTTGAATGGGTGCAAATTTTAGTTAATATTATAAAAAAATTATCACAAATAGTATTCTATCAGTGAAAAAATGATGCCACTGGGGTTAGTTAAAAGCTTACCAGATCATGAAGCGCAAAGAAGCATAATGCTCCCAAGCTTCTTGTCACTGTACCTGGAGTCATTTGAGGCTACTGTATTTAGTGGTCCTTGAAGCAGTACATGAGCAGCAAGCACCTTAGAGAACTGTTCTCTTTGGTGGTCAGGCACTAAATGCTGAAATGCAGCTTTGTCCACAGCACCAAGATCTAAATGCAGAAGTTGTCAAGATGATCCCAGGTTTAGCAACAAAATGCTCATCCTGATTGTTTTTTCTCCAGTGCTCGTAAACACGCAAGCCCATTTTTAATGAACACGCATTAAGAATGCTGAAGAGATTACCACTGCACCGACAGTGAAGAACCATTATCTATTTATCCAAGTTTTCTAACCCACCCAGTAGACTTCCACAGAAGGTAGGGTGCTAAAAAAAAAAAAAAAATCCAGAAAGGTTGTCCAAACCTTCAAAATCCCAGAGTACCTGGCATCTAATACTTATAGTCCACTTTAGTACAGAATTAACAGTATAAACTCTGCTAATGATCTGATAAGAATTTAACTTCAATTTAATTAAAAAAAAAAAAAATTATACATAAAAAATATAATGTTACGGAGTTTAGAGCACAGCCCCTTTGAGAAATGATATTTGATATTCCAGACATAAAAAAAAAGGAAAAAAAAAAAAAAAAAACACTTCAACATGAAGCTACCATACAGTCTTGTTTTGGTTTGGAAATAGTTCATGCCGTTTAATCTGGGCTTTTTAATGAGAAAGATAATTTCGGCCTGGACTTTCCCTTGCCCAAAATAATTTTTTGCTCTTCTTTTTGTTGTCGTTGTCTCTCTTGTTCTAATTTCATTCTCTCCTCATGTATTTTTCTTTGTTCTTCAACAATTTTCAATTGCTCCTCAGCCTAGGATTGAAGAAATGGAATAGCAATCAAAAAACGTTCATAAGCACAAACTACACCCTCTACACAAAAAAATTGTTACTTAGTTTTGGATAGAGTGAGGAAGAGGTATTAACCTAACTGTCCAGGTTTTGTATTTTTATTTCTATTTGTGTACATTGTGGAGATTTTCCTATTTTTTCCTATATTGTCCCCTCAATAGAGAGCCAGATTGCAATACAAACGTGACAGAGGCTCCACCAACCCTATGAAAAAAAATGTTCTGCTGGAGTTGGGCTGGGAAAACTGATACAAAGCATGTTCAAGATGGTCATACAATGAGTGTTCTTTAATCAACTGATGGTATATAGTGCTTTCAAAATACTTAATAAGCAATACTTATACTTTATTTAACCACTTGCAAACCGCGCTATAGCCAAAAAAAAAAAAAATGGGTACAGTGCAGTCAGCTAGTCAGTGGTAAGCAGCGAACTAAAGAAGGGACACCTACAATGATAATTAGTGGCGCCTAACAGTGCCGCCACATTAGCTCACATAAGTGAAGGAAAAAAATAATTGACTTACAAAACTTTATAAACAAACTTTTTTTTTTTCTTCAAAATTTTCAATCTTTTTATATTTGTTTAGCAACAAATGAAAAACCAAGTGGTGATTAAATACAACCAAAAGAAAGTTCTATTTGTCTTAAAAAAAAAAAATTATACAAATTTCATTTGGGTACAGTGTTGTATGACGGCGCAATTGTCAAAGTGCGACAGGGCTGAAGCTGAAAATTGGCCTGGGCAAGAAGGGGGTGAAAGTGCACGGTAGGTAAGTGATTAATAAACTATGCGATTCAAAAAAAAAAAAAAAAATGTAAAGTGGTTGTAAACCCTTACGCATACCCAGTGAAGGGACTAACCTCAGGCAATAAACAGATGAAACAAATCCTCCTACATAACTTGTACTCTTAGCTGCAATCTTCTCTACATCCAAAGGACTGATGTTATAAAAGCTTGTCTGATAGTTCAGAAAAAAGGAAGCAGTGTGCTGAAGTTACAGTGTGCAGAGCTCAATGAGGAGAGGTCTGAGAACGGATTGAAGGGAAGACACCCCCCCCCCCCCCCATACATCACATGATCAGTTGTGTCTGTAGGACACAGTGATCATGGAGATCGTCGGGTGCACGCCGCTGGATGCGTGTTTTGGGAGGACATCCTTCCAGAACTGGACAACCGCTCTTTAGCCGTCATTTGGCTATAGCGCGATTGGCAAGTGGTTAAATAGCCCAACACACTAAGGATAAGAAAAGAACAGCTCATTTCAGCAACTTGCTGCTAATGACAAGTAACAACAGAACTGAGATGTTAACCTGGAGGAGAAAAGATGAAAGAGAAACACCTCAAAGCACAACTGGTTAAGAACCTTTCAGATAGGCATTTGGAAAGTTTGCATGGCCTGCCTTTAAAAAAATGTGTTTTCACTGGGGGGAGGGGCGCGCGGTTCGGGCGCTCGCTGTGCTAAGTGAAGCTCTCTCCCCGCTGCCCTGTACTCACCGGAGGAGTGAGCTAATGGCCGTACAGTCCCGGTAGTAGCTGGAGGGGACGGAGGATCTCCCTGGAGCCGGGTCTCCTGAGCGGCCGGAGGGTCTGTGGGTGGCGACTGCAAGGAGCCATGAGATCCTGACAGTCCAGGAGCAGGAAGAGGAGAGCTGGGTAACCCAGTCAATAGAGGAGTTCCCTGACAATAGGGGAATCTTAAAAGGTCCAGGAGAGCAGGGAGGGTCTATGGACGAAGATTGTATCGAGCTCGGGAAGGACACCTCCCTAGGATGACGCCAAAAATATGAGTCCTAGAAACCCCACGAACTACTCGCAAAGACACAACAGTACCCCCACAGGTGTTCCTGAAAGTCTGATGGGGCGGCCCTGACAAGAGTCCAGGGGGAATCGCAGTGTGGGGGAGGCCTGTGGGACGGGTGATAAAGAGTCCCTAGGTATAGTTTTGGCAAAGGGGATGCTGTTCCTGTCTCTTCCCCCCTTCCCCTTTTTTTTTTCTCCGATGCCACGTGGCCCTCTCCCGGTTGTGCCATGAATTCCCTGCCCTCGGTTTCCCCCTGCCTAGGTGTGATGATGGTCGAGAGGGATGAAGGGGTAAAGAAAAATTGTTCAGGTGGGTAACCCGGAGAATAGACATGCTGTCAAACTCCAATCTAACCAATGTTACAAAGTAGGGATTGGAGCGAACATGTGTTAGTTCCACCCCAAATTAGGAATCATCAGTGGAAAATACCTACGACAGATTCCAGGCCACGAGGGTCTAAGGGGAAGGGGAAGTGGTGGAGGGGAGGTTGTAGGAGGGGGGAGGGGAAGGTCCATATCTTAAATAGTTTTTATCTGTGCCCGTGCTGGGCAAGTGGATAAGATAAAGAACACCAGAAATAAGCGTGATTAAGTTTCACTTACAACGTAAAAGAATTAAACTCCCCGACAAAAAGACAAAAGATACTTAGGGAAATATACAAACATTCCATAGATGTAGTGTTTCTACAAGAGACACATAACTTTTAATACAAACGTTAAGTTATATTCGAAGTACTATCCAACATGGTATTATGCTGATTCCCCAGTTAAAAGGGCTAAAGGGGTAGCAACTTGGTTTTCAAAAAATGTTAGCTTCACCCCAGAGGGGAGATTGGAGGACCCAAAGGGTCAGTTTCTATTCTTGAAGGGAAGATTACAAGGAACTGAATATACATTAGTTAATATCTACTATTCGAGTAAAAATCCAGTAACATTCTTGGAGGCTGCGTTAAGAAAAATCTCTGAATTTAAAAAGGGGCAATCTGGTTGTGGCAGGAGATTTTAATCTATGTCTGGATCCGCATTTGGATACGTCATGTGGTACGGCAAAAGAGGGTGGTAAGAAATTAAAATCATTGAAGAGGTTACTACATCAAGGTCAATTGACCGACTCTTGGAGAGTAAAACATTCAAGAGAAAGATTACTCCTACTCTCCAGTACACGGAACATACTAAAGACTGGATGATATATAGATCGAGCATAGACAATTGGAGTTGCTGGTTAGCTCCAATATAGATGTTATGTCTATCTCTGATCAAGCTCCTGTCACAATGAGACTTCGGGTGGGAGTGGAGCAGGACAAAAAACTACCTGGAGACTAAATTAGATGCTCATACAAGATCCTGAAATAGAGAAAAAGATTAGACAGGAAAATCAAGCAATTTTTTTGAGTTTAATGAGACCAAGGAGGTTTCTGTAGCCACAGTGTGGGAGGCTCATAAGGCATATATCAGAGGAATATTGATAGCGATTGGGGCAAAAAAAAAAAAAAAAAAAAAAAGGAGGAGGGGGGGAAAAAATAAAGGTGACGGATGAGCTATAGAAGTTAGAACAGTTACATTTAAAAAAAAAAAAAAAAAAAAAAAAAAAAAAAGAAGAGGCAGGGATATTTATCAGAAGATAATCTTTAAAAAAGAACTAAAAGATCTTACGGAACAGGAGTTGAGGAAGATATTTAATAAGGTATCAAGGGAAAGATATCAGTAGGGGAATAGACCTGGAAAAGATCTAATGAGGAGGTTAAAGGAAAAGAAATCCCAAAATTTTATAGATAAAAATCAAACTGGTAAAAGGAGAACTGGTGTATTTCACCACTGATCTCGCTAATCGGTTTCTAGAATACTATACTATAATTAAAGGAGGTAGAGATGCCAAGATTAGCAGAAGAAAAACTAGAGGCCCTAGAGAGAACTATTAGCCTGGAGGAATATAGTTTGGCCTTAAAGAGCACGGCCCCAGGAAAGAGTTCTAGTCCGGATGGATATACTGTGGGTTATTTAAAAAAATTCAGAGATCTTCTGGTCCCCAAAATGTGTGGTTACATGAATGCAATCGGGGATGGGATGCAAATGAGGGAAGAATCATTGCAAGCACATATAACAATCATACTCAAAGAAGGCAAGGACAGCTCAGTGTGCTAGCTATATTTCCATATCTTTACTAAATGTCAATACAAAATTGTTTTCTAGGGTTTTGGCAACTAGATTGAAGGAGCTGATGCCTGAGTGGGTACATCTGGATCAGGTAGGATTTATCCCTGAAAGAGAGGGATGGGACAATGGTCTGAGATCATTGCACTTTTTACAAAAAGTAAGGAGAGAGAAACAGCCAACAATATTTCAATAGATAGATGCCGAGAAGGCTTTTGACAGGGTCGACTGGGGACTTATGTTTGATGCGTTAGAATACTTGGGACTAGGGTCCAAAATGTTGAAGTGGCTAAGAGGGCTTTACAAAGGTCCAACAGCGGCGGTCAAGGTCAACAGATCCCTCTCCTAATTTTTTAAAATGCATAACGGTACCAGACAGGGATGCCCACTATCGTTGTTTATACTATCACTGAAACCTGTCTTGGCAAGGGTAATACGGTGTATAAATATAGTGGGAATAAAGATAGGGGAAGTGGAGCATAAGGTGGCAGCATACGCAGACGATATTCTAGGATTCACTATATAAAATAACATAACGTTGCCCAATTTAATGAGGTTGTTAAAACAATATGGTGAGCTGTCAAATCTGAAAATAACCCCTGCAAAGTCAGATCTTAAAATGTTAACATCCCAAAGCAAGAGAAGTTGAGTCTTCAAAAAGAGTTTCCATTTACATGGAAGGAAAAGGAAATAGGCTACCTGGGAATAAAACTAACTCGTTCAATAAAAAGGTTATACGAGGCAAATTACATCCCCTTAATTAATGAAATAAAGGGCGAGTTGGGGAGACTATCAAAGGGAGGAGCTTCCTGGATAGGTCATATAAACCTGGTAAAGATGGTGATAGTCCCAAAAATTACAAGTTTCATATGCTCCCAATAAACCTGCCAGGGTTTTTCTTCAGGGTAATAAAGAAGTTGATGCTCAGGTTTATATGGACAAATAAGAAACCGAGAATCAGTTATGATGTATTGTGTAGGGTAAAAAGGAACGGGGGACTGGGGTTGCCAAATTTTAGGAATTATTATTTAGTGGCGTTATCACGAATAGTAGACTGGACATTTAATTCACAAGGGAAAGGTGGGTAAATATGGAAGGAACACTAAGTAAAGTACAGCTAGGGAAGATTGCATGGATACCACATAAATTTCGTACACTAGATGAGAATATTAGTCCTTTAACAAAAAAAAGTGTTAAAGTATGTGGGATAGAATCTATAAGCACAAAGCATGGAAATATAATTCCGGTTTGATTCCTTTGGAGGGTACAGAGTATTTCCCTCCAGGAAAGGATATAATTTCTGGTAAATGGATTAAAGATAAAAATGCACGTTTGAAGGATATTTTGCATAAGGGGAAATTATACACATATCAAGGTTTAAGGGGAAAAAATTATTTTTCACATTAGATGAGTGGCGGTATGGACAATTAGGACATTTTGTTTCATTACTCCCTCAACCACTAAGGGCCTCAGAGGATATGTACCCATTTGAAAACGTGTTGAATGGCAATACAGTTCCAAAACAAGTCACTTCCAGGATATACAAGATCCTGATAGATATGGAGGGAGCTGATCCTCCCGGGTTCTTAGAAAAATGGTAAAAGGAGTTTGGAACAGAACTGAATGAACAACAAAAGGAATAAAATATTTAAATTAACACATGGGGTTACAAATATGAGCACAGTAGAAATGAATTACAAATGTTTGAGGAGCTGGTATATTACACTGAGTGTGGCACAAACAGCAAGTTGATGTTTCACCTTTATGTTAGAGAGGTTGTAGGAAAAAGGGTACAATGGCACACATGTGGTGGGACTGCCCGAAAATACATGGTTTTTGGAAGGAAATAATTAACTGCTTCCAAAAATCAGCGGGATCACTATACAAATGGACCCGTGGACATGTCGATTATACTCAGAGCCCATTGACAAACAGTATAAAAACAGGGTATTATATAATTTAATCAGTGCGGCGAAGAGCTTGATTCCCAAGTTTTGGCGAGCTCCGGAGTCACAAAGAGTAAATGATTGGCTAAGAGTAGAAAATATTTTTAGGATGGAGGAACTATGTCATATGGAGGAGGATAAAATGGAAGAATTCAGGAAAATGTGGATCAGTTGGTTAGACTTTAAAACATCTCAAAGATTCTTAGAACTGGTATGGAGAGAGCTTGACTGAGAACTTGAAAGAGCGAGAGGTCGGGAGAGGGATGGGGATATAGACAGATAGATAGGTTTATAAGGAGTAAGAATTTAGTTATCAAGATCTGGACAGTGGGAGGAAGAGAGGGGTGGGGGATAAGATGTTGGAAAAGAGATTTATGAAACTGTGAGTACGATACATTTTGGGTTGTTATATTTTTGTACTGGAAAAATTTAATAAAGATAATATAAAAAATATATCTGTTCTGTCAAATCTAAAAGCTGCCTACAAATATGTGAATAAAAAAAGTCAGGTTTGAAACCTTGTACAATCACTACTGATAAAGATAAAGGTGTGTGTTCCACCACTGCTCCCCCCCCCCCCACTTCTAACCACCCCAGAAAATGTGGCTGAGAAAATTATTATTGTTCGCAGCAGCAAAAACACTCATGGGTGCCAGACAGTCAGATCATGCCTGCATGTCTGCCTGCCGTTTCAAGTCTGTGGGAATCCTAAACAATGCCTACCAAGCACCTATTCAGACCAAACCATGAACTTAGAACAAAATGACGATTTCTAGGAGTCAGGGAAGAAATGCCAGCTGTTATTCTTAGGAGTAAAGGCTACCTGATTTTTGGGATTTATACAGTACTGTATTATCCAAAGACAATTTCCAAGGCACTAGATATTTGTAAAGTTTAATTTTTATACATCACAAAGAATAAGGAAAACATTACAATATATGAGGTTGTAACAAAGAGTGGATAAAGTAAAAAACACTAAAAAATTGTCTATGCAGGACTGTTATGGACAGAACCCTTACCAATTTAGCTTGTGCTTCAGCAATTTTACGGTTATTTTCTTCAAGTATTCGCTCCAACTCCTCACGCTTTGCCCTTTCTTCTTCCTATATGGAGGATATAAAGAGATGTTAGAAAACTGCAAAACTCAGGTGTTCATCTTCCTCTAATTTGCCTCAATTCCTATTAGGACTTAAGGGGCGGCACTATAGCCACCGAATACTTTCAATAACACATCAAACTGCAATCATCACTAGCATACATTTTTCTATCACTAAGTTCAGCCTAACCCTCCCAATCCAAACAGCAAATAAACCCTCCCTATCCTGCCCTGCCAGAGCTGTTTTAATTACAGTCAGACATATCAACAAGGACAACTACAAAACCGGGTAGTGTATATGAAATTAAAGGAAAAAACAGAAATATATAAAGATAAGGGAATAGTTTTTCTCACCAATAATGTATACCTACGTATTCTTTACCTATACTCCTTTAATCAGCATTAAAAGTTGAATATTTACTGTCTTGTCCAGTGTCCTGCAGAGTGTGATCCTCAGCTGCCATACGCGCCAGCTTCCTCTTTAAAATGATTTGTACTGTTAGCTTGGCAACACCTGCCATCAGCAGCTCAACCAATTTTATGAAACATACAAGGAAGGCTGAGCTGAGGAATGCAGATGTTTATCATAAGAGGAAACAAAAATATGTAATTCATCATTCCTAAGGCAAACAAGTAATAACAAATAATACATTTTATTGTTAGTCAAATGCAATCCATTCTGAGGCTTTGGGGAAAACTTAAGTGTAAGATGCAATGCTTTGTGTGTTTAAAGGTGCAATCCATACTCTGGACAATCAAATCAAAATCTTTATGACTGGTTTTCCAACTAATTTCTATCAATATAATATTTGAATGACAACTGCATGGACCAAGTATGACTGCAGATGACTCCTAGAATTATAAGGGTGCTCTCTATAAAATATTTTATTTGTAGGAGTGCACCTTTAAAGCTACGTTCATATTTAATAAAATCGATATATACATTAACTTGCGCAAAATAAGAAATTTTTGTTAAGTTTATGCAAAATTCAAACTTCTCTAGATTGTTGAGAAACACTAAGTACACAGTGGGGTTAAAGAAAAACAATGGTACATAAAAGAAGACACATAACAGGCTACTGCCTATTGTTTTAAAACTTATTTTACTCAACCCCAGTAAATTAAGGTAGGAGAACTAACAGAGAAAGCAGAAAAATCTCTTAGCTCCAAAACTAACAAAAGATACTGTAAAAGGAAAGATTTGGTTGGTGACTGTATGTAGAGAAATGCAATAAGTGTAATGCTTCACTGTCAAGCACTACCTGCATTATAACATAAAAATAGTGCAGCGCTAAAAGTAGTGATCATAAAACAGATATGAGTCCACTGTAAGTCCAGGTCATAAAGACGTGTCAAGTGACAAGTAGGGATTCAATGTTGGTGATCCGTGAGGAAACGGCTGAAAAACGCACTCACCAGAAAGAAGACACAAACGCAGTATTTATCCAGAGCTCATGGATCCTCAATCCAGAAGAAAGTAAAGCTGGTCCGGTTACAGGGAAAAGGGTCCCTCCTCTGTTAATGCAGCAACAGATCCTCCTCTTCCCAGTTAGATGAAGGATTCCAAAGTCAGGGTTCTGCAAGCAAAGTGCTCCTCATTATAATGCGCCTATACGTCTCTTTTCTGCCAGGAAACTTTGAATTTCTGTACTCAGGCAGCCTGTGGTAGCTACAAAAGAACTACTAATTCCAGCATGGACTCTGCCCTTCCTAGCTACCTTTGTAGCTACCACAGGCTGCTTGAGTACAGAAATTCAATGTTTCCTGGCAGAAAAGAGACGTATAGGCGCATTATGAGGAGCACTTTGCTTGCAGAACCCTGACTTTAGAATCCTACATCTAACTGGGAAGAGGAGGATCTGTTGCTGCATCCACAGAGGAGGGACCCTTTTCCCTGTAACCGGACCAGCTTTACTTTCTTCTGGATTGAGGATCCATGAGCTCTGGATAAATACTGCGTTTATGTGTCTTCTTTCTGGTGAGTGCGTTTTTCAGCCGTTTCCTCACGGATCACCAACATTGAATCCCTACTTGTCACTTGACACGTCTTTATGACCTGGACTTACAGTGGACTCATATCTGTTTTATGATCACTACTTTTAGCGCTGCACTATTTTTATGTTATTCTGTTTTAAGTCTATATCAGTTGCTTAGAGTGCTCAGCCGCTTTTAGGACAAGCGCTCACTTTTCTTTTCCTATTTTGACTACCTGCATTATGATTGGGACTGCTTAGATGAATGGAACAGTCAGGCTCAAAGTGTGTGTTAAACAGTCTGGACCTCAACCATTTACCTTGCCTTCAATACAAAAACAACATGTTCACTTTAATAGCAGTCGCACCAGCTACATATACATAACATCCTCCCCCTTACCCACAACAAGCAAACAGAGGAAGCCCCATGTAAGCTCCAGTCGGGAACTAAAGTTTATACAGAGCAAGAGAATGTTACCAGCACACTATGGAACTCCAGAACGGGTCCCAAAGCTTTATTCAGAGATCACATCATTGTAACGTTTGGGAGCCATGTTGTGACATGCCCGATGAAGGGGTCCTGCATGGCTCCCATACAATGCTTCTGTTGCAATGTGATCGCCGAATAACACTTTTGACCCATTCTGAAGATCCGTGGTGTGCTGGTGACATTCTCTTGCTTTGATTATTTGCAGTTCCAGCCAGTGGTCGCTGCAGGACCCATTTACATTACAGCCACTCCGCACGAGCATGTGCATTGGGAGTATTGTGTTAAAGTTTATACAGGACTAATGAATCTCTCTACCCATCCTCGTGTGACAAAGCAGGCTGCCTGAGGACCCAATTATCAGGCAATAGCACTGTCACATGGAACGAAAGCAAGAAAGTCACTTGCTTCCATTATCCAAATGTACCCGGTGTTTTTCTTTGTACTCAGAAGCTGAACCAAGCAGCAGGGGAATGAAGTAAATGATGAGCATGTGCTGTTGGGGCTGATATTTAAGTGAATCTGTTGCTTTCCCCTGCTTAAACTAAACACAGATTTGCTAAACATATATAATCCTATCCATTCTAACCTGAATGGCTTCTGAACCCCAATAAATGCAGAAGACTTAAATGCAGAAGATAGTTTTTGTATATTCCAAGACATGCAGAAATGAAATTTTAGGGTATAAAGTTTCCCCTTTGGAATTTATTAGAAAAGAAGGGAAAAAATCAACTGTAGTTACAACTGATATAAAACTACAACTGCTTCAAAGGTCGTTTTGTAATTATGTATAATTTAAAAAATGATTTTTCCATTTTCATCTGCAGTCAGCCATGATTTGCTCATTTCAACTGACATCTGAAATTTGACTTCCTTCTTCTGACACTGTTCTGTTTGTGGATAGGATTTCCATCTAATACATCAGTAAGTGGCTCACTGCATGTCAAAGATTTGTGCAAAACCTGTGGTTGAATCAGAGGCAGCCATTAACATGGCATATGGCAGGTAGGTTTACTGCACTGGGAGTTTCACAAGTTTGCATGTTTAAAAGAATGCCAGTGGCATGAGATGTCTCATGAAACTGTAAAAGGAAAAATTCCCACTTGGCAATAATTTTCAGAATTGCAGTAGAACAGCTATGCTTGGTACTGATAAAGCAGAGGAAGGCATGGGTTTTACAATAAACTTTGCAAAAACAGCCCAGCAATGATTTTTAGTATACTGGAATTACATTTTACTTTAACAAAGCCATGGGCTTTCAGGATATCACTAATAAAATGTGCTTGTGCCCCATTATCAACTTGCTATAAAAACACAGGCAAGCTGCACAAAGGAAATATATTTGGAAAACCCCTTTTAAGGGATATCCAGTTTAAGGGGTGTCAACATTTTAAAATTGACCAGAAACAAAAATATCACATCACAAGTTTGTTTTAATGGCTTTTGACAACAGTATATAAAACAATAGTAGTCAGTAGCCAATTACTGTCTTATATGGATACATTTTCTGTTTATGCTCCACCTGTTGGAAAGCAATATATTTAAACTTAAATGAGGGCAACTTGATATCTTCCAAGAGATCTATGAGGAGGAAAGGATGTTATGACTAGTTGTTCAATATTCGTTAATGATGAACTGGACAAACAAGTGGGAAGAAAAACAAAGGTTATTTTGAGAATAAGCACATTCAGCGGGTTAGTGCTTAAATGAAGGAAATAAAAAACATCCTCTAAAGCAGGGAAGCCAAATTAACTTAGCTCCTTGTCAGTTACTGTAGCATTTAGGCCAACTGTTTCAATTCTTTACAGAGCTTGGCACATTAGCTGTCAGCAGCTACAGTTTTCTTTCTTCAGAAGAATATCTTGAAATAGGATCAAATGTTCAAAACACTACAGCCATGGCAAAAGTTTCAAGTGCATGTCAACAACTCTTCAAAACCCCTAAAATGGCATCTTTCAGGAATAAAGTCTTAACAGTTCAACAGATTACAAGCCACATGTGATGCCAATCACACCCAACGCAGAACAATGATATTCTTTTAAGAACTCAGTAACTGACCCAGAAAGAAGCAGAAACAAATCTGTATATACTATCTGAAAAATAAGAACGAAACAAAAAAAAAAAGAGAAAGTTTTGCCATGGACTGTCACTACTTTCCAAACGACCGAGCGTTACCTCTCTGGCTTTCTGTGCAGCTAGCTCTGCCTGCCTCTGTCGCTCGAGTTCTTCGAGCAACTGCTTTTCCATGATGCGTTTAGCTTCCTCAACCCTGCGCAGAACTTCTCGTTCTATTTCATCTTTACGCTTCTCCAATTCTTCTTCTACGCGCTTGGCCACCAACTCTTCTACACGACGCGCTGTCTCCTCCTCTATGAGTTTTTCTTCAATTTCTTGCTGCCTACTGAAGAGAGAAAAGTGACAGACGCATTAAAACATATACAACTTATGTCTACTGCTATACAGATGAAAAAATCCTGAATGTTAACATATCTGGGGCATGCATGTTTTAATTTTAGAACCTAAAATGTCAAGCTGAACTCCAGGCAAATGTATTATTTGATTACCTTTTAAATGATCTGTAAATATGTTCAGCCAATTTTGTGACCCAGGCACCACTGCCAGAAACCACAGCTGGGTAGTGATATCATTGTTTCTCCACTGCTGTTAAACAATACAGCTTGGTCAGTAACCTGCCTCCAACCTAAGATTGGAGAAGGAAGTAGAAGCAAAACACTGATGAAATCACACAGCTCAACTCTTCAGGAAATGTGCTCAGATTGTTAGGCAACACTACAGAGCAATACAGCACTCAGACTGCTTCGTAATGCTGCCCTCAACACTTTGAAAACACATCAGATCTCATGCTGGATATCTATACTGATATGGACTGGGTAATGTGTTAGGAACGTAAGGATGCCCCATCGTTTGATGGAAATGAAAATTATCAACCTAGAGGACTGAATTCAAAAACACCCCGAAAATCAAAGTGAAAAGATGGAGCAGGCTAGTCCATTTTGCTGGAATTTCATTGCAACTCAAAATGGCACTCAGTAGTTTGTATGGCCCCCACATGCTTGTATGCATGCCTGACAACATCAGGGCATGCTCTTAATGAGACGATGGGTGGTGTCCTGGGGTATTTCCTCCCAGATCTGAACCAGGGCATCACTGAGCTCCTGGACAGTCTGAGGTGCAACCTGGCAGCGTCAGGCTGAAACATGAGATCCCAGAGGTGTTCTATTGGATTTAGGTCAGGCAAGCATGGGGGGCCATTCAATGGTATCAATTCCTTCATCCTCCAGGACCTGCCTGCATACTCTTGCCACATGAGGCCGGGCATTGTCATGTACCAGGAGGAACCCAGGACCCACTGCTCCAGCGTAGGGTCCGATAATGAGTCCATGGATTTCATTCAGATACCTAATGGCAGTTAGGGTGCCATTGTCTAGCCTGTAGAGGTATGTGCGTCCCTCCATGGATATGCCCTTCGCAGACTATCACTGACCCACCACCAAAACGGTCATGCTGGACAATGTTACAGGCAGCATAATGTTCTCCACTGATTCTCCAGACCCTTTCACGTCTGTCACATGTGCTCAGGGTGAACCGGCTCTCATCTGTGAAAAGCACAGGGTGCCAGTGGTGGACCTGCTAATTCTGGTGTTCGATGGAAAATGCCAACTGAGCTCTATGGTGCTGGGCAGTGTGCACATGTCAGGCCCTCAGGCCACCCTCATAAAGTCTGTTTCTGTTTAGTCAGAGACATTCACACCAGTGGCCTGCTGAAGGTCATTTTGTAGGGCTCTGGCAGTGCTCATCCTGTTCCTCCTTGCACAAAAGAACAGATACTGAACCTGCTGATGAGTTAAGGACCTTCTACAGCCCTATCCAGCTCTCCTACAGTAACTGCCTGTCTTCTATAATCTCGTCCATGCTCTTGAGACGGTGCTGGGAGACACAGCAAACCTGGCAATGGCATGTATTGATGTGCCATCCTGGAGGAGTTGGACTGGCTGTGCAACCTCTGTAGGGTCCAGGTATCGCCTCATGCTACCAGTAGTGACACTGACCCTAGCCAATGCAAAATGTCAGTGGCCTCCACTTGTAAAACCATTACTGTTTTGGGGGTCGTCTCATTGTTGCCCAACTAGTACACCTGTTAATTTCATTAACACCAAAGCAGCTGAAACTGCTTAACAACCCCCCTCTGCTATTTAACTGACAAGATCAATATCCCAGGAGTTTAATTGACTTGATGCTATACTCGGATTAAAAAGTGTTCCTTTCATTTTTTTTGAGCAGTGTATACACACAATGGTGAAAATCACATTGAAGATGTTAATATACCAATGAAATAAAATGCTGCTGAAATTTATTGAAAATAAATTAGGTCCATATATAATTGGACACAGGCACACTTTATGTTTTGGCAAATACCTGAAAAAAACTAATTCAGGCTATAGTTATATAATGGATATAGACTGAACGTGCACACTCTCAGGTTTAATTTGAGGGTATGTACATCCAAGTTCGAGGAAGGGTTTAGGAATTACAGCTCTCAAAGAGTAGCCACCCCACTTTATCAAGGGATCAAGAGTAATTGGACAATTGAATCAAAAGCTGTTTCATGGCCAGGTGTGGGCTACTCATTTGTTATTTCTTCAGCAATTAAGCAGGTAAAGTCTGGAATTGATTCTAAGTGTGGAATTTGCATTTGGAATCTATTGCTGTGAACCTATATCATGCGTTCAAAGGAGCTGTCCATGCAAGTAAAACTGGCCATTGTAAGGCTTCAAAAACGAAAAAAATCCATCAGAGAAATAGCAGCAACATTCGGAGTGGCAAAATCAACAGTTTGATACATTTTGAGTAAAGAAGAATGCACTGGTGAGCTCAGCAACATAAAAAGGCAAGGACGACCACAGAAGACAACAGTGGTGGATGATCGCAGGATCCTCTCTATGGTAAAGAAAACACAACATCAAGAAAAGCGGAGGACACTCTCCAGGAGGTGGGCGTATCATTGTCAAAGTCTACAATCAAGCGAAGACTTCACAAGAGCAAATACAGACGGTTCACCACAAGGTGCAAATCATTTATAAGCCTGAAGAATAGAAAAGCCAGATTAGACTTTGCCAAAAAACATCTAAAAAGCCAGACCAGTTCTGCTAAAGCATTCTTTGGACAGATGAAACTAAGATTAATCTGTGCCAGAATGACGGGGAGAAAAAAGTGTGGAGAAGGTTTGGAACAGCTCATGATCCAAAGAACACATCATCTGTAAAACATGGTGGAGGCAGTGTGATGGCATGGGCATGCATGGCTTTCAGTGGCACTGGGTCATTGGTGATGTGACAGAAGCAGCCGAATTCTTCAGTGTTTAGAGATATACTGTCAACCGGGATTAAGCCAAATGCAGCAATGGCGATTGGACGGCGCTTCACAGTACAGATGGATAATGATCCAAAACACACCGCAAAAGCAACCCAAGACCTTTTGAAGGAAAAGAAGTGGAATATTCTGCAATGGCTGAGTCTATCACCTGATTTCAACCCAAGTGAGCATGCATTTCACTTGCTGAAGACAAAACTAAAGGCAGAAAGACCCACAAAGAACTGAAGACAGCTGCAGCCTGGCAAAGCAGCAGAAAGGAGGATGTCTTTGGTAATGTCCATGGGTTCCAGACTTCAGGCAGTCATTGCCAGTAAAGGATTCTCAACAAAATATTAAAAATGAACATTTCATTTATGATTATATTCAATTGTCCAATTACTTGTGGTCCCTTGAAAAAGGGGGGGGGGGGGTGGCTACTCTTAAGAGCTGTAATTCCTAAACTCTTCCTGCAATTTGGATAAACATCTCAAATTAACTTGAGTGTGCGCACTTTCAGCCGATATCCATTATAGAACTGTAGCTTGAATAAGTTTTGGTAAATACCTGGAAAAAAAAACTAAAATCGTGCCTGTGTCCAAATATATGGACCTAACTGTGTGTACACACACACTATATTTTTTATAGCTCAGCTTCATTTATATTTTATTTAGTTTCTATTGATATCAAGCATCAACACAAAGGAGCACATTGTTTATGTACTAACATCACATGAATGAGAGGTCGAAAGTTAAAAGTCATTCTTTCAATTAGGAAATTACTATATGTTCCCAGGGATGTCTGACTCCTATTGCCAGACACATGTAGTTCCGGGCGCAGGGCAGGTTGTTTTTTTTTTTTTTTTGGTTACCTTTAGCCTTGCTGCGGGCAAGCAGCAGGGCACACCTGTCAGGTGGAAGCATTCGGGTGGTAGCGCTGCCGCCGATTGCTTCCACAGCGCCAGCCTCTCCCCCCTGCCCGATATATGTCCCGGGCTCCGCTTGCCCATCTGCGGGCACGGAACTAGTTTGATGATTGCCAGTGGGTATAGGGGAGCGGACACATCCACTCCCCTCATTGCCCTGACCCGGAAGTGATGTCATGTCACTTCCGGGTCCCCAGAGACAGATTCTCAACCTTCGAGACTGGTAAAGAATGTAATGCAGTGAGATGTGCACTGCATTACATTCAGTAAAGCACAGGGCAGACATGCAGGGTCTTTTAGACCCTAGATATCTCAAAAAGAGAACTTGTCACCAAAAGTCATCATATAGGGAACTTTTTGTCCCCAGCTAAAATTTTTATTTTTTTATTTTTAAAAATTAAAGCTACACCCAAGCATATAACCCCCCCCCCCAAAAAAAAAAAATGTTCAAGGCCCCCCACCCCCACATACAAATGTAAAAGCACGCGCTGGGGCGCCAACGCATGAAAATGGCAACCGCGATACACGTTACATATTGCCGCGTACACCAGAATGAGAGCAATAATTCTAACACCAGACCTCCTCCGTAACGCTAAACTGATGACCTATAAAGGGGCTTTAAAAGTGTCACCTATAGAAAATATAGGGTTACTAATGTTTGTCGCTATTTCACGAGTGCACGAAAATTTAAGGCTGGACATGTTGGATATCTATTTACTCAGTGCAACCTCGTCTTTTATAGATTACAAACAAATTGGATAATTTATTGCTTTTTGTGCCCTAAAATTAACAAGTTTATTTTTTACTGAAATTTTGCATTTCCTAGACCTTTGTGATACAGTGTGACAAAAAATTTGGAACTACCGCTAATTTATTCTCTAGGGTCTCCGATTTCAGAAAATATATGTTTTGGAGTTTTGTGTAATCTTCAGGCCTTAAATTATTTTTTAAACGTGTGCAAAAAATGCAAACACGGCTCTGGTAGCGAAAGGGATAAAGGATAAGCCCAACACTCCCCTTTCCTGAGGAGCACTCAATCGGTGCTCATTACACTGCAAGGTCTCTCCCCTCCCTGCTAGTCCCTGGGTGAGGTGAAGGAGATAGGCAGGGAGGGGGAGGAGTAGCTCACTTTATTCACTAAAATTCTATTGTAAACAACAGCATAGCAGTCTTTAGTAAATCAAACCCCAAGAATCAACCTGAGGGATAGCAATTTCCTCTCACTGAGGTCTCAGGGCTGTCATTATCCCTCCCTTTGCCGCTGGCAAGTAAACCTTAAATTGGAACTTCTTATCCACTTTGATTCACCAAGAAGCAAGGACAGGCATGTCAGCCCTCTAGCTTACATCTAGAACACAAAGTCATCAATAACACATTTAAAACCAGACTGCTTTTAATTAAACCAGCATCCAGACTATTAAAGGATGTAAGCATTCTGAAGAATCAGAAAAAGCACTTAAACCCTCTTTCACCTAGGCAGCTATATGCATTATGGATAAATTAACCTTTAGCGTTCACAAAACTGAAATTTCAGCTCCCCCTCCAGTTCTGTGCACAGTGTCATTGGAACTGAAGTAGCAGCTTAAAAAAGCTACAAGGAGTCTTAAACATTAGAGAAAGTCCAGTTGAATGTGACCAACTACTATCTCTTCTCCCAAAAATTTCTATGACAGCAGAGATCTAGCCATTTGTTAGTCTTCCAATGTAAACAGCAGGTGTTGTAAGCTGTCAGACATGAATGAAACTAGACTTCAGAGCCTCTGTTGTGATCTTTGAGGATCAATTATTTTGGACAGAGGTGGTTAAAAACTACTGTCACTTTTTTGCCTATACCCCATTTGTAAGATATCTTTAATTTCCTGTCCTATAAACACAGTAAGATGTTAAAGAACCTCACAAGTGAGGTAAATCCCCTTACACAGCTGTACCCATTTGAAGATTTCTATTCTGCCAACATGTCAAAAGTGTTTGCTTTTCCCTCAGTGTCAGCCTGTGACAATGGTTACCAAGACAAACAGAAAGAGTATGATCCCAACAGGGACACAGCAATAAAACCTGGCAAGGGATCTAACCCGTCACGACTCCATAACTAAAACAAACAAAAAAAAAAAAGCTTGACTTTAGATACACTTTAACTTGTAGCTACAGTGGACATCGGCTTGTTTAACCGGCTGCCAACCAGCCACAGTACATATACTGCGGCAGGGCAGCACCGCTGCGCAAAATCACGTATATATACGTGATTTTGCATTTCGGGTAGAGGGCACGTGTGAGGTGCGCAACTGCCCTACCCGCACCGCCGATCGCGCTTGTCAATCACCGGGTCCCGACCGGTGATTACCGGCAATCACTGACAGGGAGCACGGCTTCAGTGGCTGCAGTGTTTACACTGCAGCTCTCCTCCCTGTCAGTTTTCCGGATCAGTGTGTTACTGTGAGGTACAAACCCTCTGCCCCCTAGTGAAACACTCCCCTCACACAGTTAACCCTTCGATTGCCTTCAAATGTTAACCCCTTCCTCCCCAGTGCCATTAGTACATGGTCAGTCTTTTTTTTTTTGCACTAACGATATTGGTGTCACTGGGGATGTCAGTGACCCCAAGTCAGTTCCCCCCCCAGAGTCAGAATGTCCGCCGCAGTCCCGCCATAAGTCACTGATCGCCGCCGCCATTAATATATATATAAAATTCTAGTATATATACACCGCCATTTGTAAACGCTATAACTTTCACGTAAACCAATTAATTTGCACGTATTGGGATTTTTGTTTAGCAAAGAAATGGATCAGAATACATTTTGGCCTAAATTTGTGACGAAATTTGATTTTAACATTTTTTTTTTTACTGGACATGTTTTTTTTAGCAAAAAGTCCAAAATATTGTTTTTTTTTCTCGAAAGTGTCTGTCTTTTTTTTTATAGCGCAAAAAAATAAAAAAGTACAGGCGATCAAATACCACCGAAAGAAAGCTCAATTTGTGGGAAAAAAGGACGTAAATGTCATTTTGGTGCAGTGTTGCATGACCGCGCAATTGCCAGTTAAAGTAGCTCACTGCCGTAACGCAAACCGCTTCTTTAACTGCTTCCTGACCGCCCTATAGCAGAAATACTGCTACAGGGCAGCACGGGTGCGCAAAATCACATGTGTGATTCGCACTCCCGTGGTTTTCACGCCCCTCCCAGATAGCATCAGATTGCCCATCAGTACACCAGTCATCACATTTAACCCCCCGATTGCCAGGAACACGCTCATATACAATAAACCTCCATTGCTAGTAAAGTGTCTGAACGGATCAATATCTTTGATCAGATCAGCACTATACCAGCGTTCACATTAGTATAGTGTCCCCAAAAACACAGCGTTAGCGGGATTAGCAGCGGCACCTGTGTTTAGCCCCTACGCTCCCCCCCCCTTCTCCCCCAGCAAGTGCAGTGTCAGTAGGTCACTGTCACTTAATACATTTCACACAAACTGCAGTGTTGGCAGAATCAGACCTGATCTCGGTTAGCACTTGTCGGTAAATTTTGATGACTCTCATATGCAGCAGAGTGCCAGTACTAGTGCCGCTCTACCTTTTGGTGAACTGGCGAGCACCAGCGGCCTAGTACATCCTGGTCTTTCACATACCAGCACTGCAGTATCACTTGGTGATGTGGCGAGTCCCATAAGTGTAGTACAAGCTGGTGCGGTGGCGAGCACAAGTATTGCCCCGCAGCCACCAAGAATTCGCACACAGGCCCATAGAGCCCCTAGTATCCTTCCGGATGTGCTTGCAAATCCCGATTGGCAGCCCACAAATTCTGCAGTACCTGTACCTCCCCCATCCACTGCCCAGCCCGAAATTCAGGTGGAAATAGCAAATTTAACTACTCCCCTTGATTTTTTGAAGATGTTTTTCACGGAATATCTGTATACATTGATTGTGGATCAAAGCATTTTACAGTCAGGTTCATAAATATTGGGACATCGACACAATTATAAAATTTTTGGCTCTATAAACCACCACCATGGATTTGAAATGAAACGAACAAGAAGTGCTTTAACTGCAGACTGTCAGCTTCAATTTGAGGGTATTTACATCCAAATCAGGTGAACGGTGTAGGAATTACAACAGTTTGCATATGTGCCTCCCACTTGTTAAGGGACCAAAAGTAATGGGACAGAATAATCATAAATCAAACTTTCACTTTTTAATACTTGGTTGCAAATCCTTTGCAGTCAATTACAGCCTGAAGTCTGGAACGCATAGACATCACCAGACGCTGGGTTTCATCCCTGGTGATGCTCTGCCAGGCCTCTACTGCAACTGTCTTCAGTTCCTGCTTGTTCTTGAGGCATTTTCCCTTCAGTTTTGTCTTCATCAAGTGAAATGCATGCTCAATTGGATTCAGGTCAGATGATTGACTTGGCCATTGCAAGTGGACAATGTTTATTCAAGCAAGCCACCATTTAGACATTTGTACAATCTTGGAACTGGTGCATGTGGCACCATGCAACCTAATATGTGGCCACCATTAGTAGTGGGTGGATGCAGGGCAAGTATATTCTAATGGTTGGCATACCACACACTTTTTCTGGCAGAGATTCCTTCTCTTTTTCATTCAGTCCACAGGCTGCATACAAAAAAAAGATTAGCGACGTACTGGTACATCCCTGGACTTTGAATGGTTATACCAGGATGATGCCTACAGCTGCAGGCATCATCCTGGTATCATTTTTTTCAGCCAGCGGTCGGTTTTCATGTAAAAGAAATCCTAGTGGCTAATTAGCTGTAGGATTGCTTTTACAAGCAGTGGGATATGATGCCCGCCCCTCCCCCTCTGGCTTCCATGGCCTTATAGGGCAGTGCCGTGCCATTGGGGGAACCTGAGAATGCAGCCGGTGTTTATGCCAGCTGACCATAGAACTGATCAGAAACCAGAATGGTGCCAATCATCTCTATAGTCTAAGAAATCGGAAGCTACGAGCATTTCATCACTTCAGTTTTGCAGGATATAAACAGCGCCATTTGTAAATTGGGAAAGCATCTGATCATAGCAATCTTCGTTTGATTAGATAATGTAAGGGCAGAGCAGATATGTAGAGTCTGATAAACCCCAGATTTCTCAAAAAAGAATAAGTGACAATGCCCATTGAAGTTATAGGGGATATTTGCATTCCCTGTGATAGCATTACAAGTGATAAAAAAGAAATGAAAAAGAGTGTAAAAATAACACACACGTGTGCGCGAGTGTTGACCCTGTGCCGGTATGTAAACAGCGGTTGCACCATGCATGTGAGGTATTGCTGTGAACGTCAGATCAAGAGCAGTAATTCTAACACTAGACCTTCTCTGTAAATCTAAAATGGTAGCTTTTAAAGGCTTTTAAAACATTGCCTATTGATATTAAATATGTATGCAGTTTGTCACCATTGCACGGGGCATGCGCAGTTATAAATCATTTCATGTTTGGTATCTATTTACTTGGCATACCATCAGCTTTTATATTTTACCAAATAATTGGCCAATATATTGTGCTTTTATGCATTAAAAGTAAAAAAAAAAAACTTACTTACTGGGATTTGTTTTAACCAAAAACATGTAGCAGAATACATTTTGGCCTAAATTTGATGAAATTTTCGGTTTTTGGATATTTTTTTTTAAATTTGCTTTTGAAAAATCGCTGCGCGAGTACTATGTGACATATAAAAATTGTAGCACCCACCATTTTATTCACTAGGGTGTCTGCTTTAAAGAAATATATAATGTTTGGGGGTATAAATTAATTTCCTAGTAAAAATACTTATATTTTTTCATGTGAACAAAAAGTGTCAGAAAAGGCTTGGTCTTCAGGTGGTTAGAAGAGTGAATGATGTGCGGCATAAACGTCTAACTTCAATGCCAAATTTTTTTTACACAAAATTGTCACTTAAATGATTTACTGCTCACACATGCCATGGGTATATGTGGATTGACTCCCCAAAATACATTCTGCTACTTCTCCCGAGCACAGGGGTACCACATGCAGATAGCTTAGGGTATCTACTTTCTGAAAAGGGGTAATTTGGGGGTGTTTGTACTATGCTGGTATTTTAGCACCTCAAGAAATGTGATGAGCAGCCAGAAAGTAAAAGCTGTGTAAATTCCATTATCTATACCATAGTTTGTAGATGCTATAACTTTCACACAGAGCAATAAATATACACTTACTGGGATTTGTTTTAACCAAAAACATGTAGCAGAATACATTTTGGCCTAAATTTGATGAAATTTTCGTTTTTTGGATATTTTTTATGACTGAAAAGAGAAAATATTTTTTCAAAAAAACATTTTTTTCTTCAACCATTTTTTGTTTATAGCGCCCTAAATAAAAAGCGCACAGGTGATCAAATACCACCAAAAGAAAGCTCTATTTGTGTGAAAAAAAGGACAAAGTTCATTTATGTACCATATTGCATGACTGTGCAATTGTCCGTTAAACTAGTGCAGCACTGTATAGCAAAAAAAAAAAAAAAATGGCGTAAATTGCAGTATCTATACCATAGTTTGTAGACACTATAACTTTCACACAAAGCAATCAATATACACTTTTTGGGATTTTTTTTTTTTTTACCAAAAACATGTAGCAGACTACATTTTGGCCTAAATTTATAAATAACTGAGTTTACTATTGTATAGCCTAAAGTAAAAAATATTGTTTTTCTTCAAAGTTTTCGGTCTTTTTTTGTTTATAGTGCAAAAAATAAAAAAGCACACAGGTGATCAAAGGTTGTATATTTTGTTTGGGTGCAGCATTGCATGACCGCACAATTATCAGTTGAATTAGTGCAGCGCCGAGTAGCAACAAGAGGCCTGGTCATTAAGGGGGGTAAATCCTCAGGAGGGCAAGTGGTTAAATAAATTATGGGGGAGATTTACTAAAACTGGTGCGCTTATAATCTGTTGCAGCTGTGCATGGTAGCCAATCAGCTTCTAACTTCAGCTTGTTTAAGCTTTGACAATCTTGGAAGGCGATTGGTTTCTATGCACAGCAACATCAGATTTTGCACCGTCCAACTTTAGTAAATAAACCTCAGTGTGTTGCTTTCAATTTCCAGTTACAGGGTGTGGGCAAGAACAAGACCTGTAAGTGTTGCTGAAATGAAGCAGAGATGACAAAAAAAAAAACTATGCCCTGCTAGACAGTGTTGTGCATTTTATTAGACCTTTTTAAATCTTAGGATGGACAGATATGCAAATACACTTGCAGGTAAAATTTCATTTGTGGGTCTAGATGACTGCCAAAAATTAAGATTTTAGAAAATATATAAATCTGCATTAAAAAATAGGAATAAAGAGCAAGTAAATAGCAGCTGAACACTGTACAAAAATTCAGATTTACTTCTAAAAACGTTAAAGCGGAACTTTACACATAACAACTTGATAAAAAATAATTTTCTTTAGCAAGGAACATACATTCCACATGAATAATTGTGCTACCAAAATTAGTGTGTGCTGTAAATTGCCTCCAGCATTACTCCCGTTTCTTCTTGCTGGAGGCTGCCATTTCGCTGAAGCCCAGAGTCCCAAAGGCAGGCCATAGATGTGATTTTTTTTTTCCTGCAACCATAGGGGGGATCCATGAGGAGCCGTTCATGCTGGGAGAACAACATGATTATTGTTAGCAGCTATAGCCGCTGACAATAATCCCATGCTGAAAAAGGGGGTGTTTTTTAAAGTAATTTCTCAACAAATCAAACCATGGATAGATGGGGGAGTTTTTTTTTTTAATATTAAAAAATGATTTAAATTGTGTTTTCCGTTTGTGGTATTTGGGTACAGTAAGAACCCTTTCACACCTGTCAACCATTCAACTATTTTTCATCTAACAGAAGAAAAATGGATATCAATGCATCTCTATGGAAAAACGGACGTAAACAGATCATCTGTTTACAACCAAACCTGTCAACATTTGTTTTTTGAAATGTATCAAAGCCCTATTTTTGTTCAGTTAAAATAAATGGAACGGAGAAAAAAACAGATGTAAATGGACAAATGGTCCGTTTTTCCATTGGTAGTGGATGTAAAAACTGAATGAAACATCAGCCAAAACGTGACTGAACTGATGAAACCAACTGTCCACATGTGAAAGGGGCCTTTAGGCTCAGTCTACACTTGTCTGCAGGCTGGTTGCTGATGCTGGAATCACAAATGTTCCCACATACAGACAAATCGCACTGCTCCTTACGAATGACATCCCCATGCATCAGTTTCCCTGCAGCAGCATTTTTAAAAAGGTGCATGCACCTTTTTGTTGTGGGAAATGTGGGCACAACATTCCATTCAAATGAATAGGCTGTTGTGACCAAGCAAATGAGGGATGCACAGACCACAATAGTGTGAACCTATTATTATACAGGATTTATATAGCGCCAACAGTTTGCGCAGCACTTTACAATAAAACCTAGGCTAAGTTTTGGTTTAGGCTGGCCACACACTGATCAAAATTTGCCCAGTTCAGCAAGGACTGGCCAAATACTGATTAATGCATCGCCAGCTTAAATCACATAGTAACTTGTACTTGTTTAGACTGTCAGACAAGAGCCTTTAGTTGTGCTTGGAGTAAAAAGTATGGAGGCTGCCACTGCTGACCCCCAACCTTCTGAAAACGCCAAGTATCTGGCTGATATGCAGACACAATGATTTCAGTACTTTCTGAGTTAAGTTGGTTATAGTTTTTTTTTTTTTTGTTCAACCAGCAAGTTGAAAAGAAAAAAAAAAAAAAAAAAAAAAACACAGATCCCCCACCAACACAAGCAATGTTGATGAAGTGATCTCCCACTCTGTGCAATTGTATTCTGACAGCAGGGACTTCCCCGTTAGAATACACAGATCAGTTCTTCAGCAATTGGCTGTGCACACTGATCGAATCTTGTTGAAACAGGTGAATTTCAGTGCGTGTATACCGGGCTTTACAGACCTAAAGTAAACATGCAGATCAAGTATGTCAGTGTCACTGCATCAGAGCACTGAAGCTGGAGGTTGCCGGATGAAGCCAACAAATCTCTTGCATTGCTAGATTTTCCTTGAGCTACAAGTGGCTAGACATGGCTACAAGGGAGAGTGCAAGTAAATGTAAACTACTTAATTACTAAAATTTTAACATCACAAATGTACAGCCTATTCATCAAATCTAAATTTTATTGTGAGGGTGAGAAAAAGGGAACCTGTATTGTGAAAATACACAGCCTTTTCGCCACTGGTGAACTCCTTTTGAAAATGCTAATTTTCTGACTGTTATATCAATACAAATGCTCTATTAGTTTCAGAATCACTGACAAGGAACAACGCATATTAGGACTGACTTTCCTCTGACCTAACTAGCACTTTTGTACCAAGTAACTGACTCAAAGTGCACCTCAGGAGTGTGGAAATTTAAAAAAAAAAAAAAAACTACTTGTAAAATTGCGCTGTTTATCTTCTGCTCACCTCCCTGTCTGTCCCCGGCACCAAACCCCCGTAAATAGCAGAAAATGGAGAGACCTTGCAGTGTGGGGTAAAGGGGAGCGTTGACTCTCAACGCTCAGCAGAAGCGCATCTGTTAAGCGAGTAAATGAGGCGCTGGCCCCAATGAGGAAAATAAAATTCCTTCAGGTTACTCTTGCAAACGGAAGCACTTGGGTACTCTGTCCAAAGCGCATGCTGAGCAGCCAGATCAAGCTCCAGTGTCCGTCCGTGAGGCTCCATTCACATCTGGAAAATGCACTACAATTGCAAAGTGCAGGTTCAAGTGCCATTTTATTCAATGGCACCTAAAACGCAGTCCAGTTTTGCCGCGATTGTTGCACGATTTATTGCATCTTATAAAGCTTGGCTTCCAAAAAAAAGCTCCTGCTCCTTTTTGGGCAACAAACTTCACGCTGTGTAGTTTGCCACGACTGCCACATGATAAATCACGTGGTAAATCCACACTGTGTTTTAGGTGCCAGTGAAAACAACCAGAACCTGCAATCCAAACTCACACAGCATACAGTATAGTGGCATTCTGAGATAACTGTTCACATAAAAGTGTCTGGAAGGCAGTTTTGCATAGAAGTAGCTAGAAGACAGATTTACATTGCACTTGAACTGCAGAACACCTATGACAATCACACTGAAAACTGACATGAAAAAAAAAAAAAAAAAAAAAAAACACACCACAAAGTAAACATTTGCCCGCAGCAGGGCTAAATGTAAAAAACCCACCTGCCTAATGCCGTAATTGCATGTCCCAGGTGTGAGGATATATGATTTGCACATCCCTGCCCCTCAAGGCAAGCCATACAGTTTGCAATTGTTAAACTCCTATTGAAAATGCTATCTGTGGGGTCGACTCACTAAGAGATAAATACCGCATACATTTTTGCCTTAAAATAACTTGTGGTATTTCTTGCAATAGTTAAAGCAGTAAAAAAAAAAAAAAAAATTAATGTTTTGCAATATTTAGCACTTATAACCAGTCCATCCCCCACAGTAGGGCCCTCCTATCCCTCTTGTATTGAACTGTATTGTCTCCCGTTATATTGTAAAGCGCTGAGCAAACTGTTGGCACTATATGAATCCTGTATAATAATAATAACTTACACCTAGTTGTTTTTGCTGTGTATCACACTTTGTCACAGGCTAACACTGCGTTCATTCACAGAACAATCTCCTGGTGAAATGTTAGAATTTATTTACATTCCTGAGCTCAGGGCAGAACATTGCCACAATGATACATTGTATACTTGTAACTTTCTGGCTAGTGCAGAGCTCCCTTCATTGTTACTTTGTACGTTCCTAAAATATGAACTGCCTGTACCATGAGATGAATAGATTTTTTTTATTAAATTGACTAAGGATTTCTCTCTTTTTGCAGTATTGCAGTATTTACCTCACAAATTTACCTCAATTGGATATTTTATTTGATGAGTTGACTTTTTATTATTACGTTTGATGTTTCCAAGAAAAAACACAAATCGCATGCAACAATCTCTAGATCTCGGTTTCTCTCAGTACAAGTACTTTTAGGTGATCATGACACCTTACCTAATTCAATGAAGTACATGTCAAAATACCCAATAACAGCATAAGCTGTGGGGGGGGGGGGGGGGGGGGGGAAAGTCCCTGCTCCAGGCTAGTCTGATCTTGCTGAGGCTTTCCACCCCGGTTGTAATGGAGCACTGTACTGGTCCGGCTCCAGAAGTTTAAATAACTGCAATGAGAGCCTTCTACATCAAAGCATCCTTCTCTATGTAGGCCTCATGTACACAGCTTTATTGTAAATGCTGTTTCTCCTGACAGGAGAAGTCAGCGTTTAAAACTTTTCTAAGCTGCATTTTTTTTAAACCAGTCTAACAGTTTAGCAGTGTTTGGGTGATTGTTTCATTTTAATTTATTCTGGGCATTGAAATGAATAAATGCTGAAGTGCTAAATTCACCTTGCATTTAGGGGAGCTTAGACAACTTTATGAGCATTTGTTGTTTTAAATGCCAGTAAACTCTTGTCCTGAACACAGTTTTTGTGCTTTCAGAGAAATGCCAGTATACTCAGCTGCGTGTAAATGCCTCTAAACAGCTGTGTGTATATGGACACACAGGAAAACCAAGAGTTCAGGGGGCTTGAGAAAAAAAAATGCCCAACTGCCCTAAACATTAGTTTAGCAGCTGCAGTGTACATGAGACCTAACCCCTGGTTCACATCTATGCGACCGTGCGGGCCATGTTTTGCACGGGTACGAGAGCCCATTCATTTGAATGGACTCCCGTGCCAGTGACACACAGAGAAAAAAATCCCTGCACTTCTTCCAAAAACGCAGCCTGCACGGAAACCTCAGTTCCCAGTACAGCTGCGTTTTCCAGTGCAGGCAGCGTCCCATTAGAACTATTGGCACCAGCCCGCGGGTCTGCATTTCTCTGTGCGGGAGGTGCGGCTGCACAGATTTCTGTACGGATCCGCAGCGGCACAGAAGTGAACTTAGGGTAAGAGTCCAAATTATATGTGATCTGCTATTGGTTTCAGACTACTGACATCCCTGCTGCAGCTTAGTCCCATCTGCCCAGGGATTCCACCTCCAGCTGTAATGGAGCACAGTTTCTGTATTGATCCAGGCTGTTATAAGGACAGTCTGTATCAAAGCATCCTTCCCCATGCATGTCTAGGAGGCCCACTGTCATCTATGATCTATCAGCTGGCAACTACTGACAATCCTTGTTGAGGCCTAGTCCAATCTTCCTGGGCATTCCCACCCTCTAGCTGTAATGGGCACACTGTATTGGTCCAGCTCTAACACTTTTATTGTTATGAGAACCTTCTATGTGTAGAGCAGTTTTCCCCACATATCTAATAGGCCCACACATCTTTGGTAAAAATACACTGGTTGCCCTCTATTGACAGTAGGGCACAGTTCCTGTACTGGTCCAAGTTGTTACGAGAACCGTCTATATCAGATCATCCTTCCCCATGTATGTTTAGGAGGCCCACTCATCTGCAATCTGCTATTGACATCCATGATGTGTCTACCCAGAATTTCCACTCTCCAGCTGTAATGGGGCACTATTCCTGTTTTGTTCCAGGTTATTATGGGAATAAATAGAACATTTATAGGGGCAATTCATGAGCGATTCCTGCTGCCTCCTAGTCCAACCTGCCCAGGGATCCCTCCCTCCAGCTGTAGCAGGGCACAGTTCCTGTATTGGTCCAGGTTATTAGAACTTTCTATATCAAATCATCTTTCCCAAAGTATGTCTAGGAGTCCCACTCATCATGATCTGCTATTGGTTACACACTACTAACATCCCTACTGTGGCCTACTCCCATCTGGCCAGGAATCCCAACCTGTAACTGTTATGGGGCACAGTTCCAGGATTGACCCAGGTTGTTATGCGAACTTATAGATCAGAGCATCTTTCCCATGTATAGGGGGAGCCAACTCATGTGTGATTCCTGCTGTAGCCTAGTCCTATCTTCTCACTCTCCAGTTATCAGAAACAGTTCCTGTATTGGTTGGGGTTGTTATGGGAGCCTATATATCACATCATCCTTTTCCATGTATAGGGGGCCACTGTGTGATCCCTGCTGCGGCCTAGTCCCATCTGCCCAGGGACCCCCCCTTCAGTTGTTATGGGGCACAGCTCCTGTATCAGTGCCGTTTGTTATGGGAACCTTTTATATCACTGCATCTTCCTCCTGAATAGGGGACCCACTCATATGTGATCACTGCTGCAGCATAATCCTTTCTTCTCATAGATCCCCCTCCAGGTGGTTTGGGCCACAGGTTGTGTACTTGTCCAGCTTGTTACCAGAAGCTTCCATATCACATCATCCTTCCCAAATGTATATATCAGAAGCCCACTAATATGTTATCTGCTATTGGCTTCACACTACTGACATCCCTGCAGCAGCCTAGTCCTATCTACCCAGGACCTCACACCCTCCAGCTGTTGGAGCACAGTTTCTGTATTGGTTGGGATTGATTTTGGAACCTTCTATGTCAGATCATTCTTGCATGTATAGAGGGCACAGTCATGTATAGTCCCTGCTGTGGCCTACTCCTACCTTCACAGGGATCCCCCTCCAGATATTGTGGGCACAGTTCCTGGATTGGTCGGGGTTGATAGGGGAACCTAAGTCAGAACATCCTTCCCCCATGTGTAGGAGGCCCAGTCATGTGTGATCCCTGTTGTGGCCTTAGTCCTATCTTCCCAGGGATCCCCCTCCAGATATTAAGGGGCACAGTTCCTGGATTGGTCAGGGTTGATAAGGGATCCTAAGTCAGATCATCCTTCCCCCATGTATAGAAGGACCAGTCATGTGTGATCCCTGTTGTGGCCTAGTCCTATCTTCCCAGGGATCCCCCTCCAGATATTAAGGCGTACAGTTCCTGGATAGGTCAGGGTTGATAGGGGAACCTAAGTCAGAACATCCTTCCACATGTATAGGAGGACCAGTCATGTGTGATCCCTGTTGTGGCCTTAGTCCTTTCTTCCCAGGGATCCCCCTCCAGATATTGTGGGCACAGTTCCTGGATTGGTAAGGGTTGATAAGGGATCCTAAGTCAGATCATCCTTCCCCCATGTATAGGAGGCCCAGTCATGTGTGATCCCTGTTGTGGCCTTAGTCCTATCTTCCCAGGGATCCCCCTCCAGATATTGTGGGCACAGTTCCTGGATTGGTCGGGGTTGATATGGGAACCTTCTAGATGAGACCTTTCCATGTAAAGGAGGCCCTCTGGTGTGTGTGATCCCCGTTGCGGCCTAGCACTCACATCCGCCTCTGGCGTTCATACTCCATCTTCTTCTCCTCATCCTCCCTCTTCTGCTTCTCATCCACGCTGCTCCTCTTGCTGACCGTCCGCCCGAAAATATCGATGCGGTCCGGCGGAGTAGCGGGTCTCTCCCGCTCCCTCCTGGAAGCCGTGTTGGAGCGAGACCTGGAGCGAGATTCCCGCCGCCTGTTCCTCTTACTCTCCCGGGACTTTGAGCGCTTCCTCACTCGCTCCTTCTCCCGGGACCGGCTCCGCTTCTTGTTGTGTTTGCTACTCTTGGCGTGCTTGGAGCGGGAAGAGCTCCGACTTCGGGAGCGGCCCATGGCTCAGCACTGCCGGGGCCACACAGTCGGCAAGGAGCGGCGGCCTGGTGGTAGAAACTAAGGGACGGAGACAAGATGGCCGACCCTCCAGTCCTGCGCCACTGTACCTAGCACCCACAATGCAACAGGACACGTCCAGCGAGCATGCTCCGAACGTCCCACAATGCACTGGGCGACGCGACTTCCACACAGGTGGAGGGAGCGCACATGCGCAGTCACACAGCTGAGTTGCCGTGTGATTACGGCTCAGTTATGTAACAGTAGTCAGAAGCCCAGAACTGGGATGTCTCTGGATGTGATTAGCAATTCATCCTCTAGCTTGTCTACTGGCCACTCAATGCCAACATTCATCATTATTAGTCTTTGGAGAACTTAAAATAGAACTGAAAAGGCATAAGTTGTTTTTATTGGAGAAAGATTGGATCCCTTGTCAAGTTATTATTGCAGTCTGTGCCCATGTTAGGGAGATTCACCCTCTCTATTCTGTATACTATTATCATCAAAAGTGAAAGAAATTCCCTGATTTTGGGTTGTCCTTAGAATATTAACCACTTACCCTCTAAAAGAGTTTACCCCCTTCATAACCAGACCTTTTTTTTTTGCTATTTGGCACTGCACTACTTTACCTGACAATTGCACGGTCATGCAACACTATAGGCAAACTAAATTTATATCATTTTTTTCACACAAACATACCTTTCTTTTGGTGGTAATTGATCACCACTTGGATTTTTATTTGTATTATATAAATGAAAAAAGCCCAAAAGTTTTGAAAAAAAAACCTTTTTGCTATAAAACATATCTCATAAAATTAAAAAAAATCTAATTTCTTCATAAGTTTAGGCTAAAATGTATTCTGCTACATGTCTTTGGTAAAGAAAAATCCCAAAAAGCGTATATTGATGTGTGAAAGTTATAGCGTCTACAAACTAGCATATAGATACTGGAATTTTTTTTTATACTAGTAATGGTAGTGATCAGTGACTTATTGTGGGACTGTGAAAGTGTGGCAGGCAATCTGACGCTAGCTGATGCTGGCTGGGGGGTGCACTAACTGACACTGACACCAATAGTGACACTAATACAGTGATCAGTGCTAATACTATACATTAACACTGTACTAATGACACTGGCTGGGAAGGGGTTATCCTCTGTGTGCATGACAATGTGTAATGTGTCTACTGTGTGCTGCTTTTACCAAGCAATTTGTGTTTATTTTCCTGCTTTGCAGGAAAAAAAAAACAAAACAGCAAGATCATTTCTCAGTGTTGATAAACAACACTGGGCTCTGTTTTGTGATTCACTGAGCTGATCAGCAGGTCCCAGCCATAAGTCATTGGCTGGGATCCGCTGATCGGCTTGTGTTGTCCCAAATCACAGCACAGCTGGGGAAGTTGGCACACGCGCACCCCCAACTCGGAAAAGGAGATCACGTACTAGGTATGTGATTCAGTTCAGACCAGCTGCCCTGCAGCCATAGATGTAAGTGCCAGTTCACATATATGCAGATTGAATGCGGTTTGAACCGTGTCCAATCCGCATTACATGTGAAAAAATATTGCTTCCTATGGTGCCTGTTCATATATGTCCGGTGCACTGACGAATACAGTGCAGTTTGAAAAAGAGTCCTGTATTATTTCTGAGCAGTGTAGTCCGGTTCAGGTGCGGATTACAGGATATTGACTTCTATGGGAACCGTCTCTAAACTGCATATGTGTGAACAGGATAATCGTGAGAGTTAAACCTTTCCTGAACCTGATGTAAACCTGACGTGAACCGCTGAACAACTACTGTATCAATTAGCTATGAAACCTGAGCTTCAATCCGCACCGCACATGTGTGAATCAACTCTAAGTGGGGCAATCTGCAAGCGGTTAATAGAGTGGAGATCTTCCAATGGGGACTCTGGTGACACCCAGAGATTCCCTGACTGGAGAAATTTCCTCTAACTTCCTGTTTTGGCTATGGGACAGGAAGTCGTGGGATATATCCCCAGTAGAACACATGGCATAGCCTGGGCGTGGTTTTCACGTAGCTAAGCAAGAGGGTGAGTTGACGGCTTGGAGGAGATGGACAGGCAGCTTTTACAATCTACTGCCATCCGCCTCATTATAAACACCGCAGCTGGATTTAAAGTGATACATGCTTATGGTTTAGAATTTTGCATATGAGTGGCTTTTTATTTTTTCATTTATTTATATAAAACATCAGTGAGCACTATACCAACTCTTATTTTATTTTAACATTCAGGAGACATTGGGGTCCTTTCACTAAGAGGTAACTACCGCATGGATTTTTGAGTTAAAATAACTTGTATTTATTTCAAATGTAAATTCACTAAAAAACATTTACTGAATGCGTTAAATATTTATGTTTTGCATTATTTAGTACTTAAATTTTGCGTTATTTTTGGTATTATTTTTTCACAACTTTTTTTTCAGGCTAACACTGCACCAGAAAGCGCACAGCAATTATGTGAAACTACAAAAACATTCTAGTGTGCTTTCTTCAACAAAAATCTCCTTTGAGAGGAGAACATTTTCACATTGATACATTGTATACTTTTCACTTTCAGGCCTGTGCAGAGTTCCTCTATTGTTATTTTGTACATTTCTAAAATACCTCCAGCAAACACCAGGTGATAAATAACGAATATGTGTTTTTTAATGAATTGACTTAAGGATTTATCTAATTTTTTTGCGGTATTTATCTCACTATTTTAAGAACTGCTACCTCACATTCGATATTTTACTTTGATGAATTGACTCATATTATTTCATGCAATATTTCTGAAAAATGAGTAACATGACCTTCATATTGCACACAGTAACATTTAGTGAATTGACTCCAAAGCCCCATATACAGTGGATATAAAAAGTCTACACACCCCTGTTAAAATGTCAGGTTTCTGTAATGTAAATGAGACAAAGATAAATAATTTCAGGGCTTTTTACACCTTTAATGTAACCTATAAACTGTACAAGTTGAACAACAAACTGAAATCTTTTAGGTGGAAGGAAGCAAAAATAAAAAACGAAAATAATATGGTTGCATAAGTGTGCACACCCTTAAACTAATACTGGTCCATTCTAAAACTTTAATCTTCTTCTGGTGAAGCCATTCCTTTGTTGATTTGGATGTATGCTTTGGGTCGTTGTCATGCTGAAAGATGAAGTTCCTCCTCATGTTCAGCTTTCTAGCAGAAGCCTGAAGGTTTTGTGCCAATATTGACTGGTATTTGGAACTGTTCATAGTTCCCTCTACCGTGACTAAGGCCACAGTTCCAGCTGAAGAAAAACAGCCCCAAAGCATAATGCTGCCACCACCATGCTTCCCTGTGGGTATGGTGTTCTTTTGGTGATGTGCGGTGTTGTTTTTGAGTCAAACATATCTTTTGGAATTATGGACAAAAAGTTCAACCTTGGTTTCATCAGACCATACCACATTTTCCATATGTTTTTGGGAGACTTCAGATGTGTTTTTGCAAAATTTAGCTGGGCTTGGAGGCTTTTCTTCATAAGAAAAGTCTTCCGTCTTGCCACTTTCCCCAGACATATGAAGAATACGGGAGAGTGTTGTCACATGTACCACACAGCCAGTACTTGTCAGATATTCCTGCAGCTCCTTTAATGTTGCTGTAGACCTCTTGGCAGCCTCCCAGACCAGTTTTCTTCTTGTCTTTTCATCAATTTTGGAGGAACGTCCAGTTCTTGATAATGTCACTGTTGCACCATATTTTCTCCACTTGATGATGACTGACTTCACTGTGTTCTATGGTATATCTAATATCTTGGCAATTCTTTTGTATCCTTCTCTTGACTGCTACCTATTAACAATGAGATCCCTCTGATGCTTTGGAAGCTCTCTGCAGACCATGGCTTTTGCTGTACAATGCGACTAAGGAAATGTCAGGAAAGACCTACTAGAACAGATGAACTTTATTTGGGGTTAATCAGAGGCACTTTAAATGATGGTTGGTGTGTACTGACTCATATTTAACATGATTTTGAATGTGATTGCTTAATTCGGAACACAGCTACATCCCCAGTTATAAGAGGATGTGCACACTTATGCAACCACATAATTTTAGTTTTTTTATGTTTTGTCACCCCCCCCCCCCAAAAGATTTCAGCTTGTTTTTCATTTGAGTTGTACAGTTCATAGGTCACATTAAAGGTGAAAAAAGTTCTAAAATTATGTATCTTTGTCTCATATGCGGCCGCTCGGCGTCAAGGCCCAGACGCCGAGAGGCTGCATATTTGCATGCGCTCGGCGTCAAGGGGTTAACATTTTTTGTTTACTTCCTCTTTAAAAATTTGCCTACACTGTATGCATAAGGATATTTACTGCTTTTTTTTTTTGTTGGGCCCTATTTTCCTTTTTGTGTTAAACACTATCACCCATCACCTGCTTACTCTGCTGTTGAGATAACATTTATCAACATTCACTGAATGTGTATTTGGGGGGGGAGTGGATGTTATAACATTTGTCTTATTTATGATACGGCAGATGTTCCAATTGCTTCATTTTTACCAGACACATTTATTTTGCACATACAGTACACATTTACATATGTACAGATTTTGGTTGTGCACCATCATATGTTAACACAAATGTGCAATTGAGGGTTTATTTTTATTTATTATTTTTCTAGAAATAAATAGCCCCTACCAGCTTACCTTGTACAGCAGATATGCAGGTTGGAATCTCCATGACAAGAGGGTTACTCGCTATCATAATGGTATCAGTCCACATGCCTTTCAGCAAGAGGAGGGCAGTTCAGAGGGGTACTCAAAATACATGCACTTCTTTAAGCACTGGTGTTAATGGGCAGTTGGCAAGGGTGGGTTATGTGCAACCCCCCCATCCCCTATGGGAGGAATGTTTCCGGTTCCTAATCCCTAACTTTAGTTTAAATGTATTTTATTAGAACATTTTTAATGGGTACAATACCTTGAGACAAGTATTAGTATTATTAGAATTAAACATGGTCAATTAATAAACACACTCAGAGACAGGATATACAAGAGCTGGAGCAAAAGTGAAAGAATTAAACCACATGCAAAGTCGGGGGTAGTAGAGAGTTGTTGATGTATATTCTGCTAGTCTGTATACAGCTGTAGAACTCAAGGCATCTAAGATATATTTATGGCTATTGAACCATTATAGTTCACATGTGTCTCAACACAAAACTCCACACATAGTCCCCATCAATTTAACAAAAGTGGAGGGAGTATAAAGGAAAGAGCAGGGAGGAGGAACCTACCTAGGAAGTACAGGGGGAGAAAGAAGAAGGGCAAATGGGGGTGGGGGTTGGGAATGTCTAGGTGCCGCCATAGTGGGTCAAATCTGGGAGCATGCAATTAAGTAAAAGTAACAAAGCGGACTTAAGGTTTACACATGCAATGATAGGCAGAAAGAGTGTTCAGTGTTCAATCTGGCCATAAGGGCTTCCATGAGCTTAGAGTGTTACTAAACCCACAACAGCGAAATCAGTCTGTATATGCAGTAAAGCATGCTTGTTATACTCACTGTGGAACCTAGGGGGTTATCCTCTGCATTGTGTAAAAAGGCTGTTTGATCCTGACGTCTCTGATCCTCCCCTTCTTCCAGTGTTTTCTGATAAGACATATCATGTGGAGACATTCTACACATGCTCAGTTTGGTGTGTACTGCTTGAGAGGTTTTTATTTTCTTGAGAGTGTGCATGTGATCAGCACAGGGCCAATCAGCACTGTCCAGACAGAGGGTCAGGGGTCCTAGAGTAGAAAGAAAACTCCTCCTACAAGCTTTACCCAGTGCTCTACCGGACACTGATAGAAGTCACAAGACTGCTCTAACTGCTAATGAGAAAAGGTATTTTACATAGTCTGGATGAAAAAAGACAAAAGTCCATCCAGTTCAACCAAAAGAAAAAAGTTATAATCATATACCCACAGTTGATGCAGAGGAAGGCAAACCCCCCCCCCCCCCCCAGGAAAGCATGATCGAATTTGCACCTGCAGGGGAAAAAACTCCTTCCTGATTCCCCGGGAGGCAATTGGATATTCCCTGGATCAACTTTACCTACAAATGTTAGTATCCAGTTATATTCTGTGTATCTAGGAAGGATTCCAGGCCTTTTTTTAAAGCAATCCACTGAGCTGGCCAGAACCAACTCTTGAGGGAGTCTACTCCACATTTTCACAGCTCTTACTGTGAAGAAACCTTTCCATATTTGGAGATTAAATCTCTCCAGATTCACTTTAGAAACCGCAGCTTGGCATTGCATGCCATTATTAAGCTTCTGATCTACCAGAACTCCCAGATCCTTCTCCACCATTGATTCCCCCAGCTGTACTCCCCCTAGTATGTATGATGCATGCATATTCTTAGCCCCCAAGTGCATAACCTTACATTTATCAACATTAAACCTCATTTGCCACATAGTTGCACAATTAAACACTACATTGAGGTTGGTTTGTAAATTGGAGACATCCTGTGAGGACGTTATTTCACTGCACAGCTTGGTGTCATCTGCAAAGACTGAAAAGGGATTTTTAATCCCAGACCCTATATCGTTTATAAATGTATTAAAAAGTAAGGGTCCCGACACTGAACCTTGGGGTACACCACTGACAACCCTAGACCATTCAGAGTATGAATCATTAACCACTACTCTCTGAATACAATCTTTTAGCCAGTTTTCTATCCATTTACATACAGATTTTTCCAAGCCTGTAGACTTTACCTTACACATTAGCCGTGTGTGGGGAACTATAGAAAACGCTTTTGCAAAATCCAAGTATACCACGTCCACCGCCACCCTTCTGTCCAAGGTTTTGCTCACCTCCTCATAAAAAGAAATCAGATTTGTTTGACAACTTGTCTTTCAAGAATCCATGCTGTCTGTTGCTTAAAATATTTTTTTCCAGCAAGAACTCATCTGTATGGTCTTTTATTAAACTCTTCAGTATTTTCCCAACTATAGAAGTTAAACTAACAGGTCTATAATTACTTGGTACAGATTTTTATCCCTTTTTAAATATTGGCACCACATTGGCCTTACGCCAATCCAGTGGTAGTATGCCAGTCATTATAGAGTCCCTAAAAATTAGAAACAATGGCTTTGAAATGACAGAGCTCAATTCTTTAAGGACCCATGGGTGTATGCCATTTGGTCCAGGTGCTTTATTCACCTTTATTATGTCTAAGTATTTCTGGATCATATCAGTTGTGAGCCGATGTGGATCCTCTGGGGCTGTATCAATACCATGCCCATTATGGACAAGAGCTCCCCCCATGCTCCTTTGTATACACAGAGCTGAAGAAGGTATTTAATAAATTAGTCTTCTCTTTGTCCCCAGTCACCCACACTAGATTATTTTGTAAAGGGCCTACATGCTCGGACTGGACCTTTTTTCTATTAATATTTTTGAAGAATTTTGGGGGGTTTGTCCTACTATCGTTTGCAATCTGTTGTTCGTTTTCAATTTTTTCAGCTTTGATTTCCTTTTTGCATATTCTGTTATATTCTTTGTAATGTTTAAATAATGATAGCATTCCTTCATTTTTATATTTATTTTTATATAGGTTTATACATTTTTGCCCTTTAACTGTTCCTGTAGTGCCATTACTCCAGTCAATTTCTGTGTAGGTAAAACCCCCCATTATTATCACTGTCCCAGCCCTTGCAGCCCTTTTGATCTGTGCAAGTAGCTGAGTCTCCATTTCCTCATTAACACTGAGTGGCCTATAACAAACTCCAATGATTACCTTTGTAGTACGCACCCCCATGTGCAGTTCCACCCATAATGCTTCATCCTCATCACACTCTCCAGTTTAGCAGTTTATATTTCTTAATATAATTGCACTTCCATGTTCTGTGTACTGTGGGAGACCAGATAGAGAGAATCCAGGGTCCTGGGTTTAGTAACACTTTAAGTGCTATAATCTGAGTGTATATGTCAGGAATGGTGGGCCTCTGTGTTTACCACCAGTGGAAGGAAAAAAAACAACTGTTAAGATGTGTAATATTGGCATTCTGGCATTCCTAGACATATTAAGTGACAACAGGCCCAGTAGGTGCAAGGTACATGGCAAGATCTAGTTTGATTCAGAGATATATTGGGGTGATTCCATACATTTCGGCAAATGGTGCTGATTGTGGAAGACATCTCCAGCAATGTTCTGGGATGCTGGGGCTGTGGGAGTCTAGAAAGACAGGGGTATGGTGCCAGTGATAGAGAATCTTGAATCAGTAACCTGAGAAAAGAGAAGATTTATGTGAAGATTCTCTTATACTGTTTCATTCCTCTGTCAAGGTGATTGTAGCTGTATTAGTGCACTTGCGACAGAAACAATTGAGTACTGTCCGTGATACTTTTTTTATTTGCACTAACATACAATTTTGAGGACAGGCTTTCAGGGAGTGTCCCTTTCTTCAAGGTCCAAGCAGTACTAACGTAGTTACTTAGTACTGCTTGGACCTTGAAGAAGGGGACATTCCCCGAAAGCTTGTCCTCAAAATTGTATGTTAGTGCAAATAAAAAAAGTATCACGGACAGTACTCAATTGTTTTATTCCTCTGTCATAAATTCTCTTTCTAGAATGTGCTCCATTTAGCTATGTAGTTGTGTTTCAAAGGAGGGTTGGAGTTGGTGATCATAAAGCTATGATATATATTATAAACCAGATCTTTGACACTCGTAAAGCAAGTTTCTCAAAGGTAATGGAGGCAGAGAAGATTAAGTTAGTTGGAAAGGATTCTGCAGTGTTTTATTTGGAGGCAGTTAAACAGGGATCACGTAAAGTAGAGAAGAGAAGGCCCCAGTTATACATTGCAGGACCTCAGAGCAGAGTTTTACAGAGTGCACTGGGACTAAAGCTTCTCAATCTCATAATATACACACGCACGCACGCACACACACACGCGCGCTAGGACACAAAACCATGAAAAACCATTTTGAGCAATTATGAGCAAAACATAAGTGCTCATTATTATCACCTAGGGCCCTATTTTTTTCTAAATGAAAAAAATGTGGTGCATTCTCATCATAAATAGAAACATAAGCTTTAGAAACATAAAGTAACAGTCCAAGAAATTTTTTTTCAGATAATAAACGTCCAATCACGTATATGTGTTATCATCCAGCAATAATCAACACCGAGCTTGACTTGTGACCTCACTCCCTGCTCACCTTGACCATTGACCTATAGATTATAATAGGTCAAAAACACGCTTTATAAGGAAAATGTGTCTCCAAATTTCTGATCCGTGACGTGTTCCTTCCACGCATTATGCTTCTTTAAACTCCAGATCCGTGCAAAATAAAATAAAAACATACCATAGTGAACACCGTTTTATATAACCAAATATTAAATGTATTACAGTATCCACTCACATTAAACAAATTATATGTGACTCCGAGCTATGGTGAACATATATGCATTACTCCACCGTGCCAACTATATTGTGGTGTCTCCCATCACTGGGTAGGTGCACCATGCACTCACCTTCTTCCCTGACCTAACAAATAGGTCATACACGCTTAGGGATGAAACCAAATTTTGCGTATCCACTGTCGATCCTTAGTAGCTACATCATTAGTTCTGGATCTTTAAGGGAATATCCAGTGGAATTATGGTGTATATGATCAAAAATAAAGGGAATAGATCATAGTGCAACCCCATAAAATATGAACACTTTATTCAAATACAAAATGCACTCACAAAAGTAATGAATCAAAATCATATCACAGCCATCAATCAAAATGGTTCCTCACATCATTCATGCCGATTTGGGCATGACTGGAAGTGACATCACTAGGCTCCACCCAATATGGTTCATCACAGGTCACGTGACTTCTTCAGGGTTTTTCTAGTGTTCCTCCAGAGGTTGCAAGGTGTTTCTTAAGCAGTTAGCTAATTCTGTCTCTAAGTAACCACTGACACTAGTGATCTTTTTAGCTGTCTGTTAGCGGTACAGTCTTCTCATGGATCAACAATATAAGAGGCTCCTTCTCCCAATGACCACTAATAAAAGATACAACTACACTGGCAACCATTTTTTTTACACTGGCCACCAATAAAAGGGGGGCATTTCTCAACTCAACACCAATGTAAGGAAGGGGGGTGAGTTTTCATTGACTGTGTTATTTTTCTTGCCATTAAGATTTTTTTCAGTATTATTACTAAAATTCATTTTATCTTAGGCCTCTTGCACGCAGGAGTAAAAAACTAGATGCATTGTTGTCTGTGGAGTAAAGGTCAGTAATACAGTATTGAGTACAGAGCCGTAAAAAAAGTAGAAAATTTTACATTTGAGTGCAGCAATTTACGTGAATATGTGTGTTTATGCATCTAAAAGTGTGTTTACATAAATATAAATTTGTATATTACAACACTGGCAATGAAGAAGAATGTTACATGTCTATACACTTACGCATCTTTACGTATCTATATGCGCGTTTACGCAAAGTCTTTATGGAACATTTTACTCAGGGTCTTTCTGTCACCAAGATTCTGAGAATAAACATCAGTAAATACGTCCGTGAGCAACTGACCTAACACTCTGGTCACATCGGGTGAGACTTGGCATGCGATTTGCATGACAGGCGACTTGCAAATCGTATGCCAAGTCACACGCTATTGTCCACAATTACAGTGGTCAAATCAGTGCGGTTGCAACTTGGTCGGATCTGCACCGATTTCTAAAGTAGTACATGTACTACTTTTGGTGCGATTTGCATAGACAGCTGTGTCAGATGTCTTGCAAATCGCACCTGAAATTGGCATCTCACCCGACTTTGAAATCATGCGACTTCACTGTAAGTTGCACGATTTCAAAGTCAGGCTTGATGTGACCGGAGGATAAGGCTAGGTTCACACCTATGCAGTTTGCGTTTGATCCGTTTCTGCAGTGCGTGTTGCGGTGCGTTTTTTGGCATGCGTTTTTTATGCATTTTGCGTTTTTTTAACTTGTTTCTGGGCAGATTAAAATGCAAATGACAAAATGCATCAAAAATGCACTACATGCATTTCTGCAGGATCTCCAATGAAGTCTATTGAACCAAAAATGCTATGTTTTACATTTAAAAATTCCCTGACCCTTTCCAAAAAATGCACCTGGTAAAAACGCAGAGATGTGAATGTGTCCCATAGGAAATCATGTTAAATGGACTGCTGTGCGTTTCTGTAAAATGCAACAGAAAACGCATAGGTGTGAACCTAGACTAATAGAGCATGGAATGCTACAAAATGATCTGCTCTGGGTGTCAAACTGGGTGTCAAATTTATAACCACTTTAATAGCCACAAAGGATATAACTGCACTTTGTGTGCACAAAATGCCTTAACAAACCCAGATTTTACTTTGTAAAAGTAACAGTGACATCATCAGTGAGCTGCACAAAACCAGTAGAGAGAGCAGAGCAGAGCTTTGGGTGGGACCCAGTGGGCCTACCTACTATAGGCTACCTGCACAAAACTACCATATACAAGGAGAGCAGCAGTGCCTGATCTTTATCATGGGAAAACTATTGCACATAGGCAAAGTTTCACACTTGATTACTGCACAGATTTGAAAGTAAAAAGGACAGCAAGATTCAAGAATATATAGGCCTCTTTTATTTAGACAATATTTGCTTATCCTGAAGTCAGGGGCGTCCCTAGGGTTGGTGTCATTCGGTGTGATAACACTTGGTGACACCCTCTCCGACAATTCCTGAAGAATGGATCGGATCTGCGGATTGAGCAAAATGGATAAGACTCCGATCTATTATGCTCCCCAATCCGCAGATCCGATCCATCCTGCGGGGATCATTGTCTTTCTCTACAACTTATCTTTTCGTGGAGCGGGTCCGGTGTCACCCCATATAGGTTGCATGCCGACGATCCCCACAGGATGGTTCGGATCTGTGGAATGAGCATAATGGATCGGAGTCCAATCCATTATCCTCCCCAATCCGCAGATCAAATCTATCCTGCGGGAAATGTCTGCTTGCTTTACAACTTACCTTTACGTGGAGTGGGTCCGGTGCCACCCCGTGCAGTAGGTGTCACCTGGTGCGGCGCGCACCCCCCGCACCTGCCTCGGGAGGCCACTGCCTGAAGTTCAGCTTTAGTGTCTATACTTTGCTTGAACTGTAAAATGTGGAGGGGTTCTAAACAAAATAAAATTTGAAAATGTTTGCAATATCCAGAAAAGGGACCCTAAGAACTGATTCACAGGATTTCCAGAAGGGATTGTTCTCCAATGGCAAGTTCATTAATTGTGCAATGAGATGTGAATCAGTACAGACAAGTGCTTTGCAAAGTGCTGGTTAGGCATTATCATGTGTTATGCAAGCATAAATACAGTCTAATTTAGTATAGTATACATATAGTCTGTACACGAGTCAATGCCTTTTCCTGATTTATCTAAACAGTCAACCCACATGAGATTTAAGCATGCAGGCCAATACACGCGTGTTGGAGAAGTATGTACATTCGTTTATGTGTCTGTTAACCTAGTGCCTAGCCTGTGACCCTTTTACCCTTGGGTGGTTTTAGTACTTATTCAAGCCAGTAAAAAAAAATAATCTTTAGTTTGGCTTCTAATAGTTAAATGATTTAGTTTATTTCTTTCACACTGGTTCACTTTTTTCTGTGCTGTCCATCCATTTTGTCTTTTTATGTTTTGCTCCTATGATCTTTTATAACGTGGAAGCATCAGTTTGTAAAAGGGCAGTCTCATTTAATGTTTCTCTAGTCTACCACTTTCTTCTGAACCATGTTTCTAGTCTCCAACAACTCTTATAACATGAAAGGTCTCGGGGATAAAACATATCAGGAAAGGCTTGAGGAACTTAACATGTACAGTCTGGAGGAAAGAAAGGAAAGGAAAGACATGAATGAAACCTTTAACCACTTGCCTTCCAGAGGATTTATGGCCCCTTCCTGACCAGGCCATTTTTTGCAATACGGCACTGCGTTACTTTAACTGACAATTGCGCAGCCATGCAATGCTGCACCCAAATGAAATTAATGTCCTTTTTTCCCACAAACAGAGCTTTCTTTTGGTGGTATTTGATCACCTCTGTGTTTTTTATTTTTTGCGCTATAAACAAAAAAAGACCCACAATTTTGAAAAAAAAAACAATATTTTTTACTTTTTGCTATAAAACATATCCAGTAAAAAAATTTCAAAAATCAAATTTCATCATAAATTTAGGTCAAAATGTATTCTGCTACATGTTTTTGCTAAAAAAAGATCCCAATACATGTAAATCAATTGGTTTATGTGAAAGTTATAGTGTCTACAAATGGCAATATATATATATATATATATATATATATACAGTATATATATACAGTTGTGCTCAAAAGTTTACATACCCTGGCAGAAATTGTGAAATTTTGGCATTGATATTGAAAATATGACTGATCATGCCAAAAAATGTTCTTTGGCCTGTATTTTTCTTGTGGTTACCTATGGGTTTCCCTTTGTATCCCGAACAATTCTTCTGTCAGTTATGGCTGCAATCTTTCTTAGTCTACCGGACCCTGTCTTGGTATCAAGAGATCCCCAAACTTTCCACTTCTTAATAGGTGATTTAACAGTACTGATTGGCATATTCAAGGCTTTGGACATCTTTTTATGTCCTTTTTTATCTTTATAAAGTTCCATTACCTTGTTACGCAAGACTTTTGACAGTCCTTTTCTGATCCCCATGGCTCAGTATCTAGACTAGTCAGTGCTTCCACGTAAGAGCTAACAAACTCTTTGACTATTTATACACTGACACTAATTGCAATTTAAAAAGCCACAGATGTGGGACATTAACCTCTAATAGGCATTTTAACCCGTGTGTGTCACCTTGTGTGTCTGTACCAAGGCCAAACATTGCAGGGTATGTAAACTTTTGATCCGGGCCATTTGGGTGATTTCTGTTATCATTATGATTTAAAAAGGAACCAAACAACTATTTGATCATAAATGGCTTCATATGATCATCATCCTTCAATAAAAGAGCCTTTTTTGGCATGATCAGTCATATTTGCAATATCAATGCCAAGCGCAATACAAAGCAGCATGCTGCTGCTGACAGGGGAGAGATCTGTATTGTTTACATACAGACCTCTCCCTCCTCAGTGTTCCTCGGCAATTGCCAGATGCCGGAATCTCCATCCGGGACCCGGTGATCAACAGCTGTAGCTGCCCTACCCGGATATACAAAATCATGTACATATATATGTGATTTTGTGGTTCTGCTAGAGGGCGGTCGGGAAGCGGTTAAAGTGATTTTAAAGGTTTTTTTTTTTTAAATACCAAATATGTTATACTTGCCTGCTCTGTACAGTGGTTTTGCACAGAGAAGCCCCAATCCTTTTCTTCTCAGGTCCCCCGCCGGTGCTCCTGGTTCCTCCCCTTTGACCAGTACCCTCAAAAGCAAGCTGCTTGCTATGGATTACTGGTGCGTGCTCGTTCCCGAGTTCCGCTCTATGTGTCCATAGGACACATAGAGCCCAAGCTTGGCCTGCCCCCCCACTCTCTCCTCATTGGCTTATTTACTGTAATTAACAGTAGTGGGAACCAAAGGCCCACACTATTCTGTTTCAGTCAATGAGGAGAGAGACACCTGGGACAGCTGAGGCTCCCATGCACATCACTGGATCGAGATTAAGTTCAGGTGAGTATTGGGGAAGCTGTGAGAGGAACAGCACACAGAAGGTTATTTTACCTTCATGCATAGAATCCATGAAGATAAAAAACCTTCAGTCTTCACAACCACTTTAATCACCTCCCGCCCGCCATATAGTCCAATGACGGGCGCAAGGTGGTTCTCTCGTTCTGAGAGGACGTCATATGACGTCCTCCCATTCTCACCGCGCATGCGCGGCTCAGGGAGCATGCAGCGTGGCAATCGGCGGTGCACTGTGTCCAGGGGCAGACTGACAACTCATGGGGCCCCTGGGCAATAGGGGATCATGGGGCCCCTGTGTCCTTGCCCAAACTCAAAAAAGCCTATGAAAAAGGTACTAGGGGCATCTCCTGGGGCCCCCTACTGACCCTGGGCCCTCGGGCAGTGCCCGAGTTTCCAAATGGTAAGTCTTCCCCTGACTTTGTCCCTCGGACACAGCGGATCACCGATCACGGAAAGAGCCAAAGATGTCGGCTCGGTCATGTGATCAGCTGTGTCCAATCACAGCTGATCACATGTAAACACGGAAATGCCGGTTAGCGGCATTTCTCTCCTCTCGAGCTGTCACGCTGACAGCTCGAGAGGAGAGGAGAGCCGGTAATCGGCTTTCCGCGCAGGGGACATGTACACTGATCATCAGGGCACTGATGATCAGTGTGCCCTGATGATCAGTGTAGCCCCAGCAGTGCCACCTGTCAAAGTCCATCAGTGCCAGCTGTCAGTGCCAATCAGTGCCAATCAGTGCCACATATCAGTGCATAAATGCAATTTCTCCTGCGCTCCAGGACCCAGGCCGGTGGTGAGTAGATCAAATCCCAACAAAACAACCACCGGGGCATACAAGGTCGTGCAGCTCCAAACCAAGGCTGGGGAAGCCCGAACAGAACTGTGAAGTAAAACAAGAAGAAGCGCACCAACCTTGCGCATTACCTCAGTAACCAAATTTATTTAGTAAAAGAATGGTACTCACAAACAGTGAATAAAAACAGGCATGTAAGTCCTCCCAGGGACTTCAAAGGCAAGAGGCCAGTGCGAATCCCATCATGGGGGTGGACACTCAGTACAGCTGACGCGTTTCGAAGGTCATGCCTTCTTCCTCAGAGCTGACAGAGTCAGCGCTGCCTAACAGTGCCATATATCAGTGCTGCCTTTCAGTGCCCATCAGTGATGCCTGTCAATGCCCATCAGTGCCACCTACCAGTGCCTCCTCATCAGTGCCCATCAGTGCCACCTATCAGTGTCTATCAGTGCAGCCTATCAGTGCCCATCACTGCAGCCTCATTAGCGCACATCAGTGAAAGAGAAAAATCACTTACTTACAAAATTTTATAACAAAAACTAAGAAAAAATGTTTTTTTTTTTCAAAATTTTCTGTGGTTTATGGTTTGTTTAAGAAAAAATAAAAAACCTTGAGGTGATTAAATACCACCAAAAGAAAGCTCTATCTGTCACAAAAAATGATAAAAATTTAATATGGGTACAGTGTTGCATGACCGCGCAATTGTCATTCAAAATGCGACAGCGCTGAAAGCTGGAAATTGGCCTGGGCAGGAAGGAAGTATAAGTGCCCTGTAGGCTAGTGGTTAAATACATCAAGGGGGTGAATAAAATTCAGGAAGGCAGTATTTTTAATATGAAGCCAAGAAAAAGAGCACAGAGATATGACTTCAAACTAGCAGGAAGAAAGTTCCAAACTATTCCTAGAAAGTATTATTTTACCAAAAGTGTAGTTGATGCTTGGAATAGACTTCCAGCAGAGCTAGTAAGTCAGTCAATGTTAAGTGGATTCAGATATGCTTGGGACAAACATAAATCTATACTCAGACAAAAACAGTTAACAAAAAACATGGATAAATTAAAATTGCAAAAGCAAACGGCAGACTTGATGGACCATTTATTCTTTTTTCTGCTGTCACTTTTCTTTGTTTCTATGTGTCTCTGACCATTTCCAGTAGCATGAACACAATTGATTCCTGTTGAATTGGCTGAAATTCAATTTGAGATGTAGTCACTGACTGTGCCACTGTATTCAGGTAGTAGCGGGGGCTTGAATACAATAGTTGGCAGTGGAGATTCAAAGAACAAAGGTATACCGCTCAGGCAAACAATCCAGATCAATCCACAACAGGTGCAGGCTCTGGATCACCACCACTCACGATGCAATAGGAAGAAGGGTCAGCCGCACATTGGAGGATAGATGTGTATTTATTAATCCATAGGACACACAAAACACCAGGACATGAATACAGGACCTGTTAACGCATTTCACATGATTAAGCAAGAGATCGTGTGAAATGCGTTAACAAGTCCTGTATTCATGTCCTGGTGTTTTGTGTGTCCTATGGATTAATAAATACACACTATATTCATCTATCCTCCGATGTGCGGCTGACCCTTTTTCCTATGGCAGTGGAGATTCCTTTATCCATACTGTTAAGCCAGCCATAGATGGTTCAAATCCCAGCAAGTTCAGCAGGGACTGGTTGGGTTTCAAACCATCTATGGACAGGCTGATTGTACCCAAGTCAATTGCTGTACGTTTGGCTTTTTCATGTGAATATTGCTAGTGGCTATTACAACCAGTATTAGTAATCACTGTGTTCTCCCAGTGGGGATGGTTCCCCCTGCCCCCTTGCCGGGAAAACAAAATAGCTGAGTGGGAGGGATTCTCCCATCAACACTGTGTTGATGGGGAAATCAAGCAAATTTCTTCCACGGGTTGCAGGAAAGAAAAATCGCATCATGTATGACTGGGCTTAGTGTAGATGCAGGAATCGACTGGTTTTGAGTCAATGAGAAAATCAAGAAATCTATGGCGAGCCTAAGATAACCACCACTGTTTTAATATTTTGCGGTATTTGCATAGAAAAAAATCATTTTTATGCAAACAATACCATTTGACCTCTGTTAATCATGCTGTATTTTCTGCTTCCAGTGATTGCACAATAAAACTGTACCTTCATTATTTAAGTACTGATAATCATGTCCAAGCTTTTTAGGAAAAATTACATAATAATGCAATTTTTATTTTTTTTTCGGAGGAAAGTTACCATTGCTATTAAAATATAATTTATGGCCATTTGTAGGTCAGAAGGGAAAGTTGATGTAATGTGAAATTTAATCAAACGAAGGCCATATATCATAATCCGACTCTTCCGTCTCCGTTTCACATAATGAAATGAGGATTACTGCACAGTTCATTATAAGACAATTTACATTTTTTTTAAAACCTCAGTATTGCCTTTTGAGCAGGTTGGAAACTCTCTACAAATGCAATTTTCAGACACAAAGATAATTTTTCTTTCTACATGCTTTGCTTACTTTTGATATACTCAGAAATTGCGTTGATTTTTACCACTGGATGTGGAATCTGTCTGGTCTTTGTTTTTGTATATGTCTAATTTCCCAGATAAGTTGGTATTTACTGATCTGATTTTTCTATGCTAACAGTAAATCTGGCTGGTTAATTGGGAATGTGGAAAGCCAAGCGCCACTTGAAGCAGACCTTCACCCTCTCTACCCACTTTCCAATAAAATACTCCCTCCACCCCATTTCACACACAGGAATTTTTTTTGTAAATACCTTTTTTATTGCCCGCAGCTTCTAGGATACTTACATCACGCATCCCAGGAGGTTTCTGCAAATCCAATGTGTAAACGGCATGTCATCAGGGACCATCTGCAAGAACCAGGAAGAGATAGTCGGCTCCTGATGACTTTAGAAATGAAGATGGTGGCACAGAACGTGGGGTGCAGTGGCGGATCACTACAGATCACTGCTTGGTATGCTAGGCATGTGTATTTTCATGGACAACCCAGTGAAAAACATAGGAGGGGGCTAAAAAACACATAGTGGGTGAAGTTCATTCTCAATTTCCAATATGTATATGTATGTGTATAAGTATATATGTCTGTATTGTATATGTGGCTGGATGCTTAGTTGTGAAAAAAGGATTGGAGGATACATACAGTATAACCAAGTAAATCTATGTCACTATCTTTATCATAAAGCAGTCACCCGATGAAAAGAAGATAATCCACCTGTGTCATTTCCCTAATAGTGTTACAGTTGTACATTTTAGACTATTTTTAATAATATGCAACTTAAAGTGGAACTACACTGCATTTGAGCACAAACCAAATACGCAATTTAATTCATGTAATATTCAAAGCAAACTCCCCCATCCATGTCTCCATGCTTCATTTTGTTGAAAAATCACTTTGAAAAACATCCCTAGCATTTTTTGGCCCTGGCCATCTTGAGTAAGGGCAGATGATTCATGTAGCATTTACCTCTGGGAATCCATCTGCCCTTAGCTCAGGCATTAGGCAGGAGGGTGTGCTTAGCTAAGAAAACGCCTCCTGAAGACTTCTGGGATTTATGACATAATTTGCCTAGGCCTGAGAACCAGGAAGTAACTGAAGAAATGTAAAAAAAAAGGTTAAAACAAGTAAATATAATATACCTCCCTATCTATTTACTAATGCTAGCTACATAAGGATTAAAAATAGTTAATGTTGATTGAGAGAGTAAAGTTCTGCTTTAATTTGTAAAGCATCAATATAACTGCAAATTACAAACTTTGGAAAAAAGATTTTGGGTTGGCCGCTTTGTAATGAATGATTATTAGATAAGCAGCTTTGAAGGCATAGGTCATAAAAGAAATATTACGTTTATTAAATGTGTGGGCAAGTTTAATAGAACAAAGAAGAGGGTTCAAGACAAAAAAGGTTTCCCATGGGATGAGGTCATGGCAGTTATCACCATTGTGTTTGTGAACAGAATGTTGGTGTTCCTTATTGCGTTGCATTAAATGACATCCCCAATCATCCCCTAACCAGTGCTGGTGCTACCACTAACCAAACTAGGCAGCTGCCTAGGGTGCAGTGCTGGCTAGGGCACAGCCATGGCCACTGGAAGGATTTGTGCTAGAGAGGGTTGGGGGCGGGTTAGGCTAGGAGAGGAGATTGGGGGATTTGTGTTAGAGAGGATAGGGGGATTTGTGTTAGGCAGGGGGATTTGGGGGTGAGGATTTGTGTTAGGGTGGAAAATTTGAGGGGAAAGAGGATGTGTACTAGGAGGAGCAAAGTAGAACTACAGGTGAAATTTTAATTTTTTGGGGGGGCAGGCTGTAAATAGCTGGTCTTGCCTAGGGCTCAAAATAGTCTAGCACCGGCCCTGCCCCCAACACATGATGAGAATATCGGATGAATGATTGTCTGTTTTTTTTCTGTTTTTTTTTTTTGCATGCTAGTCTGATATCGAAAGTGAAGAGGTTACTAAAGTTACAAAAATTCTTGTATGGCAGAAAGAAAATTTGGAAGTGATGTAATGTATTTGTATTGTATTTTCAGATGAAAACTGTACTGATTTAATGAAAATTATATGATCTGGTATCATGCAAGAAAATATTTTGTGCTTGTCCCTTCAAATAATTTCGGATGACAGCTGTGTACTAACGTTCGGATTATCGAATGAACGCTTTGAAAGCGATATTTTCCATACAATTTTCTGATTGTGTGTACTAGGCTCGTACACATGATGAGAATATTGGACGACTGATCATCCATTTTTTTTGACATGGTAGTCTCATATTGAAAATGAGGATGTTACTAAAGTTCCGAAAATTCTCATATGATACAATACAGCAAATTTTTTTCAAATTAATACTGCACTGATTGAAGGAAAATTGTACGTTCTGGAATCGTGCGAGAAAATGTTTCATGTTTGACCCTTTGGATAATTTTGTACGAACTGTCGTGGTCAACTCTCGAAAGCTGTGTACTAACAATCATAATATTGTATGATCTCTTCGAAATCGGTATTTTTCATCTGATATTCACATTGTGTGTACGAGGCTTTAAAGTGGAGTTCTGGCTCCCATCCCCTCCGCAAAAAAAAATTAAAAGTCAGCAGCTACAAATACTGCAGCTGCTGACTTTTAATATTAGGTCACTTACCTGTCCAAGGGTCTAGTGGTGTCCTCACCATAAGCAAATTCTTCAATCGGCTGTCAGGTGCTGGCGCCGCTATCTTGACTAAGGGAAACCAGGATTGAAGCCTTGAACTTGGAAGTGTCCCAGAGGGCTGCAGGAGAGGGGGGTGGATGAACTTACATTCATCGCAGTGAACTGAGGTAGAAGTGGGAGCAGGTACCTGTCAAAACCAGGTACATGCTCCCCCCTGCGCCAAAAAGGTGCCAAATGTGACAGCAGAGGGGGGGTGAAGGAGGCAGATAAGCGGAGCTTCGCCTTTTGGATGAAACCCTGCTTTAAGCTGGGTATCCAGTACTAAAAACTTTTTTTTTTAACATTAAATTTTGGAATGAATGGACTTTACCAAACAAACACCACATGATCTGTTACAAATCTGTACATTTGAGAAAAATTTTCCATCCTGCTTGTTCATACTTTCTTGCTTCTGCGATCAAAAAAGATTGTCAATTTGATGAACGTTCTTATAACAATCTTACAACGAAAATGTTGTATAAAATGTTATTTATACATTTCTTTATTCATGATTTATATTTTTTGGGGGTAGATTGAACAAAAAAATCACAACTCGATTTCCTAATCCATACATTCGAGGTAGAAGGAGGAATCCTCCTCACTTAAACTTTTGTATTCTGACATCAACTTTTGTGCAACCACCCTGCCCATACACGGATCAAAATTCAACCAGTCCCTGCTGAACTGGCTGAATTTCGAACCATATATGCTGGCTTTATATTTGGATGTCATTTAGGTGTCCGTTTATGACACACAGAATAGCTGTGATTCAGAGGATCGCAGCTATTCTCTGGTCATTCACAGTTTATGACACCCAGGAGAATATGTTCAGCCCTTCTCTGGAGATCTGTGTTCTCCCTCCAGATTCTCCAGCCCAGAGCTGGAGAATCGGAGGGACCGAAAACTAAGCAGAGATAATTTATCTCTGTTTAGTAAACTGATCTTTTACTGTAATCTCGCGAGATTATAGTAAAATCAGCTGTTTTCCACGTTTGTAGACCGTTCTCCCTTCGTTTGGAGAACTGATCTACATATGCTTCATAAACGGCATTCACAGGAGAACTGTGTTCTCTGAGAATGCCGGAGAACTGAGCAGCGATCTATTACTGCTGGTTCATAAACGGACACCATAGTTTGCTAAAGCACCATGAATCAGCAGTGTTTTTTGTTTTAGAATTGTTTTTGCCCTCGTGTATTCCAGAGCTGCACATCATTATTTGGGGTAGGTTTCCTAAGGACAGCAAAACATGTATCTGCAATAAATATATAAATGTACCGGTGTGATACTATGTGCTAACACAAAATAATAAAATAAAATAAAATGAAAACCCCCGACTGCAAAATATATATTTTCTTCCCCGAAAGTCTTTTATTCAGCATCTCTGTATTTTAAACACCCAGTAGTACCGATATCTTATTAATGAATATTCTTCTTCCACAGGTGATAAAATCCTTTTCTTCCACTTAATACCCTCGAAAAAATATAAATCGCATATAGTGCATTATCTACAATGCATGATATCCAACAAACCAAAACACACTTACAAAAACGGTGTTAATACGTGCAAAAATCACTCCATTGTGTGTGCACCAAGATATAGCTTCTTTAATAGTAAAATTGCATACAAGAAAGACAAGGTGTCTCAGCATGTGTAGAAATGGCAAACAGTATGAAAAACTTTTTCCAAAATGGCCGCTCCGTAACTTCCGACTTCATCTAAGTGCGTTTTGGTATGTTGGATATCATGCATTGTAGATAATGCACTATATGCGATTTATATTTTTTCGAGGATTTTATCACTTGTGGAAGAAGAATATTCATTAAGAAGATATCAGCACTACTGGGTGTTTAAAATACGGAGACGCTAAATAAAGCGTGTACTGTATCCTCCATTAGGTGCACATGTTGCAGTGTGACAGTACAGGAGCTCAGTTTGAAGATAGGTATAGAGCTTTGTCACTTTAAAACAGGAAATGGCTTTAGAGATAAATAACTTTTTGATAACTTTTGAAATTACATTAACATGTTAAAGATATCATATATCAACCGACTTAAAATATACCCAAAGTCCAAATAAATGTCCCAAATCGTGAAAAACTGTGAAAAATTGTCCAAATTGCACCCAGATCTTGACAAATAGGTACCCACACATACACAGTGAAGATGAATCCCAGATGCTTTTCAAATACCTCAAAAAAAGAAAAATCTAAACATAGTGTTTTATCTTAGGTCTTAGAGACAGTGCCACACGTGCAGCATGCAAACACTATAGTGCCACAGCAATCGTGTAAACATACTCAATATACACCACTGCAAACCATATAGTAAGAATGCATAATTACCCTAAATTCAATATAATCAAACATATAATCCAAAATTTTAGGCATGGAATATCCTCAGATAGACATCCTCTTCTCCAGACACTTCCCTTTTCCCAGAGGTTATGCTGCTCCATGTGCTGGCATCCATCTTCATGTTAAAGATATATATTTTTTGTGATTTTGTCTGCTTATAAGAAATGTACAGAGGCTGCCATAGCTGTCCACCTTGGGGGAATACTAGTTCCCTGTTTGCCATGCTTATCCAATGGCTTAAATACTTTACAAATCATATATAAGGAAAAGCATGCAGATAAGGAAAGTCAGAGTGAAGTCAGACCCTTTGATATGCATACTTGTTCTGGGTTAGTGATTAACAAAGCATTGAACCTACTGATTCTCCAGAAGTCTAGAACCTTGTATAATATGCTCCTGGGATCCAGGAGTACCTGGGTGTACAGAAAAGGGTTTAAGACTGAACTAAAGTACATGTTAGTATCCCAAGAGGGGCTTAAGCTGTAGCCCTTGACATCACCAAAAGCTATACATAGGGGTTGATTTACTAAAACTGGAGAGTGCAAAATCTGGTGCAGCTCTACACAGAGGCCAATCAGCTTCCAGTTTTTTTTGTTGTCAAAGCATAATTGAGCAAGCTAAAGTTGGAAGCTGATTGGCTACCAACACAGCTGCATCAGATTTTTCTCTCTCCCGTTTTTGTAAATCAACCCCAATAATATTCACCATATGTAATACTACAGAAGACTGTCTGTGGACCTCCCACAGGAAATGGTCAGAGACTTTAGACATGCTACAGGTTTTACTGCAAACAGGGTGCAGGACACAGCCAGACTCTAGGAACATGTTAGAAGAGACTGCGAAATCACTGCCATTGCAGTCCCTTTACAAACCAATGCTTCCACTGGTTACTTCGGGGCCTCAGGTTGGATACCAGAGATTTAAGGAGTGTTGATGGAAAATGTTATGAACTGTCAGATTTGCTGTTTTGACTGTAATCCTTTCATATGCAGGAGACAAAACAGAGGAGAGGTGCATTAAATGTTGCTTTGTGTTATACATAGTGTTATATAATGAGTGCAATTTTTCCTGTAATTGATGGGGTACTTCAACAAACACTTTTTAATTTGAAAAGTCATCTTAAAAAGACTTCAAATTAACATTATTTTCTTTGCACTTAAAAAGACATTTAGAATCTACAGTGACTGGAGTGATCATTATTGCTTGTACCTTTAATTAATTTTCTTTACTTTTCCGTCGTTATTTGTAGGCTTGAATTAGTTTGCAGTTTGGCTATTCACTTCAAAATATTTAATCACATTTTAATGGAATCAGTTTGTATAATCGCGGTTGTCTTGGTTTCTTTTCTATTGAATTTTAATTTCCAATTTAACTGTTGCTGTTGCTTGGCAGGTAATTCTTATCTGAATATTTGATTTCATGTAGAAAACCGACAAAAATAAAATGCTTCATGTCAGCTTTATCATCGAATAAACTGTTATTAAGCATTTGAAAAATGATTTATATGATGTGGGAGCTGTAAACTATGATAATTCTCTTCTGCCTCTGCCTGTATAATTAGCTTTGGAATGCCAATCAACCATTTGCTTATGCAGGCTTAGAGCAAGTGATTAGTACAATTATGAGTGTTATGTATCCATTCAGGCCCAGCTGTTTTCTTATTGCAGGATGTGTATGTGTGGATAAAGAAAGAGAAAAGAGATCTGTCCATACTGCTTAAACACGTAGGGCTTGTTCACACCAGGTGCGTTGAGCTGCGTTGATTAACACAAGGACACATAGAAAACAATTGTTCTCCAAGTTCCCTGTTCACACCATGAAAGGAAGCATGTCTACATTTGTACGCATTGCAAGACATAAAAAAACCTTTTAATGCAGCAGATTACAATGTTCTCCAAGTTCCCTGTTCACACCATGAAAGGAAGCATGTCTACATTTGTACGCATTGCAAGACATAAAAAAACCTTTTAATGCAGCAGATTACAATGGGCTGTTGTGCATAAAGTTGCACAAAGTGATATTTTTTGATCTTTCAATAAAGGTAAAAAAAATAAACATATTACACTGCCCCTACACAATGCACACCAGTGTACTCATGCTATACAGAGCGGACCCTTAGTCCAGTTGCAGGAAGGTTTACAGTAATAAACATATTTACTGGTATGAATCTACTCTGTAATACAAATGGCAGAAAGATGCAGAAGGTGGTAGATAGATATATCCACGTTGGTGACATTTAACAACCAAAATCCTGCTCAAAATCATGTAAAGAGAAAATCTAACAACAAACATTTAGGCTACCATTGAAGAATGGCTGAAACCGATAGTTGCTTGGCAGTTATGCCATTTCAATTTCTTTTATGATTCACCAACACAGAGCAAGTACGGCACAATTGAAGCCAGAACGTCTCATCTGCATACTTGTTGCATCTCAGCATCATAGAGAGAATTGAGCTGGTATAACAGGCAGGCATTTCTATAAGGTGATCAGCAGTGTCAGCCATCATATGCCTCTATAACAAACTTCTGTTAAGCACATCCTCTTCTTACTATATAAGCAAGACTCTCAGTTACTTGAATGTTCATATTGTATTCTACTTTAAAGGAAACTTGTACTGAAAGAAATACCGAGGCTGCCATATGTGAGCTTCTTCCAAAAATGCTAGATGCCTGTCAGTTGTGCTGATGGATACAGGCAGCACAGCTCAAAACTGAGCCCGCAGGTGGCTTCCTATGATGGTACACCAAGAATAGGAGCCAGGAGCACCAGGGGAGGACTGCTTCCATTTCCATTGCACAGAGTAGGTAAGTATAAACCTTTTTGTGATTAAAAAAATAATACTATTTGTATTTACACTCACTTTAAAGTGTTACTAAACCCAGGACCCTGCATTCACTATATCTGGTCTCCCACAGTACACACAACATGGAAATGCAGTTATTTTAATAAATATAAATGCTAAATATCTTTTCTCATCTGCAGTTAGAGTAATCTTGTGACTTCTATCAGTGTCCAGCAGAGCACATGTTAAAGCTTGTAGGAGGAGTTTTCATTCTGCTGTAGGAGGATGCAGAACCCCTGACCTCTGTCTGGACAGTGCTGATTGGCCCTGTGTTGATCACATGCACTCTGCCAAGAAAAAACAAAACCTCTCTAGCAATACATACCAAACTGAGCGTGTGCAGAGTGACTCCACATGATATATCTTATCAGGAGATAAGAGGGGGACACTGGAAGAAGGGGAGTATCAGAGAAGTCAGGATCAAACAGCGTTTTTACAGAGTGCAGAGGATTAATCCTTTAGGTTCCACAGTGAGTATAAACTGCATGCTTTACTGCATATACAGACTGATTTTACTGTTGTGGGTTTAGTAACACTTCTTGAATGGATATATGATGCCACAAAGGCAAACCGACACAGTCAAAACTCCACATACGGTAGAAAAAAATTATTTACATAAACCACCATAGCCACTTCTACAATACAGTTTTGTCACAGTTCCCTGCTAGTGCCCTCTGCTTCCCGTGCTGACCTACCTAAGTTTCAACTGTAGGTGTGCTATGTTCTTTTTTATTATTAAACAAATACTTGTTGTTGTGCACACATTCAACATTAACAACTAACTCTTAACTACTGTATTTTGTAGGCCAATCCTGATATGTTGTCCAAATTTCCCTCAGTGGCAGTTTTACATGCTCATTTGAAGTATAGTGCAATGGCCAACTTATACAGCCCAACTGAACTTTATGTTCAAATTAGCTGAATTTCAGATAAATATAAATGAAAAGTATTCAAAGCCTTACAGTTTTTTTCTTTAGTAAGCAGACATAAGCACAGAGTAGGAAAGTCTATCCCCTGCAATGCATCCTGCAGAGAGGAACCCTTGCTGTCTGTGTGGAAACAGAGGTCTTTCTGCAGAGGTTTGACACACTCCCTGCTAAGCTTCTAGCCAGGGGCAGACTGACAACTCATGGGCCCCCCAGACAATAGGGGATCATGGGGCCCCTGTGTCCTCACCCACACTCAAATCACTCCCAAAAAAGCCTACCAGGGGCACCTCATGGGGCCCCCTACTGACCCCGGGCCCTCGGGCAGTGCCTGAGTATCCGAATGGTCAGTCCGCCCCTGCTTCTAGCACAACAATCAGTAAAGATTATGCTCCCTACTTATGAACTGTGAATATTTTAATAGTATGGAAAACCCAGCTTTGAGAACACCTTACACTAAGGATTGCCATGCCTAGCTTGAAATATACAAAGTAGAGAGAAAACAGGTGGCGCACACACCTAGTGCATTATCCAAGGTTTATTGTAGGAGTGAAAGAATAATAAAAACATACTCACAGACGAAGCATGTATCTAAAAAGCATAGAAAAATGACAATGGCCACAACGGCAGGCAAGGTGTTCTCACTGTCAGTGCGTTTCGGGGACGAATCCCTTTCCTCAGAGCTGATGACCAACCTCTGATGCTGATGTATGATGAATGGAAAGTAAGAGCCTTGCTGTTGATGCCCCTTTTTCTCTCTATCCAGTGGCTGATTTCCCCGTCTGAGGAGGGCTGCACCCCTGAAGCATTTCCTTTGGTTGTCGCTGTCCTGGTACCCTTGGCTTCCCTTTTGGCTGTGCATATCCTGAGGCGCTGGAGAGTACATACGATATCCGGTTCGGATGAAATATACAAAGTGACTGTGTAGGGGCTGATGCACAAGCTATAACAATTACTTTCCAACATTTAAAGTGGATCTGAGCTCAAAAAGTGAGGATCTGGTATGGTATAGAAAGCATCTAGAAATGTTAATTGTGCCTAAGCAGTACCCTGAAAGATTTGCCTTTTTCTCAGAATTCCTCCTGAAAATAGCAGTACACTCCCTGGTAGCTGTCTATGCATTCTCGTGCCTATAGCCTGATTGTTGTATATAACTGAAGAGTGAAATTTAGGGCACAGTATGCCTCTGGTTGCTCGGGAAATTTTGAACACCATTTAAAATGGTAGTAAATTCACTGGGTTGATTTTTACCAATAGGTAAGCCTATAATGTGGCTTACCTATAGATACAGTAAATATGTCTGAAATGTGCACCGTTTAGGTGGTATTTACTTAGCCGGCGCTGGTGACATCACTGGCGCATGCGCTTTTAAGGAATGTGTACGGGAGTGACGTAATCATGGCTCGACCATTCATACAGCTGAAGCCCGCAAACCCAGAAGAAGACTGGGTGAAGATAGAAGCCCCATGACCCATGAATGTGCGCCACTGGAGGGCTTTGTTTTTCAGGTAAGTCTGTCATAATGTGCTAGTATGCAGTGCATACTAGAACATTATGACTTAAACCACGCCAAGTGCCCATTTTGGTTTTCTTTTTTTGTGCCGTTTACTACTGCTTTAATGAAGTTGGTACTGTGCTGTTTACTGTTCTCCTCGCTCCTTGTACAGTCACTTCAAGTTATTTCTGCCATTTCCTTCGCCCTTGGAAAAATCATCAGAGAACGTTATCCGTTTTGGAAGGACCACAGGTACCTTCAGATATACGCAGAGCCTGATGCATCAGCTCTTTCCAGGAATTTCATATTTCTGGCAAAGACACGTAAGCCTAGAGTTAACCACAACATCTGGAAGTCTTTTAATGTTTTAATCCCTCATAATGTTTATGTTTTTCATCCCATGGACAGAATTACATTGTATGTGGTTAAGCTAGTAGGAGACCTTAAAGTAACTTATCTTGGCTTTATGATCAAGCAACTCAACTGTAGCATCTCTCTGTACTGATAAATTTTTTGTTTTGTACCTGTTTACTGTGCCCAAAATGATACTAATACCATTCATTTCATTATGGAAGTATCTTGTGGCCTCAGTGTTTAATTCTATTAAAGTGCAAAATATGTCTGTATAGTTCATAATTGTTTGTAGGCATGTATGCTGTGTGCATTGTACAGCAAGAGTCATGGAATGTACTATGATAAGATCTTTTTACTGGTTTCAACAGCAACTGAAATGATTTATATACTCTGCTCAAAAAAATTAAAGGAATAATTTGAAAAACCATCAAATCTCAATAGGGAAAAATATCATACTGGATATCTATATTGATATGGCCTGGGTAATGTGTTAGGAATGTAAGGATGCCCCATTGTTTGAAAATTAAAGTGAAAAAATAATGCAGCAGGCTAGTGCATTTTGCTAAAATTTCATTGTAGCAACTCAAAAGTAGTTTGCATGGCCCCCATGTGCTCAGTAGTTTGCATGGCCCCCATGTGCTTGTATGCATGCCTGACAATGTCGGGGCATGCTCCTAATGAGACGATGGATGGTGTCCTGGGGTATTTCCTTCCAGATCTGGACCAGGGAATCACTAAGCTCATGGACAGTCTGAGGTGCAACGTTGTGGCATCGGATGGACCGAAACATGATATCCCAGAGGTGTTCTACTTGATTTAGCTCAGGTGAGCGTGGGGGCCATTCAATGGTATCAATTCCTTCAGCCTTTAGGAACTGCCTGCATACTCTTGCCACATGAGGCCGGGCATTGTTGTGAACTAGGAGGAACCCAGGACCCACTGCACCAGTGTAGGGTCTGACAATGGGTCCAAGGATTTCATCACGATACCTAATGGCAGTCAATTGGTCGACTTTAGTACAACCAGCCTGCTCATAGATGGATTGAATCTCGGGCGGCCCCTGCTGAATCGGTCAAGATTCGATCCATCTATACCTGGCTTAAGGCTAGCTGTACAAATTACGTTTTCTCTAGTTCAGCCAGTCTGATGGATCCTATCTGCATGCTAAAGAGTGTGGATAAAGGAATCTCCCCTGCCCATTACTTTCAGCAGCCCGCTGGACCTGCTGCTGCTGAATATCCAAATAGTGACTGCATCTGATTGAATGCAATCACTGTTCAGGTGACAATTTTCCACCTGGCTCCTTCTTTCATTGAAAAATTGACTTTTGTGGTGCCAACAGGGCCACTGACAATTCAAAATCCTGCTTAATCATCCTAAATTTGCAAAGTGTATGAATAGCTTAACCCCTTCCTGCCCAGTGCCATTAGTACAGTGTCAGTGCTTTTTATTAGCACTATTAACTGTATTAGTGTGCTTGGGATGTCACTGGCAGTTAGTCAGTTCCCCCCAGTGTCAGAATGCCCACTGCAGTCCCACAGTCCCACTATAAGTCGCTGATTGACGCCATTACTAGTATAAAAAAAAATTTAAAGAAAAAAATTCCAGTATATATACTGCCATTTGTAAATGCTATAACTTTCACGTAAACAAATTAATTTACACGTATTGGGATTTTTTTTTTAGCAAACATGTAGCAGAATACATTTTGGCCTAAATTTATGATGAAATTTGATTTTTTAATTTTTTTACTGGACATGTTTTACAGCAAAAATTCCAAAATATTGTTTGTTTTTTTTTCAAAATAGTCTTTTTTTGTTTATAGCGCAATAAATAAAAAATACAGAGGTGACCAAATACCACCAAAAGATAGCTATTTGTGGGAAAAAACCCCATAAATTTAATTTGTGTGCAGCGTTGCATGACAGCGCAATTGCCAATTATCGCAAAAAAATGGCCTGGTCAGGAAGGGGTTAACTCCTCTGGAGGACAAGTTTTAAGAACTCATTGCACCACAATGCTACATCAAACTTCTACACGTATTTTTCTTATTTACTACTCCTTTGGGCTGATTAAATCTGAAAAAGGGATGTAAAAATAAACTTACCCTTTAAAGTAATCTTGCATGTTTTTCATGAGAGTTGTGAATTACTGTGATGTTTCTCTCAGTAAATGAAGACATGCTGCACAATAGCAGGAAAATCTTTTAATCACTGTACAATGGTGTTTTTTCTCGTTTTAATTATAATTTCTTCTATAGGTGTCGACAGCTGTTAACTTGTAATGTTTCTTAGAGTGAACTCATTTCCAGCTAATTGTTAAAATGGGTTATATGTTGCCTTTCTAATCAACAGTATCTTTCCATTACATTTACACCATGCAAAGCAAGTACACTAAAACAAGCTATTCACATGGCTGAGTTCACATCCAATGTAGGCTTAAATGAGAAGCCCTTTAATTACCTATGTAATTGTCAGCTGCAATTGTCAATTTGCTTAACTCCCATCTAATATCTAGAATTGTAACAACGCATGACTTCCTATACTGTTTAATTATTTCCTGAACTTGCAATTTCCTTTCACTGATCACTGATGTCACATAGCAATACATTTTTAATCTTTTAGAAGACGTTGATATGCTTATTAAAGATGTTGTGATTATACTAGTAGTTGATGTGTCTCATTTTTTAATTGTTAGTGCACTTTGCCTGATCATTTTAGAATGTCATGAATAAAGGCAAATCTTTCAGTCCTTATTGTGTCAAAGTTTAATTATGTAGTGGTGGTATCTTACATATGACAAAAGATACATGAACTGCTTCCTAATCATGCATCCAACCCTCACTACACATGAAAATTATAATGTGCTTACTAAAGTATTTTCTTTCTTACATTGAATAATGTCAAAGACAAAGAAGAGGTAGACACTCACTTTAAAGTGTTACTGAACCCAGGACCCTGCATTCACTATATCTGGTCTACCACAGTACACAGAACATGGAAGTGCAATTATTTTAGTAAATATAAACTGCTAAATACCTTTTCTCATCAGCAGTTAGAGCAGTCTTGTGACTTCTATCAGTGTCCAGCCGAGCACTGGTTAAAGCTCATAGGAGGAGTTTTCTTTCTGCTCTAGGATGATATAGAACCCCTGACCTCTGTCTGGACAGTGCTGATTGACCCTGTGCTGATCACATGTACTCTCCCAAGAAAAAAACCAACTCTCTAACAATACACACCAAACTGAGCATGTGCAGAGTGACTCCACACGATATGTTCTACCAGGAGATAAGTGGGGGACACTGGAGGAAGGGGAGTATCAGAGAAGTCAAGATCAAACAGCATTTCTACACAATGCAGAGGATTAACCCCTTAGTATCCACAGTGAGCATAACAAGCATACTTTACTGCACATACAGACTGATTTTACTGTTGTGGGTTTTGTAACTCTTTAAGTTAAATTCACTTGCATATTAATTTCTATGTCTATGTCTCTGTTTTAGCTTATATTTTGGATATTCAGCAAATTGGCAGGTCACACCAGTGTGTTTTGCTTATGTGCCACAATGCCGTGCGGTGAATTTAAATTCAAATGGTAGTGGTACCTCAATGCACCCAGGCAGCACATCACAATCAACCAGCTGTACATCATGGTGCACTGTGTTTAAAAAAAAAACAAAACATGTCTGGTTTCATGTATATTGTGGTGTGTTTTGAATGGGCTTCTGTAATGCAGTGCATGCTAACTACATTTGTGCATCTGGTATGTGTTTTTTTTCATTTTAGACCTAAAGGTGTATAACTACTTACATACAGGCAGTTCTGGGACAAATAAATATATAAATTGATGCTGCGCTACTCCCTTAAAATTAAAATTCCAGTCCAAGTGAAATAATAAATCAAATTTCAGAAAACATCTACAACTTCATACCAACCATGAGTGAATACAAATTATCCAAATAAAGGTATAGCAAATTGATTTTAAATATACAGTTTTCTCTGTTTGAACTATTTTTGTGCCAGGAAAGTCCCATACACCCATGATCCAATTTGTTGGATAGACTATTACTGGGATGTTGGCATTCTAGTAGCCTTCAATCATACCAGTTATCTTCTGCTATCCATTTACTGTAGTGTGAAAAGGTATATGGCACCATAATCACTTTGTTAATGCTCTTCTTTGTTAAAATGCTTGCTGCGTTTCTTTTAGATACTTTCCCAATTCACTGGTAAGTATGATCCCTTTTAAATCCTGCAGTAAACTTTTATTCTTCAAATTTACCTTTTAAGGCACACACTTCACCTAAGGGTATCTATGACTTTATTACCAAAATAGTATCTTCACAAAAAAAATTCTCTTTGGGCTGTCCAACAATGAGCTTTGGAATACAGTGACCTTGTCTTAACAAGCTGCTAAGGTAGAAGGATCTTTTGCAAGTGTTCCTTGTTCTAAAGACTACTTTATATCCTGATTATTATTATTAATTGAAATTATGACAGTAATCATTTGACATTTGATAGGGTGATAAGTTACAAAAACGTTAATGAGAATATGAGTCACGATTTACTAAAGTTTGTGACAAACTCAAACTAAAATGTGTCACATTGTTACGCATTTTTCTATACTCCTTTTTTCCTTTTAAGAAGGATTCTTGAAATAGGAGAGTTGTTCACCAAGTGTGCAACTGACCCAGTCAGCGATATAATGAGAACTATTAGTGCTCTATTCTGATAATATTCCAGGGATTGTATCTCGACACAGTGCCACAGGAAAGAGTAAAACAATGTATACAGGCTTTGTTTAATTGGAGGTAAATGGTAATGTGTTGTGATGTGTAATGGTGAAGAGTTTATGACTTAAGTGGTGCTTGGCCACCCACACTCCCAACTAACCATCCAAAACCACTGTTACGCTAGTCATATAGGACTAGATTTGTCTGAATGAGAGACAATAATTAGACTCCTCCATCCATACCAAAAAGGATGAAGGAATCTCCCCTGCTAGCTATTTTATTCAAACAATAGTGCAAACAGGGTATAAGTCACTGTAATTGTCCCTGGTTCAGCAGCACTCCACAAAATAGGGACTGCCTTCAGAAAAAAAGGGAAAGGACCCAGAGATGAGAATCCACACCCATACAATCCAAAGAGAGTGGCAAAAAACATCCAAGAGTATAAGGTAATTTAATGATAACTGATTTATAGCAAAATCCAGCTAACATGTTTCGGAGGCCAAACACACTCCCCCTTCATCGAGGCTTAAGAATTCTGACTGCACTTAAATGGACTCAGGTGAGTAGATAACAAATAAACCTGTGCAGTGATTACTGCTTGAAACATTTCAGGAGGACAGGTTACATTAGTGCTGGTGAATGCAGCAAAGCAGTCAGAATTCTTAAGTCCTGATGAAGTGGAAATGCATTGGATTGATTGTGATATGAATTAGTTTTATCAATAAATTACTTTGGACTCTTGGACATTTGTTTGGTGCTCTCTTTGAATTGTATGTGTGTAGCTATTTTATTCAAGCAGCCATGACACCTGCTGATGTTTGAATACCCAAACAGTGACTGCAACTAGGACGATCATTTTCCAATATTTGAAATATGGAGACTTAGGGGGAGATTTACTAAAACTGAAGCACTGAGAATCTGGTGCAGCTGAACATGGTAGCCAATCAGCTTCTAATAAGCTTTGGCAATAAAACCTGGAAGCTGATTGGTTTCTATGCAAAGCTGTGCCAGATGCACAGTTTTAGTAAATAACCCCCATAGTGTGGGGTAAGGCTTGGTAGGTCTATCCTGGAGAAAGGATCAGTTGCCTGGAACCTGCAGGCATTTCTGTTGACTAGTCCTTGGCCCCGTTAGATATTTTTGGAAACAGGTTCCACAGTATTGATCCTCTTTAATACCTACAGTAAGTTCACTTTATTGAGAAAACTGAAAACAACTATATGCAAGCTAAGGATACCTACAGACATTAAAATATTCACCAAACATTTTACAGCTCAACAAGTACAAACACACACACACAGGCTGATCATTCTTGGTGGACAAACTAACTGACTAGACCAGGTTTTCTGTCCAAAGGCTATTACTTTACTTAACATACATTTGCACCCCCCCTTTACTACCTCAAAAGGCCAAACATGCGAAGCCATCTGATACAAATGTACATTTGTACAACGATATGCACGCACTGTTGGCCACCATCTGAGGTCTGTAGGCACTTTCAGCTATACATCTGCTTAATCCTATTACATTAATGTACCTTTAGGTCTGTTCTATATTGTTTCTATAAGGTAAGTGACATTATCTTTCCTTTTTGTGATCTTTAAAAACTGATAGCATAGGCTTTCGATTTGTTTACAAAGCATTTTCTGCTCCTTAACATGCCTGTATGTCATTTGTCATCATTGTAATCACTTCATCTAAATGAAACTGCATTTTAGAGACTGGGCACAAGTAGTTAGGTTAGAGGAATGTGTGTTATCTGATCATAGTGGTGGTGGTTGTATCACTGTTTTCTTCCCCATGACTGCTGTTTTCCATTGAAAGTCTTAAAAGACAACTGACAACTGCTTGTGCATTCAACTAAAAAATGCCAAGCACATAAATACATCTTGCAGATTATTAGCATATATCTGACTAAGGGTTTATACACATAGGGCACACACACATTATATGTGTTGATTTTCTATTTAGACATTTGAAAAATCACTTGTGTTTGTAAGTACAAAATAAAATGTCTATTTGTTTTGGTGTTAGACACATTTTTATTTGAGCATCATGCAAGCAAAAGCTGACAACACCTTTCAGATGAATGAATCTGCAGCTTGTAGTGGAGCAGTTAAAGTGAACCTATAGGCGAAATAAAATAAATTACCTATATGATGCAGATGGTCAATAGCATTTATACTCTACTCACATCAGGTGCGACTTGACATGCAACTTGCAAATCCTATGCCAAGTCGCACCCTATTGTCCGCAATTAGAGCGGTCAAATCAGTGCGGTTCTGAGTTGGTCGGAACTGCGACGATTTCCAAAGTAGAACATGTACTACTTTTGGTGCGATTTGCATAGATAGCTGTGACAGATGTCTTGCAAATCGCACCTGAAATCGGCATCTCACCCGACTTTGAAATCGTGCGACTTGCAGTGAAGTTGCACGATTTCAAAGTTGGGCTTGATGTGACAAAACTTGCATAGACAGCACTCCCTGCATTATTGTAAATGCTATATGGATGCAGAAATGTTGGAGGTGAAAAAATGTCTAGGACACAAACACAACAAATTAAATGCAGACATCAGAGACACAGCACCATAGAACACAACTACTTTAATTTAACGTTTCCAATTTGACAGTTTAAAATGAGTATTAAATGTGCCTAAAAATCTTGTGTGCACAAGGGATTATTGAAATACCCACAGATATTTGTGAATGACACCCTATCTGGATTGTTTCACTGGAGCCTGCATGTTAAGTAAACATTCATTAGTTTGAGAACACAGATCAGACCATGCTATTGTTCATTATTGCTGGGAATATCCAACCAAGATGATTGATTTTTCCCCTGAAGTAAGCTTTGGGGTGCCTGGAAAGATAGCAGAGTGCCTGTAGCCACTATGGGTCCAGATTAAGTGACTGCAGGCTGGCCATAGAGGACTGTTGGACATGCAGGCATGATTCAGTCTCCCAGAGGATTGTGTATTGGCTGACTGTAATATAAATACTTGTGTGATAAATGTGTATATTTGTTTGAATAGAGCCAGCAGCAAGATTCCTTCAAAGCTGCTTATCCCAAGGGAAATAATAGTGATCGGTCACTAACTTACATGATTAGTCTCTTCCCCAACCCAACCCCCTATTCCCTGAGACTGGTTAGTTGGGGGGCCTAATAATGCCTGTAGGTGTGAAATTGACCAAATTTAAAAACCAGCAGCTATGACATGGCCCATTTGTCCCAATTTCTAATTTGTACAGAAGGTGAGTGGTTTGCACTATAATAACTGGTCACAGAGAAGTGTTAGGTACACAAAATACCTTGTATTTCCAGACCTTTCACACTTAACCTGAAGCAACAGCACAGACCAGTGATTAATGAGATTGTAGACCTATTACAGCACATTAACATCCTTGTTTATTTGACCCTTTAAAAATCTAAGTTCTAAAGCTTCACTTGGCAGTAAACAGGTTAAATCTTGCTTATCTAATCTTTTCTCACTCCCCTCTTAGGATTCTCTCCCAACCTTTTCCCCTAGCTGTAATCTATCATTATCTTCTAAGTTTCTCACATCTAATACCCATTTTACTTTCCTCTCAAATTCTCCTTCTGTAAAGGTTCACTGCTTTTCACCTTCTCTCATCTCTAAGCCTCATCAGGAAATCAATCGCTTCAATTAAGCATTGAAAGAAAAACATGTTTAAAAAAATTGTGTTTATTCCCGCTACCTTGAAACTGATAAATATGAAGTTTACATACTCGGTAAAACAGCTTGTTTTGTTAAAATGATAATGCTGAAAATATTGTTGAAGTTTTGTTTTACAGTGTGGATAAATATCAGTGAAGTCCTTGGTCACATATTTGCATTAACAAATGCATGGGTTCATAATATGCCCTTATGAATGAAATGTTATGTGGCTGACTTGCTATGGGTTGATTTATTAAAAAGTAAAGCGCTGTGCAAACTGTTGATGCTATATAAATTCTGTAAAATAATAATAATTTACTAAAGGCAAATATGCTGTTCATTTTGAAGGAAGGTTTTACTTTTCAAGGGAATTTTCCCTTAACTTAGTGAATGTGCTGAAACTCTCCTTAGCTTGCAAAGTGGAAATTCTCTTGCAAAGTGAACTGCCTATTTGCCTTTAGTAAATCATCCACTCGATATCTGATTTCAGCAGACCATGCATATGTGCTGCAATGCTTAGACATAATAAAGGTCCGAACACCCCCCTGTTCGGTTTGTGGTCGAACATTCGAACCTACCCAAAGTTCGACCATGAACTTTGAACAGGGACAATTTACTGAGTGGCATCTTACCGCATCAGCTACTAAAATACTGCATGAGTTATATTATTAAGTCATGCGGTATTTTAGTAGTGACACATTCTTTAATGTTTTACCTGTCAGTGTCAGCATTGCCTGACAAATAAAAAATTTAAAAAAAACGGTGTGGGGTCCCCCCTCCCATCCATACCAAGTCCCTCAGGTCATGTATGGATTTTGAGGAGAACCCCCACGCCAAAATTAAAAAAAATTGAATTGGGGTGCACCCCAAAATCCATACCAGATCCTTATTTGAGCATACAGCCCGGCAGGTCAGGAAAGGGGGGGGACAAGTGAGTGCCCCGTCCACCCCTCCTGAACCATACAAGATCACATGCCCTCAACATGGGAGGGTTTGATGGAGTTGATGGAGACAAGGACCTCTTCCCCACAACCCTGGCCGGTGGTTGTGGATGTCTGCTGGAGGGGGGCTTATCTTAGACTGGAAGCCCTCTTTAACAAGGGGGGGCCCTAGATCCCGCCTCCCCATGTGAATGAGTATGTGGTACATGGTACCGCTACCCATTGACAAAAAAAAGTGTAGTAAAAAATGACAGGAGACAGTCTTTGACAAGTCCTTTATTAAAAACAAAAATTTTAAAAATGTCCCCCGAAGTAGATCCAACGTCAATTATAATGTCCGCCTCCACCGCTGACCTGAAAAAAGAAAAAAACCCGATCGGTTCTCGACGCTGGCTCCTGGTCGTCTGACAGCTGCGCAGGGATGATAGTTCTTAAATACTATGATGACGTCACATGGGGCGGGGTTACCCCCACCCCCTTCTGACGTCATCTAGCGCTGTGATTGGCCAAAGCATTGCACCTGATCTGTGGTCAGGTCCATTGCTTTGGCCAATCACCATGCACTATCAGGGCACAGTGCATTGTGGGGCACAGCGGGCGAACAGCCCGCCGAACGCCCTTACCATTCGTGTGTTCGGCGAACACATGAACGGCCAATGTTCAAGTTGAACTTACATTCGACTCGAACATAAAGCCCATCACTACTTAAAAACTGCTAAATGCATGTTTTAAAAATGCATATGAACAGCATACAAGCGAACTGTACCTTTAAATAAAATGGTAGAGTAATCATATGCATTTTATCATTGTACTGCAGCTCTAAAGCTGCTGTATGTGATTGAGACCTAACAGCTAATGACATTCGTTCTTACAAATCTGCTTTTTACATGTTTTACATATACAAATGCACATACACGTGGCCATCAGCATAATGAAAATACAAGATCCAGCTGTGTGATATCTGATGAGTGAGCTTTTAGATTCTGAACTAAAGAGCCACTTTTAGGCCCCTTTTACACAGTGCAGATTTCATTCTGATCAGCAGGGGATCAGCTCACAGATTCCCTGCTGATCAGAGCAAAGCGGGCAGAAGACACATATCAGCTTCTGTAGAGCAGACAAAGGCAGAGCCAGCTCTGCTCTATGGGAAACCAGGAGTAAATAAACTCTGCTGTCTGTTTACACCTGAATACCCTCCAATCTGATTTGCCTAAATGAAGCAGGACTGATCCCCTTTCCAGTATTTTAGCATACCAGATTTGACCCAGAGGTAGGCAGGTGTAAATGGACACAAGTACATTGGAATGCATGGACCTTCTGTTTAGAAAAACTGACAGGCGGACTTGATCAGATTGCATGTGTGAAAGGGGCCTAGTCCTGTAAATACATTTAGCATAATAGTGGTACAATCCCTTATAATAATGTTGGGGCTATTTCTAGAAATGAACAAACTGGTTTGAACAGATCAAAGCTTTTGGCAAATCTAGCTGGTTTGCTGTGGGTGTAAAGCTCATCATTGGATCAAAATTTGGTCGGTTCAGCAGGGACCAGCAGAATTTTGATCCATATATGGCCATCAACATTCAACAGAAGTCGATCCTTAGATCAACAGGAATGTTGGGAAAACTTTTGTTGATAGCAACCAATCATCTTCAGCCATTAATCAGTGTATTTTGATGGTAGAGAAATCTCGCTGTCAGAAAACAATGTCCAAGTGGGCAGGATATTTCTATTCACCTCTCTTGCGTGGATAAAGAAATCCATTTGTTTTTTTCGACCAACCCGCTGGCTAATAAAAAAAAAGCAAGTCATCTATGACCACCTTTTCTTTTGGTTTGGCAAATTGACACCGCATAGACCAGTTCACATACTGAGAAGACCAATTTACTTTCTAATGCAGATCAGCCATGGAACAGTCCTCTGAATCTCACAAATTGCATTTTGTTTTTCATAGCATCTTGCTAAATCTCTGTGTATCATTGCTGCTTGAACCTGATAAAGGAAGTGGAGTTCCCAAAAGCCTGTCCTGTAAATAAATGAACATTAAAAAAAAAGTATCACACAACTGTAGTCAACATTGGCCCACAAACGCAGAAAACAATTCTAGTCTTTCAGCATCTGTTGGAGGTACACATTTGGCAGTACAGGGTTGACCTTGGCAAACAAATGACATAAATAATACAAACCAGGTCAAGTGTAGGAAATGATTATAGTATTTGTCATTGTGTAATTAACATGTATATCTAAGTAATGGTGCAGTAGAAGTAGAAAAATCATGTCATCCTTTATAAGAGGTTGCTCTTTGGACCTACACTCTACTTATGTATTGTTCAATACTGTTGTTTCTAGCAAATATTTATTGTGTTTGTGTATCTAGCAAGGAAACTACATAGATGATGGATTGAATAGAGTTAAGGGTCTGGCTCTGGAGGTTTTCAAGTCTAAACTTTCTTCTCAAACAGTGAGAAAACTTGAGCTTTGCTCCCACAATCACCAACACCTTGTCACCACCAGCAGAGCCTCAATAAGCAATGACAAATTGCACCAAGGACTACAGCTGAGAGGGGTTTCCTCAACTTTGAAAATTCCTGTCATTTTACTACTAGTGGAAGGTGTACATTGTTATAACAATTTGAACAAACCTCTTGCTGTTCGATATAATAGATATTGAGGGCAAGAACGTAGGATATGTGTCACCAATAAGCGTAAGTGGATTATATTTTTCTTCATGTCACACATGAGTTACAAAGACTGGTGTTTTTCTGCTGCATCCTATAAGCCATTACATTAAACAAAGCACACATGCTAATAAATTGCGGGGGGATCAGTGATATTTATACTGTTTATATGTCCTGCCCTTGTAATACTGCAAAGAAAGAAAGCTGAAGTATTTTATTTTGATTTTATGGCAACATTTTTACTTCTTAGGACAGTTTTATTCTGTATAATGTAATGAAATTTTTTAATGAAGATAATGAAAATGTCTTTTTCTAGGTCTGTTTCAGCTTTACTTGGTGCTGGTGTGGCAATTTTAAGAGACTCTGTTGCCAGTGTATTCATTTCAATAACAATGTTCCAATAAGATTAAATGTGCATTTAACATATTTCAGGCATGCTATTTTCCTGTAAAAGCCTTACTTGTTTAGACATCCAAAAACCCTGAGGTGTTGCTGGCACCGCCATCTTGGATATGATGTCAGCAGCTAAAGTAGACTTAAGTGGCAATCTCTAGCAGCCTTTCTGCTGCTTCACTTTTTACCCTGGGGCAACCCTTGAAATAATCATCAGGCCTCAGGGAACCCCTGCTAAAATGAATTCACTACGGGTCAATGGGAAGAATGCACCCTGTAAAGCAGTGGTCAGAATGACACCCTTACAGACAGATAAAAAAGATTTGCCAGGTGGTGCTGGCCCATATGAAGGCACCCTCAGATGGGCGGTCAAGCAGCCATAGGACATAGAACCTCAGGCAACATCTGGAGCAACCCTAGGATTCAACTGAAACCTGTTTGAGAATGCTATTCCCCTTCACTCCTTCTCCTGACTGCTACATAATAGATTATGTAGGGAGGTGAAAGCAGAGGCGGAGGAGTTAGGACATAATTAGACACTCCCAGAAAATGAGAAGGCTATGCCATGCAAAAAGAGAAAGGACTGTGCTAGAAAATAGGCTCTTTTCAATAAGGCCCTTTTCACACTGCTGGACCAATTGGGTTCGCATGTCCCTCCAGTCTCTTCTATGGAGCAGCAGATGTCAGTGAACATGTGACCGTTTACACCCACCTACATCCAATCCAATCCAATCCACTGAAAACAAATAGATGAGGATCTGTTCCCCATCCATCTAGTGCCTCGGATTGGATGTAAGTCGGGTGTAAACGGACAGTTGGTCTGTTTACATCCAACCACCCATACACTCATACAGGAGAGAAGGCTGTGTCTGTGTCCGCTCTGCATAAGCAGAGTGGACACGGACCAGCCTTCTGCTTGCTTAGCAGAGATCAGCAGACAGATCTCCCACTGAGCAAGCAGACTCCAACAGAGCCAGACCCATGCAGAAGGACACAAGTCACATTTTCTAGCAAGCCCAGAGGCACACTCCAAACCAATGCTTCTTTCGCATTTTTAGGTTGGTGAAAAGGTATCATCCATTTGTTATCTACATAAAGAACAATTATATATCATCCTGCCAGTTCTAAAAATACTAGTCACAGACACTGATTCTAGGTCCTTAAAGTGTTACTAAACCCACATCAGTAAAATCGGTCTGCACTGTATATGCAGTAAAGCATGCTTGTTATACTCACTGTGGAACCTAAGAGGTTAATCCTCTGCATTGTGTAAAAATGCTGTTTGTTCCTGATTTCTCTGATACTCCCCTTCTTCCAGTGCCCCCCTCTCATCTCCTGATAAGACATATTGTGTGGAGTCACTCTGCACATGCTCTATTTAGTGTGTATTGCTAGAGACTTTTTTTAATTTTTTCTTGGGAGAGTGAATGTGATTAGCACAGGGCCAATTATTACTGTCCAGCCAGAAGTCAGGGGTCCTGCATCCTTCTAGAGCAGAATGAAAACTCATCCTACAAGCAGTAACTAGTGCTCTGCTGGACACTGATAGAAATCACAGGACTGCTCTAATTGCTGATGAGAAAAGGTATTTAGCAGTTTATATTTACTAAAATAATTGCATTTCCATGTACTCTGTACTGTGGGAGACCAGATATAGTGAATGCAGGGTCCTGGGTTTAGTAACACTTTAAAGGCTAAGTTAACCACTGAAAAATGTTATATGTTCCACCCGTGTTGAGGGTGGAACATGTGACATGTTCCTGCTCCTGTCCCCTCTTCCCCTGATCTCCCTCTTCCTGTGATAGCGGACAGGGGTACTTCTCCTTGTACCTGCTATCTCTATGTAAAAACAGTGGGCATGTGCAGATCTCCACCTAGACAGCCTTGTCATTCATTCACAGATTCCTTTGAATGAATAAACTACAAGTACCATCTTCCACTTGTAGTTTTAATGGGCAGCAGTGCTGTTGATGAATGCTCTTGTAGTCCACTGATACATCCTCTGGCTTTCAAACAGGTACATGCACCCATGAAAGTGGTAACAATGCTTTCCAGGCAGAAAAATATTTCTCTAAAGGTGAACATATGCTTTAAGGCAGTGGTCTTCAAACTGTGGCCTGGGGACAGATGTGGCTCTTCTCTTGCCTTAATATGATTCTTGGATGCTATGTACAGATATTAGACACTATTCATCCCACTGACACCAACAACTGGGCATAATTCTTACCGCCAACACCAAAAGAGGGGGCCTATTCTTCCCCCTAATGTAAAAGATGGGGCACTGTTTACTTCCACTGACGCCAGGACAATTTCTATCCCCCTGCTGGTCTAGGTCTGGGCTCCCTAAAATTTGAAGAATAGTAAACTGGCCCTTTGCTTAGAAAGTTTGGAAACCCCTGTTTTAAAGCAAACTGTGCTCTGCTCCTGAAGTTTGCTGGCTTAATAAATTTGTTTAAAACGACTTATGGAGGTAAGGGAGCAAATTGCTGCAGATTTGATGTGTAAGAACCTAGAGGTATCTTCACATACCTACAGCAGCCTCCCAAACCTTCCTGTCATAGACAAATATCAGATCGTGCTACAATATTAAAACTTTAGTGCCCAAGCTTACCTGGTCTTTTTTCCTATAGCTATTGCCTTTAGCTTTGCCTATCTGAAAGGCCCAACATTCATTGCATCCATTTAGCTATGTAGAAACCTCCTATTCCTTCTAATATTCCTTTACATCCATTTCTGTTCTCCGTGTGATCCAGATAGTTGGCTCTGATGCTAAATTTCTGAATCTGTCTATTCCTAGATTTGGTGAAGCTAAACATAAGACAGATATAAAAACAAAATAGAAAGCAGTATGTTTTTCTGAAAATGTATTTTTGCATCAAACTCCCATAACTACATTTATTAATATCAGATTAAGAGAGGGGGTGGCACTGTAAGCCGACCAGGGCCTTACTTAATTTCCCTGCACTGTCAGAATAATGCAGACATGTAGAGGTTGCCGCACTAACTAAGCGATGTTAGTATGGTGATCTCCCCCGCTGAGCTATTGTGTTCTGACAGGGGGACTGCCCCCCTGCAAAAACACACTGATCAGATCAGCCATTGACTGCCAGAGCTGATTGAATGCTAGTTTTCCAGCATGCTCATCCAACTGGCTTCTGTATACACAGGGCGAAAGTCAGACGGTTCCTGCTGAATTGATTGTTTTTGGCTGATTTTCAGTCTTTTGTGTGTACCCAGCTTAACAGTGAACATGCTTAGAGAAAGAAGAGGGCAGGGATGATCTCTCTGTTGCTTCTTTCCTGGTGGTCTCCACTGCCATTCTAGAAATAGACTTTATATTCCAAAAATCGTAACTGCTCCCCCTTCCTGGTCGGCTTTGGTAGCTACCAAAAAAGCATTATGGGAGCTGTAAAGACTGTCAGTGTAGATTGCAAAGCTTCCCCAGTCCCTATAAAGTCTATTTCCAGCACTATGGGCAGCACAATGTTCATCAAGAAAGGCAGCTTGACTATTATATAAGTACCTTTAGGCACCATGCTTATTTTGTTAGACATAGGGTGGTGGTGAGTTTTTTAAAATTCCTAATTGAGAAAGGCAAAGCTTTAGTTTGTTTTGGTAGTATTTTTCATTTCGGTTTTACTAACTGCTCTATATACCAGCACATTAATCTGCTTCTGATATTTGCAATTTAACAGCAACGAGTCACACTGCACACACCATCAACTATTACAGAATATAACATTTTCATATTTTATATCTGTGTTATTGGTGAGCAAGGAGTGCAAACTAAATTAATGACACGTTTATGACATTTTGCTTATTTGTTTAAATTTCCATGTATGATGGATTTATTCCAAACATTATGATACCTATACTTGATATTTCATAGCATTTTTTTACACATTTTTCTAACTTTTGCTGTTTTTCTCTGGATATCAATTAAATCCAAAACACACTCCACAAGTGTACAATTTAAATGATTTAGCTTTAGTAATTTTTCAATCATTACCACTAAATTGTTCTTACAATTACGATTCACTGTTCCAAATTATATTTCTTTTTTTAGTATGCACTCTTGCATGTATAGTATGCATTTATACTGGAAGTATTTAGTGTTCCTAGATATAGTATGGGATATAAGGCTATTTTAAAGGAATACATCAGTGAGATTTGAAAATAAATCCTTGAGATGCAAACATGGAGCACAGCCTGGGTGTTTAAAACTTTGTTTTTTCGTCCAGCCATAATTGTAGACCACCAGTCCATATCTCTCTCCTTTTGTCAGTAGTCTAGCAATCTAGGAACACCAACTGTTTGTAATGAGAGGTTTTCCAAGACAAACCCAGTGTGTGATTCATGCTGCCCCTCAAATGCAAAAAACTTGACAAAGATTTAAATTGTAAGCTCCATGAGCAGAGCCCTCTTATTCTTTATGTATTGAACTGTATTGTAATTGTACTGTCCCCCTTCATATTGTAAAGCGCTGAATAAACTGTTGGCGCTATATATATCCTGTATAATATTAATGTATTATTTCATAGCCACCAAAGAATATACACAACTTACAGGCATTTAAAATACTATTAAAGTGGTTGTAAAGCTAGGAGTTTTTTTTTTTTAACCTTAGTGCATTCTATGCATTAAGGTAAAACACCTTTTGTGGTTTGCTCTCTCCCCAGCTCCCCTCCCCCCTTATACTTACCTGAGCCCAATATAGCAATAATTGCCCATGGTCATCTTGCAAGTATTCACTAGAAGGGGCAGACTGACCATTTGGAAACTCAGACACTGCCCGAGGGCCCGGGGTCAGTAGGGGGCCCCATGAGATGCCCCTGGTACCTTTTTCATAGGCTTTTTTGAGTTTGGGCAAGGACACAGAGGCCCCATATCTCCCTATTGCCCAGGGGCCCCATGAGATGTCAGTCTGCCCCTGTTCACTAGTGATTGTTATAAAAAAAAGTTGTATTTGGTAGCAATCATCAATATTTGGAATATGCCACTACTGGCAATTAATTACATGCTGCATGCCATTGTTTTCAATGTGTTACAACAGAGGTCATAGCAATTCACTATTCTAAAACTAAAAAAAAAGTTTTGACTTTATATATACTTTGATATTTGGTGGTGCTAACTAAATTAATAGGTATCCAATGCAGCCCACTTTACTGTATGTGTATTTTGGTAACTGGTCAGAAAATTCTACAAGACCATAGGGATTTGCATGTTTACATAAGACATTTACCAAAGTGTCTGATTATTTTTCCAACTAATATTGATAGAATAGACTCAGAGATGGAGCCCAGTAATACAATTATGGTAATATCTGTACACAGTATTACTCTATACTCGTTTAGGATGTGATCTGGATGATAATGTTTTTAGAATCTAGCGCACAGGAATGTAGTTTTGCCAGATTAACAGATCGCTTCAATTTATTTAGTAAACCAGATTTCAGTTTAGTAAAGTAAGATAAATGAAATATAATTTGAATAGATTTCTGTGCTTCACATTATTCACCTTTTTGTATAAGCTCATGTACTTACTTACTGGAGTTTACCACAATACGTCATTTGAACTGAACTGAATTTCCAACTACAGTTTGTGTGAAATATATATCATGGCTAAAAGTTTCTTTGCATATATTTTAACTGAGGGTACATTTGTCAACACTTACTTCAATTTATTAGATTATAGAAGGGAATTAGGTCTGGCATTTTTTTACAAGCTGAGAGAAAAGCATGATTCTTTGCTGGCTGAATGAAGAGCCTTGCGGTAACTTGGTTACGGCTTCGGATTAGAACAATGTATCAGTTTAGGCAACTAAATAGCAAAAAAATAAGTCTTTTTTGTTTGTGTAACTTTAGTCCCAGCACTAAGTAGATTTTTTTTTTGTTTCATTTCACATAGAGGAAAAATATTCTCTAAACACAATTAGCTCCAAGGTGAACTCTTGAAAAAGGTTTTATAGTTTTTTCTCTAACAACATATTAAAAATTTTTCAAATAAACAGGGGATTATCAGCTAATTTTCTTACTCAAAGTGCACATGTTGCATCCAGGGATATTGGCTTTGCCGCAAGCTAATTTTGTATCTCTATAGGTTGTCTGTCTAAAAGAAAAACAGTCTGTTACTGCAGTGTTTGCTCTAAACCAAGGATGAACAGTTAATATCCTAAGATTGATAGTAGTTATTACACTAGACTGCTCCATAAAATTGCTCTTGGAAGCCGTACATTTGATTTTATTGTGAGATGCATGTCATAAGTTCACATGGATGTATGCATGTAAAATAATGACTGAGAATGTGCAGGAAAACCTTCTGCTCTCTGTCTTACATATTAATATTTAATAAAGATCAATCAGCAAAAATGTTTATTTATAGTTTATACATTTATTTAAGTTAACTTTTTGCTTGTTCTCCGGATAACAAACCATTGGAATTTCATAAATACGAAAAAAAAATGTATATCCTGCAATTCATAAAGAATGGCACACACTCTTTGGAAGTGTGTCTCACATCTACAGAACAAAAGTTTTGCATGTGCAGATTCATGTATCTGTAGAAAACATGTACTTAAGTTTGCCACAAAGATGCCCCAGTTGCAGTGTGCTCTAGGATAAAATGAGTCTTATTTACCTTCAGTTTCCCTTATATCAGATATGTCTGTATTGCTTAAAGTAGGTTTCTGAGCGGATGCAGGAAGGCCTTTAATCGCAATCCTTCCTGTGCCCACAGAGAAAGATGTTTTCCTTCTTAGGAAATGTGTGGGGGTACCATTAAACCTAATGGCACCTCCACGCATTGGAAACCTCTTATTATGGGAACCTTACTGCACTATGCGGTTTCCCTGTGGCTGTGTTTTTGGAAAAAGTACCTTTTCCCTATGAAGTCAAGCGGTAAGAAAACACTGCCACGAGAAACCCCATAGATGTGAACCGGAGATAATGAATTTGTGCAGCATATGCAACATATTAGGAAAGTGTCGCAAATATGAATTCTGTGGGGCGGATTTACTAAAAGTAAACAGACGATTTACTTTGAAATGGAAGTTGCATATTGCAGGGAAATTTTTGACAGGGTTTAGTGAATCTGGTGAAATTTCACTTTACATAGAATACCTAAAATTGTGCAAGGAAATAAAAAAAAATGTGCTTGCACATGACTAGATGCTGTAGGTCAGAGGTCTCCAAACTATGGCCCTTTAGGTGTCGAGGAACTGCAAGTCCCATGAGGACTTGTAGTACTTCAACAGCTGGAGGGCCATAGTTTGGAGACCCCTGCTGTAGGTCAGCACCTCTTTTACTAAGCTCTGGAGAAAATTCCCTTTACAAAGTGCAATACTCCTTCCAAGCTGAACCATCTATTTGCCTTTAGTAAATTAATTCCTATGAATCTGTCACAAACATTAGAAATCGCTATGGAATTGTCGCACTTTAAAAAATTTGGCACAAGAGTTCAACTATAATGCCAAAATTATGTTGCAAAGCTTTTAATGAATCAACCCAGTAGTGGTGGTTAGACCACCATTAAATGAAATGAGCAGACCTGAGTAGAAGTGGAAATATGATTGTAATGCCTTGCTTTTCTGCCTCCAAGCAAAATGTTCCACCTGGTCTTATTTAGCACTTCATATTCTGGGACTGCTTATTTCATTCAGGTATGAGTCTGGCCTATCTCATGGATTACTTTGTTTTCGTTTTCTGTGACTTCTGCCTCTGTTTCATTCTTAGCTGTATGCCCCGCTCTCTGCATGTTTTACATATTTTCCTGATGACTTAGTACCTCAGGTTTGTTGCCCACCTACACATCAGCTGTAGCTAGTGGTGCAAACCTTAACGTTGAGATCTGCAAGTGCCATGTGGTAAAACCCAAACCCCAAGGGTCCACGGTGAAGACTAAACATTTATTTAATGTACACTCTGATCAAGACTGAAATTTGAACCTTGACATGCTTTTTGGAAGCACAGCTTATCTGCTGAGGACATTTGTGTTTAATCCAGGCATTGATGTAGTGCACAAGTCTACCCCACTCACCCAAATCGCACAATAATACAATTAGGCCAACTTAAAGAAACCCTATCACTTTGCTCATTCAGTGCATAGTAAAATAAAAAATTATTTCAAGCATAGCTATATTATATTACCACTGGTAGATGCCTCTGAAAGCTACAAATCACTGATGTAGATACCACTATTTCAGTGATCGCCACTTGCTTTCAGGTCCTACACCAAGTGGTTGCTCTCATGTTTACTAGGCACAGGAGGCCAGTCTCTCAGCATGGGCACCCTTCAGAGATTGCCTTACATTTTCTGATTGAATGCAAAGTTTTCTCTGATTGGAAAAGGCAGAGAGGCAGGGAGGTGATGTCATATCTCCTGTGTTCACAATGCTTTAGAACAGCACTCCAGTGTGGAGTTTCTTTAACGTTCACTTCTCAACCTATTTATGCTCATTTTTTATATATTCCCCCACCACTCCATTGCTCCACAGTCTAAACCCAGTGTAAGCTCCATATCAGATGCTGTTAGAGTTTACTCTAATGATAATAATATCACCTCCTCCCTCCCGTGGACTTGACAATTAGAGCACTGCATCATGGCTAACTGCTAACTGCTATCTGCAAGTACTGGGTATTTTGAGGCTGCTGTGAGAGAACAACACAGTGGTGAAAGGGCACAGAGAATAGTAAGTATACTGTAGGTAGGGTTGAGGGTGGACTTTAAAGAGACTTTGTTACTTTGTCCCTATAGGCAAAGTGGCGCAGTCTGTTTAAATATGCAATTTATCCATTAGGTGTACTACTTGTTACCAAATTAATATAGCTGTGGACCATGTCTTTGGCCACAGATACATGGGAGGTAACCATGGGGTTACTGAGTAGAACTTCTCATGCTGTGGTACCCACAAGTCTGCCGAATTCATGTTAAATGGCTTGTGCAAATGACCCTGATTATCAGCCAGAGCCATGAGTGTAAAATATTGGAATATTACTCAGCAATCCACTTAGGAACTGCAAGTATAAAACTAATTTGTAAATTTATTTCCCCTGTTTTCTTACTACAAATCTGCTCACTCAATGCAATTTCTCTTAGCATTGCAGCATTATGCAGCTGTATTTATCTTAGCAAAATATGTCTTGTAATCAGTTTAAGTGACCTACTGAAAGAAAAGTGAATGCCCTTCAAGTCTTTGCTGAACCTACGATCACTCGGAGGTCTCAAATATCATGCAGTAGGTGACTGTCAGAGTATATTTAGATGTGATTGTTGAATGAACAGGTTAGAGATGCCCAAAGTCTGAAATGTATTCTGTTGCTAGTGAAAACACATCAATGTGACTAAAAACACTTACATTTTAGAGCTGTGCAGAGGAATGTACTAATATTTAAAACAGACTGAAATTAAACCACATGATAGTTTTCTCTACTTTCTTGCATGTTTATTAAGCAATATTAAATATAACTAACCTTAATAGGATGACATTTTTGTTTTTACGAAAGCTCCGTGTTTTATAAACAATTGAAAAAAAAACTGTAGTCACATTTTTGTCATTATTTTTTGGTCAGTGCTGCTGATTTCCTTCAGTCTCTTTCAGCCACTTCTGGTCTGTAAGCACTCACTCCAGCATTAGCTGTTTATCATTGCTCTCCACCAGCTTCATGACAGTGACAACCTTGGACCATGCCTGCCACTACAAGCAGTGTGTTTTGACACGACTGTTTTGACACGACTGCTTGTAGTCCCCGCCAGGTGTGCATGTGGCAAGGTGACAACACAGAAGCACATTTGGGGGATATTGTTTGTACAAGGATCTTTATAGCAGGTTTGCCCATGCAACGCCATATGGTGTTACATGGGTGGCAAGAGGGTAACTTCTGCGTTATTTATATCTTTTTTTGTTTCTGTTAAGATTTAGGACACCCATCATTCTGTACATTTGATTTTGACTTTAAATTGTTCTGATTATGGGGTATTAAAACGTCCTGTAGAATAGAATTAAAGGAGAATGGAATCACCAGCAAGATAGTAGCTTGGCTCACACACAAACCTTTCAACATCAATAAAGATTGCAATGAGTTCTGAAAAATTGCTATATTTGCATTGTCTGTACTTACATGGTCCCTCTGTATCAGACAACAACTGCTTGACCTTGTGTAGGGGCAGGCAAAGACACATGTATAACCAGTTGTGCTATTGCCCTAGCTTACTACAGGAGAATAAAGATTGCAGTTGGGCCTCCCTGCACACTTGGTCCCAGGCTCCTCTTTGGCTTGCCTTGTGAATAATCTGGTCTGTGGGTGGTGAGCCAAGGGAACCCTTAGGGCCAAACCTCCAGTGCACTCCTGTGACTCAGATTCAGCCAACAGCAGGCTAAAATCTGCTATTGGTTTACGTCACTCAGCCAATCCAGAATCTGGAGGGAGAGCCTACGCCAGCTGCTCCCACCTCCTCCACAGTCTGGCATTTCAGTGAGTTCTGGAGGGGCAGAGCACAGAGCAGTGACTAACAGTCAAAGACTCTCTGCTCACTGAAGACTGAGAACAGAGTGATCAACGGTCCTTTATCACTGTTCTTGGTCCTAGAGACGGTGGGGGACAGATGCAGCATTGAACCAATGCTGCATCCATGTTGGTGAGTATCATTGTTTGTTATTTTGAAATCCTGAACTTCTCTTTTAAAGAAAAAGTCTAATCTGTAGGTCTGAAAAGTGTTTGAAGTGTGTTAAGGGATGATATATAAAATATATGAAAGTGAACAATCTTATGACTGCATATCAGCATGGAGTTTATGAAACAATAGTCATTTATTGCTAAAGCTGGCCATACATTGATCAAAATTCAGCTGGTTCAGCAGGGATTGGCCTAATTTCGATTAATGTATGGGCACCCTAGTTGTACACAAGTTGATCTATCGATTCACTTGTGTAAAACCAGCCCGTCAGGTTTCTCACAAATTATTAGTACTGGTGGCTACAGCCAACAACACTAATCATTGTGTTCTGCCAGTAGGGAAGGCTCCTCACTGGAAGAGTACAATGGAGCTGCCGGAGTGATTCCCCCATTAACATTGACTATGTCGATGAGGAAATCAAGTAATTTTCATTCCTTCCAACCATGGTAGAAGGAAAGAAAATTGCATAATCTATGGCCTACCTAAAGTGGTCAGTTTTTATTGAGTGAGGTAAAGAATTTATATTGTTCATCATAATAACCTGGTTCAGAAGTTGAGAAGGGCTAGAGAATAATTGTATGTGGATAAATAACTGGTTAAAAGACCTTAGACAAAGGGGAAACAAAGACAAAGCTAGACAAAGCTTTTGAAAAGAGTTCCAAGAAAGACAACTTAACTAATTAATTATTGTAGAAGTCCAGGTTTTTCTTTACTGCGTAAACCTTCTCCCACCCACCTTCCAACTCCTATTCTAAATACCCTGTGAAAGGAACATGCTTAAACTTACCTATTCTGAGGGCTCTCTGGGCCGGTCTTGTGATCTCCCCAGTGGCTTTATGGCAGAGGAGAGCTCGCCAACAATGACCAAAATGTTTGAGTGATGATGTCACCCATAGGCTTGCTTTGGGGCATCTGTTATTGGCTGTCTCTCCTCTTCCCTAAAGCCACCATTGGGAGCAGGTCACATGACTGGACCGGAATGCCCTCAGGATAGGTAGTTTCTTCCTTTCACAGGGTAGTTAGAATCGGAGTTAAAAGGGGAGTGGGAGCAGGTTTAAGCTAGTTAGGAATATCCTGGACTTCCATTTTAATTAATTAACTAGTAGGTTTCATTTTGCATTTCTCTGGACTAAACCTACATGAGTTCTTATAAGCTGAACTAGATGGTTTTGAGAGTTTAGCTATTATGTGTAAATGTCCCAGAAGAAATGATGGTCCCTATTGTGAATACCAACCAATCTGATTTTCCCCTACATATCTCCAGTGCAGTATGGGAGATTTAAAGGGAGAAAATAGCTGGTTGATTTGAACAAAAAGAACAGAAGCTTTTTTGTGCACTTTATTTTTTTACCTATGTCATTTTCCAGAAACAGCAGTGTTGAAGATGTCCATGAATGAACATATACAGCCATAAAAGTTCAGGGGATGAAAAAATCTTTCAGGTGTCAAAAATATTACATTTTCTTGAAGTGCAGTAAATGTTTATGACCAGCGGTATTTAGTAATTGTTATTCCTAGAAATGAATCTATCATACTGCCTGATTAGAATCGGAATGGGAAGAGTTGAAACTAGGGTCACCTAGTGATCACCACAAACATATGTGGTGTTTTTTTTTTATTTTAGCAAAACAAAAAAACCCCTGCAGTTTTCTTTTCGCAAATCTAGCTAAATCCAATCCATTTGTTCTGTTATTACACCAAATAACCAGATCCGCATACGTGCACTTTACTTCCTCCTCACCTGACCATGAGGACTGGAGGTTGGAATGGAATTAATTAGTCATTGCTGTGATGACATGTACAAGAACAAACATGTTGATGTAATTTAATACTCATATGTGCCCCCTATTCTGTTCTCGCCTTAGGGAATATTGCTGTTATTGTATTTCATTGGAATGCATAAAAAAGCTGTAACAGCAGACATAGACATCAACTGATGTATATACTGTACTGAAACTCATATGAATGGCAGTGATATTTATTGCATTCTTTAGGAAGGCATGGCGCTTTTTTCTTACCTGTCTCTTTTTAATAGGTTGATCCTCATTCATATTTGGATCAAATGGCACAAATGGCTTTTACAGTGGCTGCATAAAACACCATCCTCTTTGGAACCTTGGCTAACATCTTAGTCTTCTTAAAGAGGATCTAAGTCCACCTATACTTTACAGCCAAGAAAGCTGCCATCTTGGCCTCTGTTTTATCTGCAGTTGTCATGGTGCTGCACATTATGGTATCCACCTTTTGATGGCTTGACAGTTCGACTGAGAATACAAGAAACTGTTACAGCTATCATTCATAGCATGCCTTGAATGTAACTGTTTTGGGAAATTGTTAAATTGATAGGTTTAGTTTTGCCTTAATTTTGCAAACACTCTGATCTATATTTACTCAGTTTATGTATAAATGCTTGGAACAAATCATAGGAATACCCTGAGAGCAGTAGTTACAAATATCTCTAAATTTACAAAGGAGAACAGTGTGGTAATGGCTAAATATTTTAATACAGCTAGTCAACTTTTTGTTTAACATTAGTGTCTTGGGTTAATCTGTTTTATGATTACATTTTTTGAATGGTATACACTGAGCTGATGTATTAAAGCAACAAAATTGTTCTTGGTGAACAGATATTATACTGTGTTCAAACCCAATACAATATATTCAGGATTAACTCAAATAAACTAATTAAACTTAACCATGTGCTGCCACCATAACATAAAAGTTATATCATAAACAAAAAATGACAAAGCAAAATTAACCCCTTGGTAGTGCTTCACTATCCAAAAATAAAATTTAATCATCCAAGCACTAATCATCCAGTGCTAAATGTGTAAAGAAATGTCCACCACTGTAATATCTATTAAAACATCATAAATAATGTACTGTGCCTTGATCCAAAACAAATTTTAAATGCTCCAGTCCAAAAACCAGTCTGGATTTTGAAATCACTTTCACCACTGTACTCCAAGTGATTTCCACTCCCCATAAGACACCACACTAACTAATTGCATTTGCCTCTCATTTTACTGATCAGCAAAATATGTTCCTTCAAAGTGGCTCCTCCTTCATTGCACCTCCATCAGCTCCATGTTGTCTCCCATAGATATACTAGGGCTCAGAAAAAAGAGTGGCTGGGTAATTCCATTTCAGCGGCTTTATTAAAATTCATTCCCAGTTAAAAACACACTCACAAGCAAATTAAAAGCAATGCCCATCAATATAAAATTTGCCATTAATATTGCCAAGACCATGCTGCTTGGTGGTTACTGCATCTCAACACGCTCATTAACCGCATCACTTCCAGTCCAGCCTATTGATGTCACTGCTGCTTGCTGAATAACCCCACTCCCACCTCCAAGGTGTCATGGTGGGACAATATGGTGACCAGAAGTGACGTCAATGCATTGGACTGGAAGTGACGCTGACTGGAATTGACGCAATTACCAAGCTTGGTGAGACGCAATGACCTTTAAGTTGCATGAACTTAGCGATATTGACGCTGATTTTTATATTGATAAGCATTGCTTTTAATTTGCTTGAGAGTGTGTTTTTAACTGGGAATTAATTTTAGTAAATAGGTTTAAACAGGATTATACTATGTTGGCAGCTCTGTTTTCTGAGCCCTAGTAAATCTATGGGAGACACTGTGGAACTGATGGAGGTGTATTAAAAAAGGAGCCTCTTTGAAGTAACTTGATGAAAGCGTATTGTGCTGATCAGTTAAAATGAAAGGCAAATGCCATTGGTGAGTGTGGTGTCTTATGGGGAGTGGAGATCACGTGAAGCACAGTGGTGAACGTGATCTGAAGACAAGACTGGTTTTTGGACTGGTCACTTGAAGTTTGTTTTGGATCAATGCACACGATATTATTTATGGACTTATAATAGATATCACAGTGGTGGATTTTTTTTTTACACATTTAGTACCGGGTGATTAGTGCTTGGATGATTAAGGTTAATTTTTGGAAAATGAAGCGCTTCCAAGGGTGAACTTTGCTTTATTTTTATGTTATAGTATAATATTTTACTGATTCATTTCCTTTAGCTTTGACACCCCCATGGACTCCACTGGGTAAAATGATTTATGTATGTTTATTTATTTCAGGTACTTAGCGCCGTCAATTTATGAAGCGCTTTACATACATATTATACATTCACATCAGTCCCTAACCCTCAAGGGGTGTACAATCTAAGGTCCCTAGCTTACATTCATACATACTAGGGACAATTTAGACAGGATCCAATTCACCTACCAGCATGTCTTTGGAGTGTTGGAGGAAACCGGAGTACCCGGAGGAAACCCACGCAGGCACAAGGAGAACATGCAAACTCCAGGCAGGAGGTGCCATGGCTGGGATTGGAACCAACGACCCTAGTACTGCCAGGCGGAAGTGCTAACCATTTAGCCACTGTGCTGCCCACTGTGCTGTGCTGTGTTTAGCACTACCACGTTTCGGCACTAAAATCTGAGCAACAAAAACATTCATAAATTCTGAAGCTCACCTACAATAAGTATCCCTATGTTATAAAGTGATCCTAAAACTAAAACACTCCCTAACACTAACCTTTATTATTCTGAACCATTTGCACTTATCTTAAACCATAAAATCTTCAACACCTATCCCTTATGAGGTGACATCACTCCATCCCCCAGTTGTGTTCTTTCATTGTCACCTTGTCATACGAGCTATTTCAAAACACATTGTACAGGCATTCTCCACTGCTGTTACCATCAGGAACCCCATCCTGACAATTTCCATGTAGACATTACTAGAGTGCATGCATGCAGATAGGAAGTGGCCATAAAGAGGCTGCAGATTACTAATACTGAGATCCAACAAGGGATGAAGGAAAAGTGAAAAACTGTCTTTTATTTCAAAAAAAGTTAAGTATTTAGGATGCACAATTGAATGTGATTCAGTTAGAGTTTATGACTACTTTAATAGTTACCTCTTCTCCAATAAAGCCTAACTCTTAACCTTAGTACTAAAGCATACATGAAATTCTCTACTCCCTAACCCTATCACTAGTCAAAAATAACCCCCAAAGTAAGCCCTTGTTTTGTACATATACCCTTCCTGTGCCATAACCAGCTATGCAAAAGCCTCACAAAGAACCCAGTATCAAACACTGAGCACTAATAATTCTTGAATCAGTGATATCCATAAAGTCTCAAGCTTTTTTTGCAGGGTAGACCATTCTTTTACAGAAATAAAAAATAAAATTGAGGTTCTCCTTAAAATTGGCATGTATGCATGAAGCTTTGTAACTGACCCTAATGAAACTTGTATGTTTTGTCTCACTTTGAAAAAATGCGGACGTTGTTCGTATTCTGAGGCTCACAGAGTAGCAAACAGTGTTCTTATTTTTTCCAGTAGCAAGTTGCCCACACAAGTTGCATTTTTCCAGGCTGTGAAGTCACTCTGCTTCATAATTGAATTCATGTTATAATTGAAAGCCTAAATTAGATGAAAAAGGTCAAGGTGTATGTGTATTTGGGAACGCTTTAATGGCTCCCGAGTGCTTCTGTATACATTCATCTTATTGATCAGCTCGAGACTGCTGCTCTGTTTCCTTGTAGCTGGAGCTCACTGGATGTGACAAGATGTTTAGCATTGTGGCCTAATCGTGATTGTGGGCTGCTCTGTCCTGCTTCAGTCTATGGTCGGTTTGTCAGCTGAAATGTAGAAGCATAAAGTCATCTGTCTCCAGTTACTGCTATAGACTCTTCCTGTCTGACTACATCACAAGGTGAAGGTCATGACTTCCCCCTTGGTTCTGGTCAACTCTACAGCTTTACGCCAAACTGATTAGTCAAGATGCCTACCTGAAAAAAAATATTTTATGCAGCGAAAGTTATGTCTGGAAACACTGTTTTATCAAGCTTCAACAACAGAAAATGTTCACTTTGTGTTTGCATCTGTATTCATAATAGATATGGAGGTTTCCTGAGATAGAAATGTGGGCTGTGCAGGTAACAGTCTTAGTCTGAGGTCTTAATACTTTCTGAGCTAATGCCCTGGCACAAAATTGCAGATCAGGAGTGTCACAGGAAAGTCAGAAATTCTAAGTTGCCCACTAGGTAAGTGACACAAATTATTAAAGACAGAAGGTACAGCCAGGCAGCCACAATAGTTACAAGACTGGCAAGAGGCATCATTCATATTTCAGTAATATTAGATTATATTAAAGACACCAAATTCCAATGACACAGAGGCTTGTACTGTAATTTAGCCAGTCACATAAGTAGTCAGACAAGATACGTCTTAGCTATTCTGGTCTGTCCTTGTTCACAGTGTGAGAAAGGCATGTGAGCACACATACACACACATACACATAAATACACGCACTCTCTATGACTGTTATTATATTTATTAGCAAAAGTGTGCCTGTTCCAGAATGGGCATGGTTGGGAGGATGACAAACAATGGTGAAGACAAAAGGCAATATTTGGAGAAAAGGGTGCAGAAGTTATGACAGTGAGCAGTGTGTACATCTGTGCAGTCGTGCTGGCCATTATTTGAATGGATTCCAATGCCCCTGGACACGCAAGGAAGAAGTCCCTGCACTACTTTGGAAATCGCATCCTGCACGGGAACCAAAGTTCCCAGTATGGTTACGATTTCCAGTGCGGGCGGCGTGCCATTAGAATTCATGGCGCCCGCCTGTGGGTCCCGCATTCCTCTGTGTTGGTGGTGCAGCTGCAGGTATTTGTTTGGGTCCCACAGCGGCACCACCCGCACAGATGTGAACCAAGGGTAATGGGGAGGGGGGATTCTGCCTGTACCTACTGTCATTTTTTTCAAGATGGGGCAGCTGTGACACTGTGGCAAGCAGACTTGTAATTTGAATGAAGTGCAGGCATCCTGAAGTGCTGCCTACAGCTGTAAATCAACAGCAGTGCACATTTTTTACCTGCAAAATTTAGTACGTTTATTATATTTTATGTAAAGGTGAACTTAGCTTTTACATCCGTGAGCTGGAACTCACATGCAGGCAATAGAACTCCTTATCTATCAAATTGTCTAGGTCAGTGGCTTGGGATGTATATATATGGAATGAGATCATTAAGACAGCCAGGCAACTAGCAAGGAGGTCATCCACCACAAGGTGCTTCCATTTTTTTCTACACAGGTTTTTTTTATGTTACAAGGGAAAACCTAGAGCTACATTCATTCTTATGGATTGCTTGTACGTGTCAATCATATGAAGAATTGCTCTCAGTAACTATTGTTTGAAGTAAAATGTTATCAGACTTGTATGGCTAGATTTATTGGGATAACAAAAGTATTTTATGTTTTTGTGCCACTAACCAATATATTATGACATCCTGCATCAGCTAGTTAAATATACGAAGCAGTAGTAAAATGTAGGGCTGAACATGCACCTATACACCTGGCAATACACCTATACATTTTTTTTTTACTTTTAAAATCTAAAAGATTCCTCCATCCACACTATAGAGTGCAGATGGATGAATCCCCCTGCTGGGCTACTATATTACTCCAATAGAGGCTGCAGTCTGATTGAATGTAGCCACTGTTCAGCTAAAAATGTTATGCCTATTTCCTTTGATTTTTCAGTCAAAGGATGTTGAGCAGAAAAGGGGTGACAGGGCCACCCAAGATGCAAGTTGCAAGTTGCATCTGGTTTATCAGGAACCAGATGAAATCCACACAATGTATGGCCAGCTTAAAGTGCTTCTAAAGGCATTTTTTAATTAAAATAATAAACATGTTATACTCACCTGTCCTGTGCAGTGATTCTGCACAGAGCAGCCCCAAACACCATTTTAATGGGACCTCCACTCCACTGGCGCTCCAGGTTCCTGTTCTGTGTGTGCCACCAAAGGGAGCCACTTGCTATGAGGAAACCCATGCGGGCTCGCTCATGAGCCGGGCTGTGTGTGTTCACAGGCTTGGCCCTGCCTTACCACCTCTACCTTTTGCTGTCTGTTAACAAGATTTGACTGCAGCAGCCAGAACCAATGGCTGCCACTTCGAACTGATCCTCTTTAAGAAGAGGAAGACGGGAGAAGAACTGCATATAGGCACAGTTCTGGATCAATACAGAACTCAGGTAAATGATTAGGGAGGGGGGCACAGCCAGTGGCAAAACATTTTTTACTCTAATCCAGGGAATGCATTATGTAATTATGTTTTAGCTTTAGAACCACTTTAAGTGTTGATATCTGAAAATCATGTCCAAATGCAGCTTGCTGAAAGGCAAATGCATATGTACAGTATATAGCAAAGTCAACCAGGCAATATTCAACTAGGTCACAGTCATAGGTGCAGTTATCATGCAGTACATTCTTGATGCATTTTAAAAGTGTTTTATATGCATTAACAATCATCCCTATGGAAGGTGCATTTTGCTGTGCTCTAAAGAGACAGCAAGTAGTTGTTTTTAACTGCTATAATAAACACAAAGGGGTAAATGCAGCCTAAAACCTACCATCCTAACATACAAATAAAAAGAATGGTGCTTTAGGTGTACTCTTCCAAACAGAAAACAATCCTTGATTGGTCACAGAGATGGTCTACTCCATACAGGAAGGTCTCTGTGACTGGTGCTAAATATTTTGTCACTTATTATTCATTGGCAATCGTTTGTTAGTGACACCACTGGCAGTTTATTGCTAGCAATACTTGGACAAAATGCATTTTTGTGTGATATTGGCTAACGTATGTACAGATTTAGTTAGGGAAAAATAAAGAGCCATTCCAGGCAAGAAGTTAAACCAGTCATTTAGCTACTACATTACTAATCAACATTTGCAATCAGAAAATTAACTCTATTTGCTTCAAAGTGTATGTCAAAAACATTTTGTTTAGTTTTGTACAGAGTAGGGAATGGTTAAAGCAGTAATAAACTGCAAAAAAAAAAAAGGTTTTCCATTGCAAGGCAATGGCATAGTCATGTGAAACTTACCTTAAATGAAACCCTCCAGCAGCACACTGGCACCGCTAACAGGGTTTCCATCTTCGCTTGGTCCCTCTTCCGGGTTTGTGGGCTCTGGCAGCTTAAAAGGGCCAAGCCACGATGATGGCACTCACGGGAGTCACTTTTTATGGCACACAACTCTGAGAGAATTGCACTGGCATGACATTGAGCACATGTGCTGGTGCACAAGTATCTCCTAAATGGTGCACCTTCAGGAGATATTTACAGTACCTTCAAATAAGCCTTTTTATAGGCCTACCTGTAGGTACAAGTGTAAAAACAAACTTTACTACCACTTTAAAACCTATGTCAGGTTTCTTTTTACTTCATCCAGTTGGGGAGATTTTCTTTCTCTCCAGACACAGTATGAAATAGGAGCAGATCTCTTAAAAGCAAAGGGGTAACCCCCTTATAGGCAATTGGTACCAAAACAGGTGTCCTTATTGGAAAATTTCACCTCCTCAAATATTTCTGGTTTTTCACTTTCTGTACCAGAAACAAAGGTCACCAGGACCAACAGTGTGGGTAAATATCCCCAGCGTGAACACAGAACAAGAAAGAAAATGTACAGATAGGCTAATTCTTACATGTTCTATCCAAAAACTTTACATACTCTTTATTTTATAAATTATCTTTAGCTAAATGCTAGAGAGCATCTCACAGGCTAATGGTAGTGTACATCCTTGAATCTATGCCATTTACTCATCTCTCTGTATCTCTTTCAGTTGCCTGAATCAAAAGTTACATTCATTTTCAATTCAGGTTTTCATCTATTTGATGTCTTTGGAAACAATTCAACATTGTTTGGATCACTCCTTCTGAATTTGAGACAACAGGGCGGTTGCAGTGGAGATGTATGAGATCTAAAGCAGGTGCACATCACTCCCATACTTAAGAAACCCTCCCTAGACCCCACCAACCTGAACAACCTTAGACCCATCTACCTGCTGCTATTTACCTCTAAACTCCTAGAACGCTTAGTCTACAATTGCCTGAGCTCCCACCTCACTGACAACAACCTTCTCGACCCCTTACAGTCTGGATTTCGCCCCCTACACTCCACCAAAACTGCCCTACTAAAGCTCTCTAATGACCTACTAACTGCAAAAACCAACGGCCACTATTCAATACTCCTACTACTCAACGTCTCTGCGGCTTTTGACACGGTTGACCATCCCCTCCTCCTCAAAAAACTACACTCTTTTGGCCTCAGCGACTCTGCTCTCTCCTGGTTCTCCTCCTATCTATCGCAGCACTCCTTCAGTGTTACCTATAACGCTGCCACCTCCTTCTCACTCCCACTCTCTGTAGGGGTCCCCCAAGGTTCTGTCCTTGGACCCCTTCTCTTCTCCATCTACACCTCCTTCCTTGGTTACTTGATAAACTCCCACGGCTTCAATTACCATCTCTATGCTGATGACACGCAAATCTATCTGTCTACTCCTCACCTCACCCCTTCAGTTTCCACCCGCATCGCTAGCCTACTAAGCGACATATCGGCTTGGATGTCACTCCACTTCCTCAAACGCAACCTCTCCAAAACTGAGCTCCTAGTATTCCCCCCTGCCCGCGCCACCACTGACTTCACCATAAATATCGCTAACACCATCCTTAGTCCATCCCCTCACGCCAGGGTACTAGGTGTAATCCTAGACTCCAATCTGTCCTTCCAGTCCCAGATCCAATCGCTGACAAAATCATGTAGACTTCACCTCTGCAACATCTCCAAGATACGACCGTTCCTAACCCCGGAAACCACTAAGCAACTTATTCACTCCCTTGTCATATAATGCCTCGACTATTGTAACTCCCTCTTCATTGGCCTACCTAATCGTAGGCTATCCCCCCTCCAGTCTATCATGAACGCTGCTGTCAGACTCATCTACCTTGCTAACTGTTCTGTATCCGCCACCCCTCTCTGCCAATCCCTCCACTGGCTCCCAGTTGCCCAACGGATAAAATTCAAAACTCTAACAATGACATATAAAGCCATCCACAACACTGCCCCAATTTACATAACCGATCTTATCTCTAAATATCACCCAAACCGTACACTCCGCTCCTCGCAAGACCTCTTACTCTCTAGCTCCCTTATCTCCTCCTCCCATGCTCGTCTCCAGGACTTCTCCAGGGCGTCACCCATCCTCTGGAACTCCCTACCCCAATCTATCAGACTATCACCTACTCTACTTGCCATCGGCGATCACTGAAAACCTTTCTCTTCAGGGAATCCTATCCCGCCCTCTGCTAATTCTGGAATCCTCTACTTTTCCAACCACTCCATCCCCAATAGTGACTACCTACTGTACCATTCACCCCTCCCTCCTAGATTGTAAGCTCCAAGGAGCAGGGCCCTCCTATCCCTCTTGTATTGAACTGTATTGTTACTGTATTGTCTCCCACTATAATGTAAAGCTCTGAGCAAACCGTTGGCGCTATATAAATCCTTTATAATAATAACAATATTTATTTTTCTGAATTACTAGCAGAGATTGTCAAGTCAATATAACTGATAAGAAAACTGAAGTACTGAGCAGGTAAGTTGTGCTTTTTGTATGCTGTACACGGTTTCATTTTCTGTTGTACTAGGGTGTACCTTTAAAACAATCAGACAGCAAGGGTAAAGTCACTATAACTACTAAATATGACTAAATTGTGCTTGCTATGACCTCATAAGTGCAAACCACAAAAGCCCATGATATCTAACTCATTAGGACAGAAAGAAGTAATAAATTAATACAGTCAAGAGGACAGTTTCCTGCTGTGCATTAAAGGTAGTTGACCCAAGTGATCTAGGAATGCGTGGCCAGAAAGAAAATGTCTAATAATGCTCATTAAAACTATTTATTAATTGTAGTCAAGATAACCTCTAAGCTTTGGTTAGATAAAAAAACAAAAACCCTAAATGCGTCTTTTAGTGGATGCTAAAACAAAGCAAACTGTATATAAAATATCACAAAAGAAAATATTAACCACTTCCAGACCGGACACTTTTACCCCCTTCCTGTCCAGGTCAATTTTCAGCTTTCAGTGCTATCACACTTTGAATGACAATTGCGCGGTCATGCAACACTGTACCCATATGAATTTTTTAGCATTTTTTTGAGACAGATTAAGCTTTATTTTGGTGGTATTTATTCACCACTGGGATTTTTATTTTTTTTTGCTATATAAATGAAAAAGTCCAAAAATGTATTAAAAAATGTGTTTTTCTTATAAAATTTTGCAAATAAGTAATATTTCATCATAAATCTTGGCCAAAATTTATTCAGTTAACTTTTTAGTAAAAAAAAAATAACTCAAATTAGTTTATAATCAAACATTATAATGAAATAATATTTTTTTTACATTTTTATTTTATTTTTTATATTATTATTTATTTATTTTTTTAACATACTGTCACCCTAGCAGTACAGTGTCACCATGGTGACACTGTACTACTTGTGGGGGGTGATGAAGATTTTTTTTTTACACTGATTGCTTTTTCATCCATAAAGGCTGTAAAAGCAATCATTTCTCCTTCTCTCTAGCTGCATTCTTGCAGCCATTGAGAAATACTGTGTAAGCTCTGATTGATCACAGCTTGTCACATGGTACAAGGCTGTTGTGAATAGCCTTGTACCATGTGACCTCTATAATCATTCACAGATTTCACACGTAGTAAGCAATGATGTCAGAAGTGACATCTTGCTTACTATTCTGCATGTGATCACTGGTTGGCCAATCAGTGATCACATAATCGGGACCTCGCACAGAGGTCCCGAATGACAATTGGTGTTCCACTGTGTCCGGAGGACACAGCGGGCACTGGATCGCGGTGCTGCGCGCTCCCATGGAGCGCACACAGTCCAAAATGGCGGGCACCATTTATGAACGGCAATCCGCCCCTGGACTGCCACCGTCCGGCCGTTTATATACAGCAGCCGGAGGGCAAGTGGCTAAAGAAACCACAAAATATAACCAGGGGCGGACTGACCATTTGGAAACTCGGGCACTGCCCGAGGGCCCGGGGTCAGTAGGGGGCCCCATGAGATGCCCCTGGTACCCTTTTCATAGGTTTTTTTGAGTTTGGGCAAGGACACAGGGGCCCCATGATCCCCTATTGCCTGGGGGCCCCATGAGTTGTCAGTCCGCCCCTGTAACCAATATTTTATCTTTAAGAAAGAATTTTGTACACACAAAGGAGATTTTTTTGTGAGGGTCCCTCCTAATAATCTAATACTAAATTGTTCTACAAAACTGTTAACTTTCCTGAGCCAAAGAAAAGTCAGATACAAATGAAGATACATTTATTATTACTTCAACAGAAACCAGTCTATTGAATATACAGGGGTTGGTTTACTAAAGGCAAATAGACTGTTCACTTTGCAAGGGGATTTTCCATAGAGATTAGGGAATGTGGTGAATCTCTTCAGCCAATCATGAGCAAGTGAAAATGTTATGGGGTTCATTTACTAAAACTGGAGAGTGCAAAATCTGGTGCATCTGTAAATGGTAGCCAATCAGCTTCTAACTCCAGCTTGTTCAATTAAGCTTTGACCACAAAAAACCTGGAAGCTGATTGGTTTCTATGCACAGCTGCACCAGATTTTGCACTCTTCAATTTCAGTAAATCAACCCCTATTTTTTTTTCTTCCTTACATGTGATTGGGTATTTTTTGCTAAGCAAAATTTCATTACCTTCACTAAGCTGTGGGAAAAATTTCCTTACAAAATGCAACTTCTCTTCACTTATTCTGTCTTATTTATATACCTTGGATACAGGAGCTTTTCACTGAGTAGAAAATAGATAGTAGAAAATATCAGTTTCTGTACTCAGAACAGCCAATCAGTGCTCCTGCACACAGTTCTCCTTTAAGGCCTTTTTTATTCTTGTGTTTGTGGGGCATTAAAAATGAATGACTTAGCCTCAATATTAATGCCCACCAGCTACTTATGCTGCAAAACGTATGCAGCAAAAAGTATCCCCACTGTCACATTCAGCAGGCAGTACTACCTGCTTAATGCAAAACATTCACCTTAATAGGGGTGCTCTGCAACCCCGTTTAAGAGGTTGTGTGTAAAAGGATTAAAGCAGGCAGTGGGGAGGCTATAAAACACCTTCTTACCACCTATCAAGTGCCCTCTGAAGAGTGATCCAAACATGGATCACTCTTCAGAGGGCAATGTTAGTGTAACCTAGCTCTAAAGCGGAACTAAACCCACTCATTTAACTGTTTCCCAAAGCAGTTACATTCAAGGCAAGAGTTGCATGATAACTGTTACAGTTACTAGTTTGCTTTTGTTAGCTCTCAACCAAACTGTCAAGCCAACAAATGGCTGGTGTCAAAGCTGAAAACATGTGCAGCACCATGGTAAGTGCAAATCAAGCAAAGGCTAAGATGGAAGCTACCTTGGCTGTAAAGGATGCGAGGGTTTAATTCTGCTTTAAACACTTGAGCTCTGGAAGGACCAGGCCATTTTTTGCTATTCAGCACTGCGCTATTTAACTGGCAATTGTGAGGTCAGGCAACACTGTATCCAAAGAAAAAACAGAGCTTTGTTTTGGTGGTATTTGATCATCACTGGATTTTTTATTATATAAATGAAAAAAAAAATTCTGAAAAAAACCCCCAATATCTTTTTACTTTCTGTTATAAATAAATAAATATATATATATATATATATATATATATATATATATATAAATCAAATTTCTTCATAAATGTAGGCCAAAATGTATTCTGCGACATGTCTTTGGTTAAAAAAAGGTCCCACTATGTGTATATTGATTGGTTTGTGTGAGAGCTATAGTGTCTAGTCTACAAACTATGGTATATATACTGGAATTTTTGTTTATTTATTTATTTTTATGGTAGTAATGGTGGTGATCAGTGACTTATAGTGGGACTGTGATAGTGCGGCAGCCCATTGGACACTAACTGACGCTGGGTGGGAACTGACTAAATGACACTGACATTTCCAGTGACACTAATACAGTGATCAGTGCTAATACTATACACTGCCACTGTACTAATGACACTGGCTGGGAAGGGGTTAACATCTAGGAGCAATCAAAGTGTTAACTGTGTGTCTAACAATGTGTAATGTGTGTTATGTGTACTACTTTTACTAAGCGATGTGACTATTTTATCTCCCTACTTTGCAGTTTGTTAGTAAACACAGGACTCTCTCTACTGTCATTAGATAGGCTGATCAGCAGGTCCTGCCATAAATCATTGCAACCTGCTGATCGACTTGTGCTGCAGCGAATGACAGCACAGATAGGGCGCTTGTCCCTTACCTGTACATGCCAGATCACATACATGTACGTGATCTGGTACAGAAGAGCCGCTGGCCTGCAGTATATCTACATGGACCTGTCAGTAGCTGGTCAAAGCATCACATGGTTAGAACACATAGCAGAACCCTTTCTTCCTAATGTGCCATATGAGCATGCAGCTGGTGGTCCTAGTAGAGATGTGAAGTGCCACAAATCTGACTTTACTGAAGTACTGTAACATACTTGGTGGTAGAACCTGAAGTGCATGGGGAAGACCTCCCTTACAGCTCTGGCTCGGGGGCCCTGATAGAGTAACAGGGAGCACCGGAGCACAGAGGTGCATGAGTGGCTGGTAGGACTCCTGCAGATAGATGTTGACGTGCGTCTGAAATGCGGGAGCAGCTGGTGGATGGCACACTGGCAGAAATACAGGCGCATCTTGCAGATGGCATGCTAGCAGAAGTACAGGAACAGCTTGGCAGACGACACACTGGCAGAGGTGCAGGAGTAGACTGGCAGATGGCACACTGGCAGAAGTGCAGGAACATCTTGGCAGATGACACACTGGCAGAGGTGCAGGAGTAGACTGGCAGATGGCACACTGGCAGAAGTGCAGGAACATCTTGGCAGATGACACACTGGCAGAGGTGCAGGAGTAGACTGGCAAATGGCACACTGGCAGAAGTGCAGGAACAGCTTGGCAGAAGACACACTGGTAGAGGTGCAGGAGCAGACTGGCAGAAGTGCAGGAGCTGGATACCAGCAAGGATCAGCTGGTTCGGGTGCAGGAGGCAGAGTAAGGCAAAGTCAGATGGTCTGGGTCAGCAACTAGCAGGCAGAGCAAGCATAAACAGTAGGCAGACCAGGGGTCGGTACAGGAAGCGTTCAAGCAGGGTCAATAACAGATCAGATCAGCAATGGAAGCACAGGTAACAGGATGCACAGGTGCTCAAAAGTAATAGACCTAAGAGCACTAATGCAAGGCACTAGCCCAGCTTAAATAGCCCTCCTGGCACCAATGCGCTGTCGCACATGCACGCACTTGTGTGCATGATCACGCATGCGCATTCGCTAATCGGCCACGAGCAGGGCTAACAGGGGTTCTGCGCCTGCGCATAGATATGCACATTCCCTGACAAGTACTGAGTACAAGTAAGAAGGCTTCAGATATGCCCTTTGGGAAATTACAGCACATGACCCACTCCAAAAAGAACAAGAACGTCTAGGTACATATTGTTGCGTGGCAAGCTTTTTGAATTGCGTATAGGATTGTGGACTTCCAGAGGCCACTATGATTTACATAGGAATAAAGTATTAAAGTATTATAAGCAAAACTTGTTAATCCAGCACCAGAAAGCTTTAGACCTATTGTGAGCATCCAGAAGTGATAAAATAACATTGCATGCATACAGAAAGGAGTATTTTGAGATAATATTTGAATTCATTCTTTTCCTTTGAAGTGCAGTGAACTATGAATACAAGTACATTATCTTTTGCAATACAAGCCAGGGTAATGTGCCTTTCTGTATCCCTTTAACATTTCATTGCCAGAGGATCTTTTATTGGTTGCGCATTGCAGTATGTTGATGGTCAGTCTGGCAGTGACGGGCTTATATCACTTTATCTTCTCACCCATGCAGTGCTTTCATAAGTAATGGTTGTGTCCCATCTAAAAATGCTCATGTAGGGAGACTAAGGTTACTTTTAATGTTGCAAGCCTAATATTCACAACAGCATTAACCTGTCAGAGAAAGCTGATTGATAATGTTATAACTGGCAAAGCAGGAACGTTTTCTTTCCATTGTTTTCTGAATGATGAATTACGGTTATTTTATAGAGTGTGTAGTCATAGCTGTTTCCTTGGTTCAATTGCATTAACTTCCTTGCCATATTGTCTGAAGCCTCCAGACATTGGTTTGTAATCTAACGGTTTCCCTAGCATATGGGAAGCTGTAAACTCTCAGAGCATTTTGTAAACAGCATTAGCAAAGAGTTTTTTGGTTGTTTCCCACAGAATTGTGCTGTTTGCTTTATTGCAAGTTTACGTGAGCAGTACAAAAGTTGGACTTCACCAAGTTGTGACAGCCATTCCTGGTGACAAAGGGAATTTATAGAGGGTCTGTACCCTAAAGGTGATTTACTGCTTGGTGACTTGTCCAGAGTGGATTTAGAAAAAAACATGAAGCAGGCCTATAGTCTGCGCATATTTGTTGGGCTTCCGTTTCATATGTATCTTTAACATTTTTTTTTCTTTCTTTTGGATAGAGCGGGGAAGGGTTAGAGGAACTTTTCTCAACCTTTTCAACATAGAGGAACCCTTGAAATAACTTTCCTTTTTCAGGGAACTGTTAAAAATTACTATAACTACAACTCATGATACATTAGTGGGATGGTCAGCGGGAGGAATGCTCCTTACACTTGTGGCCATTGGGAATAATAACCCA